>NC_141145.1:70353064-70715124 GCF_053477565.2 Lygodium microphyllum
TTTTGGATTGTTTTGGGTTGACATGAGGGAGTTTTGATTGAATTTCGATAACTTTGGAGTGTGTGGGGATATTTTGATTATGTTTCAAAGAGTCGTGATGGGTATTGGTTGAGATTTGATCGTCTAATAGGTTCTGTGATGAGTTTATTTAGTTTTGTTAGGTTTGTTTTGCCTCTATTTTGATCTATTTTCTTTTTGTTGGTGAGATTGGGATTGTGAGAAAATGTTTTGAGGATTGATTGATAGTATTTTGAATGATTTTGGATGGTTTAAAATGGTTTTGGTTGAAGCTGCATAGTTTTTATGCCTTGTGTTGACCCTCTATTGAGCTTTTGTAGAGCCTCTATTCCTATTCTATTTTTGTTATGTTTGTCTCTATGAATATTCTGTGGGATGAATGTTTAGCTTAGTAATTTTTTGTAATCTTGGAAGAGGAAGAATGCAAGCTCAAAATATCTTGAAGAAGTAGTGAAGAAGTAGCTGATGAAGTCTTGAAGTAAAGACTTTAGTGACAGTGATAATAGTGAGCTCTTAAGGGACACTATAATGGCTTTGGTGACTCTTTATATCACACATACCTATTGGAAGGGATATCCATGACCAAGAGAGGGCTATTGAGGATTATTGATTGTAATTCCAATAAAATATTGAGTGAGGATAGGTGTGCAAGAGATCAAGTATGAGAGATAGTCATTTCCATGCTAAAAAACATTGTATCTACATGAGTAATTAAGACAAGACTATGAAGACATTGAATATGAATGGTATGTGGTGAAATTCCATTAAAAGTGGAGCATTATTTTGCGTTTTTGCTATTTTAATGGATTCTAAGAAGAATATGAAGAATGTGATTAATTTTGTTAAAGATAAAGCTATGGAGAATATTTTTATGATACTACATGAAGATTTGTTGTGCCCAGTGTTCTTTTTCCTAGCATAAAGAATGAAAACAAGCTTGTTGATGAATAAAAGATAGTTTTTCTTCTAATAAGATCCCTTTTTCCTTGGTGTTCTCTCGAAAGCTCCATATGTTTGGTGTGCAACTAGGGTAAACTGCCATTAACAGTATCAAGAGAGGCTAAAAATGGAAGAAGTGGCATTGTTAAAAAAGGAAGAAAAGCAATGGAAGATTGTAGAATTCCTGCTACTATTGAAAAATTGGAGATCTTCATTGCCAATGCCACTTTGCACAAGAAGTGCATCCCTCAATGGTGGAAGTATGTCACTATCTTGATGTGGTTTCTATGTGGCAGATTGATCCCACTATCTTCTGAAACTAAAGAAATGTGTATTACTATAGCCAATTGTTTTCCACAAAACTAAAGAGCGAAGAAAAAATAGAGAGAATGACCATCTATGAGAGATTTGATATTTATTAAAGAATTTTCAAACATCATCAAGTGGGAGATTTTGAAGGAGCTTTAGGAGTTGTGGTTAGTTGAAGTTCACAAGAGTAAGAAGGAAAAAGAGTTGGAATATGTTCTTGGATGCTCAATAGTCAGATATGTGGGATGCTTGGTGCACTGACAACCTTTATTTGTCTAATTGGCAACCCATTGGAAGCTAGTAGATAGAGTGTTCTTCACAACTTATGCTATTGAAACCCTCCAAAGTTGGTATTATTAAGACAATGGTACTATGGCGATCCTCAGAAGAATGAGTTTTGATATCTTCAAAACTAAATATCATCCTCTTTGTAGTGGAATGAAAGTCGAATTTAGAAACTTTGAGAAGAAAGAAGTAGAAAAAATTTTGGCAAGAGAATCCTTAAGAGATTGAAGCCCTTTGAAGGGGATGCAATGGCAGTGGAGAAGGAGAAGAGAGAAGATGCAGGAGAGAAGAGCACACACAATGTAGGTGCTATCCAACTAAATTGACAGACTTATTGCATTATCATATTATATATGAATAAAGAATGGTCGGTCATAGTGTACACAGGCAGGCCTAGAGGCCTTTTATCCCAACAACCTCCCACTAAAAGGCCAATGTGGCTGGGGAGTGAAAACAAAGAAAAAAAAAGACCAGGTGAGGAATCATGACATCTCACCCAACACTCAATTGAAAAGTGAGCTGTGCAAGAAGTGTCAAGAACCTTTGCATAAGAAGAGTCAAGCATCCCCAAGTCCATGACATCTAGGAGATAAGCGAACCTACAACTCCATACAATGGAGCAATCCAAGAATACTTCTCATGAAGCAAGCACAACTCATCAGTGCATAGCTATAAAGCATCAAAGTTCACATTACATCACATTGGCGCATACAAAACAACGGAGAGTAGTCAAACTCTCCAAAGTCAATCATTGAAAGAGAGCCAACATCCCAAACACTTGTCCAACAGGGTCTCAAGACTACATGTGGCCTCAGCAAAGCAGAAGATTGACATATGGCTGGCTGTCCAGCTTGTAAAACTATAAGAAAACGGCTCTCATGAGCCTGCAAGGGGTCTAGCAACTGATCACCAACATCCTGACCCTGATTGCTATGCATAGCTATGTCATCTGGGCCAATAAGTGCCTCATTTTCAGCATAAACAACTTAATGTAATGGCACTATAGCTGTTGTAAAATCAAGTATAAAGCGTACTGAACGCTCATCAAGAGGCCTAAGAGGTGTCTATGTCTCATAGAAGAAAGCATGATGGCTGTGTATGACCTGCCGGGCATCCAAATCCCATAATCTGTAGGCCTTAAAATCACCATCTCCATAACCAAGGAGGATACATCTACGTGACATAGGCTCATGTGGCATACGCACAAATGCCTAGCAGCCAAACATCCTCGAGTAATCATAGGAGGGCTGCATGCCACTCCATGCCTCATGGGGTATAATGCCATCCAAGGTCAAGCATGGCGTCTTGTTAACCAAATAGACTGTCGTCATAAGGGCCTCAGTCCAAAAGCCATAAGACAACCCAACTGTGGTAAGCATAGAAGCAACCTTTGCCTATAAGGTCACGCACATGCCATGAGCAATCCCATAATACCGTGGGCACAAGAAATCAATGCCATACTACTAATAAGAGGTCTGAAAGCTGGGAGAGAGAGCATGACTCTCATAATCCATCTGCAAGCACCTAGGCCTCCTACCAGCAGAATCCATAAACCTGTCAAGCATAACTGCAGTATCCTCAATCTGTACTAAGGGAAAATCCCAAACACGGTGGGTAGCATGATCAACAAAGTTCACAAAGTACAATGCTTCACCAAGTGACTAAGAAGGCATAGCCATATACTACACAATGGACAAGATCTAGAGAAGCATGCCTCATACGATTGCCATAAGCCAAGAGGGCTCTACAAAGACCAAGAGTACAATCAAGGCAAGCATCAAGATCTATAAGTGACATAGGAGGCAACAATGAGTCTAAACGAGACAAGATCTCCATCTCTCTGTGGTGCATATGGCCTAGGTGATAATGCCATAACAACACATATGGTATCCAGATAACTGCAACCATAGAATCTCCCACATGAGAGACATGCACTGGGTAATGAGAACCAACTCAAGAACCTCTGGCCAAAACCAAGAAACCATGACAGATCTTCCAGGACCTATATTGAAGAGAAATAGAGTAATCTGCATCATGCAACTAACTAAAAGAAATCAAGCTCTTACTAAGCATGGGAACATCTAAAACATCCCTAAGTATAAGAGAAGTCCCATTAGGCAAATCTAGGTATATGTCCCCTATACCAAGAATAGCATAAGTCTACTCAAGGCCCAAAGAAATGCATCCATCAAAATCCCTATAAGTAGAGAACCATGATCTATATAGAGTAACATGACAAGATGCCATAGAATCCAATAGCCAATGTGAGGCATAGGCCATATCAGTGAGCAAGAAAGTTGTAGGAAAATTAGATGACAGGAGTATATGCTCAACTGCATCATCATGGGTAACAACATGTACCTCACCACTAGTAACAGTGGCAACACATGCTGCATCTCTTGTATCTCTGACTCTCTGCTCATATTGAGTCTGTCTCTGTCTCTGCTACTCTCTAATCCATCTAAAGAATTTTCTTTGAACATGGCCAAGCTTCCCACAATGGAAGCAAACAACATCTAAAATAGAAGAACTTGTAAAAGACGACAAGGAATCCAAGTCATCATGAATAGGGCTATCCATAGCATCCATGGAGCTCAAGAAATCGGGGGCTATCCCAACAGAGGGAACCTGCTCATAAAGACAGTCATCTACAAGTACATGAATGGTAGAAGCATGCTGCAAAGGCTCATGAAACCTCAACAGACGGGAGGACATAAAGGCATCAACCAAGGATGCAAAAGCTCCCACATGAAGAAGAGTCGTAGCCAACTACATGGCATAACCAACTACAATACGATAAAGCATAAGACATCTGTCATAAGAGCATATGGTATTCAGCCATGAAATCAGCCCATAACCATAATGGCAAACATGACTCTGCAGTACATGAGACCACATAGTAGTATCCAAGTCAATGCAAGATCGGTAAGTGGCATAAGATCCTGCAATGGTCAAGCTCTAGGAGAAGCCCAAGTATCTGTACAACAACATCCAAATAACTGGCTTTGTAAAATACATGATAGTAGACAAAGTGCATAGCCGGGTAAGCATCAAGAGTAACTGCTCTCTGACCTATATAGGCGAAAGCAACCCAACTAGCATAGAAGCTAGGCAACACAGAAGTAACAACGCCATAACTGCTAAACCCAAGCACTGTTAAGAAGTCTAGTGATCAAGGAGTAACCTGCAAAGAACCAAGCATCAATGAGCAATGAGATCTCAATAACCAACTGCCAAGACAATGGAGCAAGTACTGCTCAAAACATGTATTTGCATCCAAGTAAATCCAAGATCCATAATTGGGGCATTAAGGGCCAAATAGCATCCAAGCTACATAAGTGATAAGCCAACCAAATGCAAAATGCTCCACAAAATTCTCAAATGCAAGGCGATTCAAGCCCAAACATTTGCCATACTACAGTCGAACCCAAAAGCATCCACATCAGACATCAGTCCCATAAAGGGTAGCACGGGACATAAACCTTGTCAAGTGAAATACCACCTGCAAAGAAAATGATAGTGAACCAAGAATTAAGCTTTACTCTTTTCTCAAGAAGTATCCAGGAGCATAAACACCAAAGTGGCATCATCCAAATACATCATCATATCATCGCGAGTAGTCGAGAGCACCTGTAGACCATAGGCATAACCAAAGAGGAGGTAAAACAGCCTGTCAACCAAGGTAGCATAAATCCCAACCAAAAACAAAGTGTCTACATCCAAATCAAGGGTTAATAGCTCTCAAATATCATATCTGGGCATAAACCATGATGACCAAGCATCAATACATCCAACAGGACACCCGAATGTCAACAAAGAGCATTATGTATAAGCCGTCCCTGATAAAACCTTGGTGCCCAAACAATGTACAACAATAAATCCCTACATAAATCAATTTATGGAAGCTCAAACCAAGTCCCAAATCATCTCAAAACATTGCGCAAACATCCCCAAAGCATTTGGGCATCAAATACCAAGCCTCGAGAGCATCACATAAGCTAAGAGCATGGTATTTTCTTACTGTAAATCAAATCAGATCTATTATAGAAAATTCTATGATCAGAATTTGGCAAATCTAACATTGCCATTGCGTTTGAAGCATGCCAAAACCCCAAGTTAGACTCTTAATTTTCCTAAATTCGGTTCCGAATGTCCAAGGTATGAGAAAAAATGGGATTTTTGAGCCAAAATTTGAAATGGGCGCAAAAAAACGTGAGCTGCTACTGTGGGGCATACTA
This sequence comes from Lygodium microphyllum, assembly GCF_053477565.2. Lineage (NCBI taxonomy): Eukaryota > Viridiplantae > Streptophyta > Polypodiopsida > Schizaeales > Lygodiaceae > Lygodium > Lygodium microphyllum. The sequence continues at coordinate 70,358,854 of NC_141145.1, forward strand.
GTTATGCTAAGGATAAGGGGGGAAATGGGGACATACAAGGTGTCCAATGAAGCCAAGGAACACCTGCAAAGAGCCTATGAGGGCCGGGGAGAGGTGGGAGATGAAATCTTACCTCGGGGGGAAGAAGCCATGGCTAGCATTGAAGCTCCAAGCTCTAGGTCTTCAATTCGGGCTGAAGTAATGCTGGGCCAATCTCCATGATCAAGCTCTAATCCAAAGCTCTGATACCAATTAAAGGTAATGCAATGGCAGTGGAGAAGGAGAAGAGGAAGATGCGGGAGAGAAGAGTACACACAATGTAGGTGCTATCCAACTGAACTGATAGCCTTATTGCACTATCATATTATATATGAATAAAGAATGGGCAAACACAGTGTACACGGGCAAGCCCAGAGGCCTTTTACCCCAACACCCTTCTGATTTTGTTCTGTTGAAGATAGACAAGCTAGGTGAAGCTAACTCCTTGACAAATGATGGATCAAGAGGCAAGCACTAGAACAATGAGTCTAGAGGTACGTGAGAAGAGAGAAAGCAAAAATCAAAGCCAAGAATAAGCTAGTAGCAGAAGTATCCTTTGATGCCCTTGTGGCACTCTTTACTAAAGTCCCAAAATGGTGAGTCAAGGTCCCCTTCTTAGCTATATCCATCATGGAAATATTGATAAGGGAGAGTACAATGAAGACCCTGATCTTTATGTAGCTCAGTTCATGGTAGCGTATTTAGCCAACAATGGCAGAACCCCAAGCATTATTTGGTGATATTTCTTGCCACTTTCAAAGTGGAAACATTTCAGTGGTATGAGAGATAAGTAGCATGAACTTTTGGCACATGGGATGACCTGAAGTTGGCCTTTCTCATTATTAGGCATAAAGGTTTTGAAGAGCGGATGTGAGAGGAGTTCATGAACTTAAGTCAGCCCTTTGGTAAATGGATGGAAGCATATATCTCTAGAATGGAATTCATAATAAAGAGGTAGACGAAGCATCAATTGGATGAAGGTATCCAGAAGGGACTTTTTCTTAGAGGCCTGCAACCAGAAGCTCATAAGTTTGTGGAATTGAGAAGAAAACCAGTCAACTTTTGCAAGCTATAATAGTGGAAGGTGCAAGATTGTATGATGAAGTTAAAGCAAGGCTATTAATAACCTTAGGAAGAGGAGTCTTGTCTCATCCCATGCAAGGAATGTTATACCCACCAAATGCAATCCCAAGGATTGTTTTCTACCCCTACCCTCAGATCATACAATGCCGCAATATAGTGCACCGAATCCATAGTGATCGGCACACAACATTACCTCAAATGATGGTTCAACCACAACAACAGTGGCCTTAAATAGTTCCCCCAATGGTGACTTAACAACAACAGTGGAACCCTACCAAACTAAAACCAATAATCACCAGACAACCAACAGTGGAACCCTACCAAACTAAAACCAATAATCACCAGTCTCAATTGGATCTCTCAATCAGAATTAGAATAGAGGACCTCTAGATCAACTAAACTAGTCTATGCAATGATTACAAAGGCTTTCCAAAATCTACTGCGAGTGCTCCAAGAGGAGAAAATTTGAAGGTCTATTTGTGCAATCAATTGCAAGAATCAAGGAGCTAATGGATGTGATTATAGAATAGCCATAGGCACTGAATGTGAGTGTTGTCAACATATCCAGTTTTGCAAGGGATGGAAGAGATGTGATGTGATCCAATATATGGTATAAAAAGTGCCATCAGGTAGGACATTTGGCCACTAAATGTACCCAAAAACTAAGTATCCTTGGAGCCTTCTATTCATACTATTTTAGGATGAACTACACAGAATATGTCTACTCTTTGAAGGAGACGCATGAAAGAAGGAAGAAATACAAGGAAGCAAGATTTAACTTGTTGGAATCCAAGATGACCACCCAAGATATCGAACCAAATCCTAGAGAGTTCAGTCCTAATTTTGGCCCAAGAAGGTTTCCCTCTCAAAGGTATAGAGAATGACAATCTAGTGGTGGCTAGAGATCAAAAGTGGAGTGTTACAAATGTGGAGAAAAGGGACATATCTCACCAAATTTTCCAAACCTTATAAGGTCCATGGACTACAAACCCTTATACAATCTATCCAAAGGAGAAGACCACACTAAGAAAGATTGTCCAAGTCTAGCTCTTGTGAAACCCAACACCACTAATAATCAACAAAAGATCTAAGAACCTATCTCCAACTTGGTGGAATTGAAAGTTGCTGCAATAATGCATGTCAAGAAAAAAGAACCCACAGTTCCAAAAGAGAACGTTCCTTCAATTAGAACTATGAATTTCAATATGCCAAAGGAGGAATAGAATAGTACAAAATAGAATAATACAATGCAAAGCAGTCCCATGCCATAGAAGGATACATAGACAATTATAGAGGTAGGACTAGAGGTCCAAGAGATAGAGGATGCAGAAATACCCCTATTGATAGAAGAAGTGCAGATGTTGCCATTGCTAGAAGAAAGAGAGAAGATAAAAGTAGGTGTTGCCCTAGCTGATTAGAGAAGCCCGTGGATCCTATCAAAGAGTATGACTTAGTGAAAGACCTAGGTACCTTCAAATCAAACATAATATTCTGATAGTTGCTCATGTTGTTTCCCAGCTCTACCAAAAGAAATTTAAAACCATATTGACAAGAAGACGTTGTTAAGCATTTTTTTGAAAACTGAAAATCCCTAGTCTAATTGTAGTTAGCTTTGATTTCTCTTAGCTTAGTTGTTTGCGTGATTGTTTATTTTGTTGTTTTGTAGTTGGATTTTCTATGTTTGTCTAGCTTAGGATTTGTTTTGACTTTTTTTTTGGATTTTTGGAATGTGAAAACTTGATGGCCTTAGTCGAGTTTGGTATTTTTAGACAAGTTGGAGATGGAGTTTGCTTGTAGCTGTTGAACATTGTGGAACACGTTTGTTTTCTTGTTGAGACTATTGCACATCATAGGGTAATATGGATTTGCGAGCAGTTCACATTGCACTTTGTTGATGGATTTCACTCGAGGGTTGTCTCCTGTTCTTATCAAATACTTCCATGCCATGGGTTGGGTTTATGCACATTTTGCACCATCGTTGGCACTTCCATGGTATGAGTCCCATTGTAGCTATATGCAGTAAATATTAGTTGCACATGCACATGAGAGAGCACCTGTCATTGAGCACGCACAATTTCTTACACACATGAGAGTCGGTATATTCATCACTAAGTTAGGAACCTCTAGTTGAGTGGGTAAGGTGGATGAATGAATTTGAGGGTCGTAAAGGACATCGCTAGCTGTGAGATGATTGTTTTATTTGGTCGACCTCTTGAGGATCATCATTTCTTGAGCGACCATGAGAATATGGGTGGGTGGAGCGGAGATTGACATTTTCTTGATGAGCATTGAGAGGTGAGTTTAAGGATTAATTATTAATCAAGGAATTTTGTTTGCATTATGCATGATGCACTCGCACATGTAGATAGGCTAGGCACAATTTCTTCAAGTGCATTCATATTTTTGTGTGGAGCATTGATTGATTGGCTGCATATCATGAATGTGACATTGCATATTTTTTCAAATCATGGATGGTTGGGCACAAAGTTCTATTTGTTAGCATATTTCTAGCTATGAAAATTTTGCATTGTGACAAAGTACAAACATAGCAAAATATTTTTGAAGACTCAAGCATTAAAGGCAAGGTCATAAATCTTACATCGTTAGTGAGTACTCTTTGAAGCATATGGTAAATTTTCATAGGTCTCATGAAGAAGCCTTGATAATGCTTGAAATGTGGAAGAGCTTTTCAAGTGTGGAGTGGATTGTGATGGAAGAGAAGACAAGTCAAGTGCACCTATTTGGGTGGTACTAATGAGAAGATTTTACCAAAATGTGGCAATGATACTTAGGGGGGAGAATGGAGAATTGAAGATATTATTCTATAGTTTCACACCAATAATGAGAATATTTTATACACACATGTTCATGGAGATATTAGAAACCCTGAATTGATAGTTTGAAGGCTTCTATTCCAGCTTCTTGTACTATTGAAGATTCGAGTCCACTAACAAGAATGGGATATATGATATGGAGTACCTAAGGGGGACCAATCACAAGTATTTTTCGGGAGTCATTTAGTCAAATGGCTCTTTGGACAATGAATTTGCAATTGGATTTCACCAAGAACGGTGGCAATTTCAAGAAAGGTTGGGGTAGATTTTATCGAAGATGAACTTGGCCAAGTTGGTGTAAGGATGAATAATGTAGCACATTAAGGATAAAGGAAGAGAAAGGAATTTATTATAATCAAAGGTTGATTCATTTTGAAATAGGCGGCATATTCCAATGGACAGCAGAGCATTCCATTGGCATCACAGGGGTGAATCGTGATGGCATATTACGCAGGTCCTCAAAGGCACCATAAAGCTTACTTGAAACTGCAAAACCTCGAGATTCCCTATCCACGTCCTCCTAACTACTATGCATAATTGACGAGGTTGGCGACTTGATGACACAATAAGGGCGGTGATCTGACACATGGATAATGAAGGAGACTTCATCGAGAACACAAATGAGAACACATGCATCAAAGAAAAACGACGACATAATCAACGCAATGTGATGGCAATGGCATTATGGGAAAAGATTATTGCCATTGATAATTAGGCAGGATGATGACGACGCTTTTGGAAAAGCAAAGCATTAGCTTTAAAAAGCTATTCATTTCCATTAGAAGCCTTAAGGCTTTTGACTTTTTGAAAAAAGGTTTGAGTTCTTAGCCTTTGAAAAGCAAGGTATTAAAGACTTAGGCTTTTTGGAAAAGCCAAAAAGAAAACTCAACATGAGTCTTTGTGAAAACTATATAAGGAGATGTAAGTGGAGGTCTTGCCTTGCCCTACCCCAAGTAAACCTATTGTATCTTGTGAGGAGAGTGGAGGGTCGCATGCGGGAGTGTGAACTCTTATTGTGCTAGTTGTGACTTTGGAGAAGTTGGACACTGAAGTGCCGAGTGTCGGCTCAAGGTTATCAGGGCTTCGTGCAATTGGTTTTGTCTTCAGAGTTTGTGTCATCGAGCTTTGTTGGGTTTGTGTGATGCTCTACCCAGAATTAAGTTATTTTGTCATTTCTGAGCTACAACAGGCATTGTGTTTGTTTGCTTTCGTATGTAGTTCATGTTGTGTTTGTTGAAATATTTAAAATTTTTGTATTGTGTTGTCCATCCGACAAAGTCAAATATTCTCACTAACACTTCTTAACGTCTCATTATCGGATTGTAAGTGAGGCTTGGTCTCGATCACCGCTCGCATAACAACGTGGCCTAAGAAATACTCCTATAGTTGCTGCCACTAAGTCCAATAAAGTCCTAGAGTCTGTGAAAGAAGTGGATGTGGCTAAAGTCTTCTTGGATCCTTGTATCCCAGAGATTGGCATTTAGATCCTAGATCCTGGTATCCCAGAGATTGGGATTTAGATTGAGGGATGTTTTATAGCAGATGCATTGATTGATAGTGGTTCATCAGTAAACATAATGACTGATGTGATAATGAAGGATCTAGGCTTGTATGGCATGCAACCTACACAATGGCTTATTAGACTCACAGACCAAAGAAAAATTAAGCATTTGGGCATTCTTCCATATGTGAAGACAACTCTCTTTTTTTGGAAAAACCATGGCTTTTTGAAGCAAAAGCATGAATAGATTGGTTCAAAGGGAACCCTAACCCTAGGTAGAGGACTAACAAGGTGGTAGTCAAGTTGTATGGTTCGCAAAAAGGCAATGGACCCACCTCTATCGAAGTATTAACAGACTCCTCCAATGAAGTTACAGATGGTATATCAGCAACAACAAACAAATAAGCCATCAAATAGATCTTTCCCAAGAAAACAAAGACACAGTCTCAAACACTATAGGCACTGTAAGCCAACCTCCAAACAAAGCAAAGTCCTTATTGATGAGTGAATACCTATTTCTTGAACTAGGAATGACTTTTGAAATTACATTTGACACTAAGATAGAGGCATGGATGTATTGTTCTCCCTATTACATGGCCATAGCAAAGCCAGAGATGGAAGCAGAGACAGAGACATACATAGGATTATAGCTAAAGCCAAAAATAGAAGCAAAGGATACAAACAAGATATCCATAAGATATGGATGAAGCAAAATAAGCCCTTCTTTAGTAGTGGCTCTTGTTGCCCTAATTTTCCCTTCTCAAGAAAGGATGATGATGATTCCCCTTTCCAAACAACAAACATGAATCCTACAGCCCAAGCGGAACTCAGATGTTTCTTGTTATGTAACATTCCTAGAGGCCTCCTCAAAAGATGGGTCTTTGAGTCAAGAAGTAAGTAACTCTTCTATAAAATCTAAAATAGCCATAATACCATTTCAGCATCCCAAAGAGCTAGCCAAGTCCCCATGGAAGGAAAAAGTCACTTCCAATGGAGCATCAAACAAGAAGGACACTCTCTTGAAAGAGTCGGATCTATACCCAAAAGTAGTCTGTGGTACCTTCACCCGTGAAGTGGAAGGTAAAAAGCAAATAAATTTTGTGGATATAGATGGCACTTGAACGCCACTTGAAGGTGGATACCAGTCTTCCAAAAGAGGAGCTATCAATCTTGCATGACCTTTTGAAGGAGAACTTGGATGTCTTTGCATTGTCATATAAAGATTTAAGGGGATTAATTCCACGGTGTGTCAGCATCACATCAACCTAGAGCCTAATGCCAAACCTATAAGGTAAAGACAAAGGCTTATGAATCCAAATTACTTAGACCTGGTGAAAGCCAATTTGTTGAAGCTCCTTGAAGTTGAGCTTATTTATCAAGTGGCCAATAGTGAATGGGTTTTTCCATTGTGGTAGTACCCAAGAGGAATGGAAAGTTGCGAATATGTATGGACTTTGGAAAGTTGAACTCAAAACAAAGAAGGATCATTTCCATATTCCTTTCACATACCAATTGTTAGACACAGTGGCTAGACATGAGCTTTATTCCCGCTTGGATGGATTCAATGGATATAATCAAGTCTAGATCGCAGAAGAAGATCAATCCAAACCTTCACAATAGAATGGGAAACCTATGCTTATAGAGTGATGTTGTTTGGGCTTTGTAACGCCCCTGCTACCAAAGAGTAATGATGGTCACATTCCGGAATCTCATGATTTCATTAAGGTATACTTGGATGACTTCTGCGTTTACAACTTAATCCGTCAGTATTGGGGACACCTAGAGTAGTGCTTTGACATATGTCAAGAGTATGGAATCTCTCTCAATCATGAACAAATGCATCTCTAGAGTCTCTTTAGGAGTTCTTCTAGGCCACATTGTCTCTAAACAAGGGATAGTAACACACCCTGCCAAGATTGAGAAGATTGTAACTCTAATAGTACCAACTAACCTCAAACAGTTAAGGGGATCTCTTAGCCATGTGGAGTATTACAAATGGTTTATTGCATACTTTGCAACCAAAGAAGCCCTGTTTTGCATAAGCCAGTGAGAAAATATATAGATTTTACTTGAAACATTGATTGTGAATAAGCTTTCAATACCTTGAAATAGTGTCTAATTAAAGCGGCCATCCTATAACTTCCCGATTGGACGAAGGAAGTCCATTTGCACACTGATGCATCTATAAAAGGATTAGGGGCATTCTTATGCCAAAAAGGCTCCTCGAAGTTAGATCAACGTATCTACTATGTAAGAACAAAAGTCATTGATAAAGAAAGAAACTATACAATGATGGCACTTGAGTGCCTCGCAATGGTATTTGCCTTGGAGAAATTCCAACACTACCTATTACTATCAACGTATTTCAAATTTTATATGGACCATGAAGAACTATCCTTCCTAATGGATAAGGAAGATGTGAAAGGTTGCATGATAAGGTAAGGTGGCTCCTTCTTATTCTAGGAGTTTGGTTTTGAAGTGGTTGGCAAACATGGTCGCTCCCATGTCTTGGCTGATCATTTGTCGCATATCCCTCAAAGCGATAAAGAGGAGCAGGATGATCTAGACCTCCATGAAGCTTTCTTGTTTCTGGTTGAAACTGTAACTCCCTGGTATATAGACATAGCCAACCTTTTGGCCACTCAATAGCATCCTCCTGGTAGCTCCATCCATGAGAAGAAGAAGCTTATGTTGGAATCAACCCCTTATACACTGTGTACAAAAGAGGCGAAGATGAAGTACTATAGAGATGTATTGCAGGAGATTAGATTGGGATAATGTTTAAAGCATGCCATGACGAACCCTATGGTGGACACTTTGCAAGAGAAGTGATAGCTAGAAAGGCTTTGCTCGTAGGATATTAGTGGCCTACACTACACAAAGATGCCTATGATTGCTACAAATGTTGAGATGCTTGTTAGCGGGCGAATGGAAAATCCTACCAAAACTAGTGCTATGGCACTATAGCCCATCCTTTCCATAAAGTCATTTGAGAAGTGGGACATTGACTTCATGGGGCTGATCGATCTGCCAACCAAAAGGAAGCAATACTACATATACATTTTGGACTATATAGACTATGTGACAAAGTGGTGTGAAACCAAAGCTCTCCAACAAGATGATGGCAATAGCGTGGCTTTGTTCTATACCAAAATATTATCACTCACTTTGGTAGTCTATTAGAGTTAGTAAGTGACAGAGGTACTCACTTTCTCAACAAGATTATGGAAGAACTAACTGAGCTCTACAAGATATGCCATTACAAGTCCACACCCTACTATCCTGGAGCCAACATCTAAGTCGAAGTTACTAATCGCATCCTCTACTCGATCCTAATAAGGACAATGGCTACTTATCACTGTGATTGGGATGATTGACTTATAGAGGACTTTTGGGTGTAAAAAACTTCCCATAAGGCTACTAGAGGATAGAAACCTTTCCAACTGGTGTATGACATAGTAGTTGTCTTCCCTGTTGAGTTAGAGCTACCCTCTTTGCAAGTGACTATTAGCAAGCGCTTGTGTTATAAGATCCAAGATACACGCTGCCAAAGGGGTTTTTGTCAAAAGGTCGAATCCACCGGGGATCAGAGGTAGAAGGAAGTAGAGATAGGAGATGGAAGAGAAGATAAAGAATACGCAAGAGGTAAACACAATAATGACAAAGCACAATGAATCAAATCAATATGTATTGATAGAACCTAAAATCCTTTGTTTGACACTACTTAGAAGCACTCTCTAGGCATTAGATCTCCTAGAACTCCCTCATAGAATAAAAATGTGGATCTGAAATAACAACTCCTTCTTTGCTGCTCGAAATCCAAATCTGATGGCTTTGTTGGCTTCAGAAGGGGGTAAAACTTCAGGACACCTGATCATGAATCTCCCAGATCACTCCTTCTTCCTCTTCCAGTTCAAACTGCGGTTTGCAGCCTGTCATTAGCGATTGTGACCTGCACGATTTCGTCAATCTGTATTTTTTATGAAAATCCCATCACTGGATGAAAAAGTAACTTGCTTTTTGCATGCCATCCTAATCTAGAAGCTTTTTTAACTTTTTCAGATTTTTTTACAATAAATAATATCAAAAATAGGCTAAAATTATCCAAAAATCTACTATTTTTGGATAATCCATGCAACTCACACTAGTACTACTAACTCAGATCACATTGATTCTCTAGATCAATAAAGAAATTGGATGATGATGCATTCCATGCTTTTTCACACTATGTCCGTATAAGCATCAACTTGTTGCTCATCATGCATATAAGAAAGCATCCCCCTGGATCATAGATCAAAATACTCGACATTTGTACAATTCTTAAGCCATACTTTGTATCCCCTCTAGGGTAATAAGGCCTTGGGTGCATATCATACATTAGAGGTTGTTGAATCTCCATATACATGCTATCAATACACCCATCAACAAATACATAACAACATGCTTGCTCTTTCAAAGTCCATCACATGCGAAGTTGCTTCTGAGAAAACACAATATTAGTGAGTTTGGGAATCTCCTAATTCCCATTTTTTGAATACTAAAAAGGTGGCACCCGGATAACATGCCCATAAGTTTCTCAAAACCATATGATGTGACTTGTCATTGGAAAGCACTTGAAAAATAGAATCTATTGAGCTATAGAGCGCTTGATTTGGAGTTAAAGTGTTCAAGTTATGACAAATCCAAATATTTGACCACGTATCCCAAACTTATGGGAAGTTCCCATATTCCCCAATATGGTGTTAGAACCTTTTTGCTCCATATCCAACATAAACTAAGTCTCACTTGCATTCAACACATTCAACACATGCCTTTGACAAAGCATCCGAAACATTTTCTAGCTATAAAGCATTGCATCTAATATCTTGTAAATGTATATCCTCGAGCTCATGAACTACTTCAGAAACAATAACTTTATCATCCCGCAAATCATGTGCATCTAACAAGTCACCAATCTCTATTTGAGTTCCTGCATCACGTAAAACATTATCTTCACAAACCTCTTTAGATGCATTAAGAAAATCTATAGGTGCAATGGTTGAATCTTCCAGTACAGGGTCTTCCAAGGTATCCATAACTGTCTCAATATTAGACTGTAGCTTATATCCCTGTTGTTTGTCCTCTTTCTTGCTATCATGTTTCTACTTCTGCAAAACTTCTTCCATAATATGCTTGAGAGATGGTTGATTTGTAGCTTTAGACAAATCCATACTTCTTCTTGTCACTTCCTTAGATATCCCTGCATTATCTTCATCTCTTATCTATTTCTCTTCAACAACTGCATCCATAGTTTGTCCTTTTTCCAAATATGCATCCACTGAATATGCATCTATCGGTGATTCCTAACCAGTCATGTCACGAATGTCTTGCCGTGCATGAGACATTTCACTATAAATAACCTTTCTCTTTTCAACTACAAGTAAACCATGTGTCCATATTTCATCCTTTGGTCCAACCATCAGTTGACCATGCATTCTTTCCGACTATAGACCAAAAGTAGAAGCATGTACAGCTGCATAAGCATTTTGGACAGCCAAGTCGTCCAACAACTTCTGCAGACCTCCCTTTCCAAAATTCAAAGCAAGAGGCAATCCTATTTCTTGTGCATGGATCTTGCCATCTTTTCAAAAGATGAGCTGTCATGCTGCCAAGGCCACATGATAGGCAACACAATCCTTTCTCTCATGTTGCAAACTTTCACACCACATACATCTTTTTCCTGGCTTAGGGGCTGCTGCCCGTCCCCTATTCTCTTGTCCTTTTTCATCCAATTTTGCAACCTTCAATTGAAGATCCCGCATGCCTTTGACCTATTCATCTAAGACATCTTCCCTAACAGAGGGAACAATAGCAGGTACAACCATAGGGTTAGCCAAAGAAGTAGATGGCTTACTGGATACATCAAATTTCTTGCCCGTAATAGTGGGCAAGCTAGAGATATGTAATCTTTCTCTTCTTCTATGCTTCTTCACAAGTGCAATAACAGCTTCTTTGACATGTCTCCACTCTGTTTTCAAACCTGTCTCTGTAGTCTGATCCTCTAGCAAATCATCAAGCTTCTCTTGAAGCTCAGGATTAGCTACTTGTAAAAACAATTCAATTTTCTGACTTGCAAGAGCTTGTTGTTCTGCAAGATCCAACTGCTCAGATCGACTTTCAAATTCTCTTAACAATTCTGTATAGCCACAAGACCCTTATTGGGTTATAAAACCCACTCCTGAAAAGTCTTACGCGTAATCAAACTAGTATCTTCAATGTAAAATTCTTCCATGAGTGTCTTCTTGAAAGCTACCTAGCTAGCATCCTACAAGTATAATTCAGTAATCCGTGCTTTCAATTCATGTACAGTAATACGTACAAAATACCGGCTCCATGTAGGTTGAGCCATCCCAAAGAATTCCATCTTTTGAGCATAGGTATGTACATATACATATACATTCCTGCCATTGAATAACTTCACCTCACGCTCAACTGCTTGCAAAGCATTCATCACAATACTTTCTGTTTGAGCAGAAGCTTGTATTAACTGTTGTTGTTGTACCTGCATAAGCATATTCATATTTTGCACCAACTATTGCAAAAAATCCTTGGAGATTGTGTTCTAAGGTTCTCCCATCTTGTCTTTCATTCTTTTGACGACCTTTCACGTCAGGTTCAACAATGTCGGAGGGGTTTCTATCGAAAGTTCGAATCCACCGGTGATCAGAGACAGAAGGAAGTATAGATAGGAGATGGAAGAGAAGATAAAGAATACACACAATGTAAACACAATAATGATAAAGAAAAATGAATCAAATCAATATGTTTTGACAGAACCCTGAAATCCTTTGTCTGGCACTACTCAGAAGCACTCTCCAGGCATTAGATCTCCTGGAGCTTTTTCGTAGAACAAAAATGTGTATAAAAAATAACAACTCCTTCTATGCTGCTCATAACCCAAATCTGATGGCTTCATTGGCTCCAAAAGGGGGCATAAAACCCTTGGACACCTGATCACAGATCTCCCAGATCATTTCTTCTTCCTCTTCTAGTTCAAACTGCAGTTTTCAACCTACCAAGAGTGATCGCGATGCGCACGATTTCACCAATCTGTCTTTTTTATGAAAATCCCATAACTTGTTGAAAAAGCCACTTGCTTTTTGCATACCATCCTAATGTAGAAGCTTTTTTAACTTTTTAAAATTTTTTACAATAAAACATATAAAAAATAGGCTAAAATTATCCAAAAATCTAGTATTTTTGGATAATCCATGCCATCACACTAGTACTAATGACTCAGATCACATAGACTCTCTTCATTAATAAGAAAGTCGGATGATGATGTATTCCATGCTTTTTCACATTGTGTCCACATAGCATCAGGGACAATGCTCGACTTTCTTATATACTTAAAATATATATAGCAAATATTATGTTGGCATAGAGGGAGAATAGATGAGAGAAAAGAAAGATGTAGAGAGAGAGAGAGAAAGGTAGAGAAATTGGCAACACACTGGGGATTGGAAGATGGGCTAGTCCCCCCCCCTTCCCCCCTTGTGGAGTTATATTATTAACAAGGAGCAAGCTCCTCCTTTACACATAAACAAGATCACGGTTCCTTGCACAGTATACAACCGACTAACACTTGCACAACTTGGAAGTTGGCACCTTTTGATCCTTCTTGAGTCTCCTTCTCTCCTACACAATATGTGTAGGGCTCTCCTCTTGGTGCTTGATTTCAGCAAAGCTTCCGTAGCACTTGCATCTTCTCTTCTCCTCTTGGAACTTGATTTCAGTAGAGCTTCCACAGCACTTGTTTTCAGTAGAGCTTCCGCAGCACTTGCACCTTCTCTTCTCCTCTTGGATGCATGCAAAGTGATGCTTCCTTTTTCCTCTCTCACACCCAAGGCGAGCCTCATATTTTATAGGCTTTCAAGAGATTCCCTTCTTGGAGAGAGACTTGACTTGATCTTCATGCAAGATGTGGTTGTTCCTAGACCTACTCTGGAGCAGTAATTTTGAGATATCTCTCTATGCAATGTTTGGATGAGCAAACGTCCAACATGAAAGTTGTAGATCTTGTTATTTTCGATAACCCACACGGCCTCTTTTTTTAGATCTTCTTTCTATCACAATATATTTTAAAAATGGATTCACTATGTCTTTTTTAAAAAGAATAGCTTCTCAAACTATACTCTTAACTTGTGGTCCGTGCAACCACCTTAAGGAGAGTTCATTAAATTACCTTGGGCCTCAACCTTAAGATTGACTTTCACACAAAAGGTTGTGTCTTTTTAGACCTTAGAAAGAGAAAATCACTTCTCTCCTCACTTCCAGAGCATCATGTCTCTTGTCTTTCTTAGTGAGAGAATTATCTCTCTTGTCTTTCTTAATGAAAGAAAAGACCTTAAACCTTGACTTGTAAGGGAGAGGATGACCCCAAATGAATGCAATGCTCATTACACACAAGTAAACATTCCCAGGCGTCCCTGGATGCACACATAAATACATATACACAATGCTAATGCACTTCATCTTCTTAGAACTTAATCCATCTCCATTTATGTGTAACTCGTTGGTTCTTGTGTACACTCTTACACTTGGCAGACACTTCTTTCCCCTTTCATAACTTGTACTGCCTATACTAGATATCCCTGTCACAATGCTCTGATCACCCCATTAAGTGATACACTAGGAATATTGGTCTCTAAATGGTCTCATGGCCATGCTATATCATCATCAACACTTAAAGAAAAGTGAGTCATTAACTTATTGACATGATTTTATTAAATAGAGAATGAGTAATAAGCAATCAATTTAGTGACATCCCTTTGGCTTCTAAATAGTTGACCTCAACTGTAGAGGGGATACATAGTATTAAGAAGATCTGGAAAGTCTTGTAGTTCTCTCTCAGTCATAAACTGAGCATCCAATGGGGTATAATTCTTAAACTTAACCAAATACTTTCGTAATACCTTACCTAACCTTAGAGTATCGTCTTAATGGTGTAAAATTCTTTCAAGCACAAGGAACTCTTCTTTTTCTTCTATGTCAGGTAAATCTTCCTTGATTGGTTCCATTGGAGGTTCTCCAATATAGGGACGTAGCAAACTTATATGGAAAGCATTATGAATGTTCCAATGACTTGGTAGATCCAAACAAAAAGTCACATTGTTTATCTTATCTGTGATCTTGAAAGGGCCATAATAGCAATTAGAAAGCTTAACCACTTTACCCTTTGACCTTTCTACTTCTTTAAGTGAGCCTTCTCAAACTTAAGAAGAACATGTTGTCCCGAATTGAGATCTAACTTACGATGATGCTTATCAGCTTCGCGTTTCTGCTTCTCTTGTGTTCTTTGGATAGCAGCTTTTACACAGGAAAACTGTATCGATGTTTCTAACAAACTCATCTACTGCAAAGATCTTATTCTTCGTAAGAAGGATGGGTGGCAAATGAGGCTTACCGTAGATGATCTCAAAGGGTGCCTTACCAGTACTAGAGTGCATCGTATTATTGTATAAAAACTCTACTAAAGGCAAATACTTTTCCCATTATCTTTGATTATCATAGACATAGGATTTCAAAAGGTTCATAACAGTAGAATTAGCACTTTCACTCTGCCCATCCATTTGAGGATGATAAGAGGATGAAAACTTTAACTTTGTCCCGAGGTTCTCGAAGAGAGCTTGCTAAAAGAGACTGGTCATACGGGGATCTCGATCATTTATAATGGACTTAGGCATGCCATGATGTTTGAAAATATGAGTAATCAATAGCTTAGCCATATGATCAACTTTAATTGTCTTTTTCACAGGTATAAAGTGAGCTTGCTTACTGAATCTATCAATGATAGTCCACATTGCATCGTTACCTGCTTGTGTGCGAGGAAGCTCCATGATAAAGTCTATGGCTATACTTTCCTAAGGCTCATTGGGAATAGGTAATGGCTTCAGTAGACCAGGTGGTTTATGCTTGTCATACTTTACTTTTTGGCATATCTTGCACTCGTGGACATATCTTTCAATGTTAGCTCTAAGAGTGGGCCAAAAGAAATATCGTTCCAATGCTTGAGTAGTGGGTAGAATACCCCTATGTCTAGCATATGGACATGCATGTGCTTCATCAATTACCTTGTGTCGCAATGGTAATGCTATAAAAATTTATTGATGATGATATAAATAACCATCTCGAATTGAGTAAGGTGTAATTGACTAAGCTAATCCCATATGGTTGAGAAGTCGGAATCAGTTGCATACATCTTGGGTAAATCCATAAACTCATTATGATAAACAGTTGTGGTTGCATTCACTCGAGGTCGTCCTGATAGAGCATTTGCTACCACATTCTTAGTTTCAGATATATGAAGGATTTAAAAATGAAACATAGATAAGAAATTTTCCCAGCGCATATGTTTCTGTGAGAGCTTCTTTTGAGTGAGGAAGTATCTTAGACCTTGGTGATCTATTTTAATAACAAAATCTGCACCAAATAAGTAGTGTTTCCATACTTGAAGAGCATGTACCACAGCCATAAGCTCTTTCTCATATACTGGAGCATGTAGCTCATGATCCTTGAGGCATCAGCACTCAAATGCTACTGTATGATGCTCTTAGTTAAGCACAGCTCCAATGCAATCCCTAGAAGCATCACAGTGAACTTCAAAAGGTTTTTGAAGATCCAAAACTATAAGAATTGGTTCTTTAGTCACAAGAAAATTAATTCTTTCAAAGGCTTGTAGTTGCCTTGATCCCCAGCGAAAAGGCATTCCCTTCTTAGCAAGGTCATGTGTAGAGGAGATGCAACATATGCAAAATCTCGTATGAACCTCCTGTAGTATGAACATAGGCCCAAGAAACTTCTAACTTCACGTACAGAAGTAGGTGTAGGCCATTCAATAATGGCTCGAATCTTCTTAGGATCCATTCTCACCAAATTGTGATAAACAATATGGCCCAAGTAATGAATTTCCAAAAGGAAGAATCTTCTTAGCATTGACTTGTAGTCTATGCTTGCGAAGCTCTTGAAAAATAGTAGATAGATGTTTTTTATGCTCTTCTTCAGACCGTGAAAATATTAGAATGTCATCAAAGAAGACACCTATGAACTTTGAGTGAGGTTTGAAAATTCTCTCCATCATTTGATTGAATGTGGCGGGTGCATTAGTCAAACCAAATGGCATTACTAGAAACTCATATAGTCCAAATGTTGTACGAAAAGCTATCTTATGAACATCTTCAGGTGCTATCTGTATCTGGTGATATCCGCTCTTGAGATCAATGCGACTAAAGATACTAGCCCCTTGCAACTTATCCAAGATATCATCTATCCTTGGGATAGGAAAAAAATTCCTGATTGTGATCTTGTTCAAAGATCTATAGTCTATGCACATACAGAAAGAACCATCTTTCTTTTGAACAAGACTAGAGAGCAGTATGGAGAAGAGCTAGGTTGAACTAACCCTTTTTCCAACAATTTCTTTACTTGTTTTGGGATCTCCTCTTGTTGACTTGCACTTACTCAGTAAGGCGGTTGGTTAGGTGGTAAACTGCCTAGGATAGGATCAATTGTGTAATCTTCTAGGCGCTTAAGAAGTAACTCTCCTAGGAGTGAATCACTAAAACAATCTTCATATTGTTTAAGAAAATCATATCTTGCTTGATCAATTAAAGAGAGGGGGTTCTTTTAAAGTCTGAAACTTAGAAGCATTAGTTGGTATTGTGTGTTCATTAGAGGCATCAAGTGCCCTTGAATCATTAGCTTCTTTTGAATCTCTCACAAAAATCATGTACGCAGAAATATCTTTCTTCATTTCTTTAGAAATGCTAACATGACTAACCATTGCCACATGCCAATCTCCAGCATCAGCAATGCATACTATGTTTCGACCCTTGAATTGAAATGCAAGGGTCCTCTTAACAAAATCAAGAAGAGGTCTAATCTTGTAATGCCAAGGCATGCCTAAGATAACATCATAGTTACCAATGGGTGCAAGTAGGAAAGATTCTTGGTCACGGTAATCCCTAATTCTAAGATTCAGCTTCCCTTGGATAGGAGTAGAATTGGTTGTAAGTCCTTCAAATGCCGAACTTGATCCAATTGGTGTTCCCAATCGATCTAGTGGAATTTGTAGCCTTTGAGTAGTATCCGTTGACAAAAAATTATCCATGTAACCTGGATCAAAGAGTATTAAAACTCATTGATTGTTGAGGGTCCCCTAATCCTTTAAGAGTTGTCTTTTCTTCTCATTTGAATGAGTGTTAGCTTGCACATCCGGAATAGAATATGAGGATGGCGGAGGAGGATCGTTAACCACATTTTCTTCCTTCCTTTTGTGAGGACAATCAGGCTTCATATGCCCTAACTCACCATAAAGAAAGCACCTTTCTTCCTCTTTGTACTTTTGTATCTCAGAGGGTGAGAGATACATGCACTTCTTCTTGTTACCCTCTAGCTTTGAATATTGGTCATGGATAAAGGTAGTCTTCTTTGATTAGTCCTGTCTCTTGGTTAATCATAAAGCTGCTCTTGTCTAGCTCTATACAAACTCATCTCCAACTTTTGAGATGTACCAGGTGTATGCAAATTTCAACTATGATGGTAGACTCCATCATGTGAGATACGGTTTCATGTAGATACACCTTCATGATTCTGTGTAAATGAGGGAGTAGGCCAACTTCAAAATTCATTTTCTTCTCTTCATCACTAATCTCCATGAAAGGAGTAACCTTGAGAAGAGTAGACCAAAACTTGTCCACATAACTAGTGACATTCTTATGCTCTTTTTGGCCTAGCCAATCCCACTCCTTCTTGAAATCATTGTCAAAATTAGGAGACAAAACTGAGCATAAAACTTCTTCTTGAACTTTTCCCAAGTCATGGGTTTCCTTCCCTCCAAAATGAGAGTCAACCACTAATTGGTAGTGGTATCTTTCAAGTGCATACCTACATGCCTTATCTTGCACTTTTCTAAGAAATTACCATGAGAAAAAGCAACTTCAAATGCCTTAGCAGGATCTCTCTTACTGAAGCAAGAGTCAAACTTTATGTCCTTATCCCCAGACTTGAAATTCTTAGTCTTCTTAAGCTTGCTCCTCTTATGGTCCCTCTTTGTTTGTTTGCGGATTGTACGAGACTTAGAACCAAGAGAGTAGGGACTAGAAGTTGATGAGGAGGAGGAGGAACTTGAGTAATCAAGGGAGTAGTTGGTTGCTGAGGGAGATGACTCCATCCTTATCCGCCTCACTCGAGGTGAGGTCTTTTTACTCTTCTTGACCCGAGAGTCATTCTTCCTTCTAGGAAGCTTCTCAACAATTGGATGCTTTGCACCTTCACCATCAATTGGTGCAATGGTTTTTCTTCCAGTATCACCATCTTTTGGAGGATTCAATCCTTCATAAGTAGCTTCTTCCCTTGCCCTTAAGCTGTCATTCAATTGACGTACTTCAAGAATTTCCATCTTTATCTTCTTCTTGTAGGCACTTTATCAATTGCCATCTTTGCCTTCTTCTCCTTACATGGTATACAATCAGCTAACACTTGCGCAACTTGGAAGTTGGCACCTTTTGATCCTTCTTGAGTCTCCTTCTCTCCTACACAATATGTGTTGGGTTCTCCTCTTGGCACTTGATTTCACTAGAGCTTTCGCATCACTTGCACCTTCTCTTCTACTTGATTTCAGCAGAGCTTTCGCAACACTTGCACCTTATCTTCTCCTCTTGGAACTTGGTTTCAGCAGAGCTTCCGTAGCACTTGATTTCAGCAAAGCTTTCACAACACTTGCACCTTCTCTTCTCCTCTTGGATGCATGAAAAGTGATGCTTCCTTTTTCCTCTCTCACACCCAAGGAGAGCCTCCTCTTTTATAGGCTTTCAAGAGCTTTCCTTCTTAGAGAGAGACTTGACTTGATCTTCATGCAAGATGTGGTTGTTCCTGGACCTACTCTGGAGCAGTAATTTTGAGATATCTCTCTATGCATTGTTTGGATGAGAAAACGTACATGAAACTTGTGAATCTTTTTGTTTTTGATAACCCCTGTGGCCCGTTTTTTGAGATGGTCTTTCTATCGCAAGATATTTTAAAAATGGATTCACCATGTCTTTTTAAAAAAGAATAGCTTCTCAAACTGTACTCTTAACTTGTGGTCCATGCAACCACCTTAAGGAGAGTCCATTAAATTGCCTTGGGCCTCAACCTTAAGATTGAATTCCACACAAAAGCTTGTGTCTTTTTAGACCTTAGAAAGAGAAAATCACTTCTCTCCTCACTTCCAGAGAATCAGGTCTCTTGTCTTTCTTAGTGAGAGAATTATCTCTCTTGTCTTTCTTAATGAAAGAAAAGACCTTAAACCTTGACTTGTAAGGGAGAGGATGACCCCAAATGAATGCAATGCTCATTACACACAAGTAAACGTTCCCAGGCATCCTCGGGTGTACACATAAATGCATATACACAATGCTAACACACTTCCTCTTCTTAGAACTTAATCCATCTTCATTTATGTGTAACTCCTTGGTTCTTGTGTACACTCTTACACTTGACAGACACTTCTTTCCTCCTTCATAACTTGTACTACCTGTACCAGATATCCCCGTCACAGTGCTCTGATCACGCCATTAAGTGATGCACTAGGAATAGTGGTCTCTAAATGGTCTCATGGTCATGCTAGATCATCATCAACACTTAAAGAAAAGTGAGTCATTAATTTATTAACATGAATTTATTAAATAGAGAATGTGTAATAAGTAATCAATTTAGTGACAACTTGGGAGATAATAAGTTACTGTAGCACCATCTTCTACACTTGGAATTTCTGAATGAAATCCAAAGAATGGCCTTACAATGTATTGAAGCCATCTTTCTAGGCTTGACGAAAGGCTTACCATGAAATCTTCATCAAGCATAAGGAATTCAAGGAAGGTGACCTAGTTCTCGCCTATGATTCGAGATTTGACAAGTTCTTAGGAAAGCTCCAATAGTGTTGGATGGGTCCCTACAAGGTGCTTGCTATCAACCTAATAGATTTATTTAGATACATATTGTGGACGCCCCTAAATATCCCTTCCTAATCAATGGCTATTACTTGAAGAAGTATTACCCTCCCTTGGAATGTTGACAATCATAGCCGATAGCCTCTTCATTCCTTGTGTGCGTCGATTGGTAATGGTTTGCATACTGTTGTTAATAGCCGTTAGTTTTCTTTTGATGAGGTGAATGATGCCTTGTGTCCTCTCATTTTGCTACCTTCTCGTTTAAATCTCCAGAGGTGACGTGTATGGTCTTGATAAGTAATGCTCTAGCCCTATGACCAAAAAGAAAGAAAGAAAGAAAAAAAGAAAAAAACAAAATTTTGTTATGGGATAAGAGGAATTTGGTCCCTTGCCATGTCGACCCACTCTTTGAGAAAAGGTAGAAACACCCTCAAGAGTAGGGAAACAGAAATAGAAAGATAAAGCAAAAATAAAATTATTATGGGAGAAAAAGAAGCAATTCCCTATCATAATAGGCCTCGCTCCAAGGAAAGGTTGCAAACACCCTTAGGTGGGAAGCTAGCTATGGAAAAGGTGGTAATAACATGAAGTTCAAATCCACAAGTTCCTAAGTCAAACTTCCAAGTTCCAGCGCCAAAGCCACCTCTTGTTGTGTTGTGTCCTGCGACTCTCTGCATTGTATTTGACTCCTCCAACCATAGTAGACGAAGATTCCTACCTCCAAACCCCATTCTTGAACTGTAAGCTACCTCCATGGGTACGCTCCCTATTAATAGACTTTGTTTAATATCATCAATAAGCCAACACTGATCCTCATTAACAACTCCTCGAGTGATGTGAACTATCATCTTAACTGAATGAGGATGTGAGTATAGGATGTCCTCTGTACTTATCAACAAAGCATGAGACAGAGGGTGGGGTGAGTGACCATTTCTTGCCCTTTAAATCCAAATGAGAGGTGAGATGTGTAAATGGAGCATTTCACACACAATTAGGCTTCTCAATGCACAAAGCGCACTCTGTTCTTGTGCACAGTACTATGAGGCTCCCTGGCCTTCCTTCTTGCAGGTATACCGGCATGGCAGGATGCACAAATAAGGCATACAACCTTTGCATAAGTGGTAATGAGGATTAAATAAATGGATGTCAGGAGTTGAGTTGCCCTCCTATATTTATCAATAGAGCATTGTTACGAGAGCGGTGATCGAGAGCAACCCTCACTCACAATCTAATAACGAGACATTAAGGAGTGTTGGTTGGGATAATTGACTTTGTTGGATGCATAACACAACACAAAAATTTAAATATTTTGATAGACACCACATGAACCACACATGAAAAATAAAACAATAAATAACACATCTTATAGCTTAAAATAATTTAAAACCCGTATGTGGGTAGAGCATCACACAACCACAACATAATGAAAATACCAATAATTCAAAAACAAACCAAGTGAAATATATTCTTGTACCTTAACAACCTTGAGCCGACGCTCGACACCACAAAATCCAAATTCTTCAACTTTCAAATTGGCATGACAAGAGCTCACTCTAGCATGCGACCCTCCTCTCACCTCTCTCACAAAATACAATTGTACAAGAGGGGGAAGGCCCCTAACTCTTCAATCTCCTCTCCTTCTATAGTTTTCTATCCACACTCACATACATTAGGCTTTTTGCTTTCAGCTTTTGGCTTTTGCTTTTCTACTGTTTTTCACTATTTTTGTTTTTTCTGCCATATGTCTGTTTGCAACTTGTTTGGATCATAACTTCGTCATTGGAACTCTGAATATAGTCATTTGGGTACTCAAAACAATCGGAATGCATCTGTTGACAAGCCTGCATGGGCAGAATTACAAAGATCCATAAAAAAATGGAAAAAATACTGATATTCATAAATCACATCATTTTTCTCCATCTTTTATCTTGGACAACTTATTCCCTTCCTTGGCCTATTGTTCTTGTAATTGCACACACTTTCAGCACACATGTTCTTTTTTTCTTCAAGAAATACTCGCTGACGATATAAAACGTATGATTTTTTCCTTTGATCCTTGAGTCTTCAAAATAAATATTCTTTGGATATGAACTTGTTTTTTTTAATGCAGTGTGCCCTAGCAGGAATATGCTATGAAAGAGAACTCCATGCACAACCATACATAATTTGAGAAAACATACAATTGATCAAATCCATGACATGCTACCATTCAAACAATGCTCACACAAAAATAATGTATGCATTGAAGAAATTGTGCCTAGTCTATCTACATGTGATCGTGCGCCATGAAAAATGCAAACAAAATTCCTTGTTAATTTAAATCCTTATCCTCACCTCTCAACTCTCATCAATAAAATATCAATCTCCACTCCACCCATCCAAAATCTCACAATCACTCAAGAAATGATGGTCCTCAAGATGTTGACCAGATATGAACAACCCATCTCACAATTGGCGGCGTCCTTCACGACCCTGTAAACTCACCCAACCACCTTACACTCTCAACCAGAGGTTCCTAACTTTGTGATGAACATCCCAAATATCGTGCGTGTAAGAAATGTGCGTGCTCAATGATAGGTGCTCTCTTAAGTGCGTATGCATCTAAAATTTACTGCATATAGCTGTATCAAGTCTCATGCCGTGCTAGTGCTCAATGATGGTGCAAAACGTGCTTAATCCCATCCCATGGCATGAAAGTATTTGAGAAAATCAGGAGACAACCCCCAAGTGTAGTACATCAACAAGTGCAACGTGAAGTGCTCGTGAACCCATAATCCCTGTGATGTACAAGAGTCTCAGCAAGAAAACATACCATGTTCCACAATGTTCAGTAGCTAATAACAAACTCCTTTCAACATGTCCAAAAAATACCAAGCTCGACCAAGGCTATCAAGTTTCACACAAATCAAACAAAATGACAGAAACAAATCCTAAGCTAGACAAACAAAAGAAATCCAACTACAAAACAACAAAACAAACAATCATGCAAACAACTAAACTAGAATAAATCAAACCTAACTACAATTTTACTAGGGCTTTTCAGTTTTCACAAAAATGCTTGACAGCGTGAGACAGAGGGGCGACTAAGCATGACTAATTTTTCATTCGATCAATTGGAAGGTGAGATTTGAGGGATGTTATGACACTGGCAATTAGGTACATTTATGTTTCCCTATGCATACACGGAACAAGTTTCTGCCATCATCACAGGACACATATCACTCTCTTCTATGCATTGCACTATAAGGCTTCTTGGCCTTCCTTCTCGGATCTATGCCAGAAGGGTTGGGATGTACTGATGCACCATCCATTATCCACGATGGCATACTTCCTTTCTATCATTCCCCTTGTTGATTTCTAAAATAGGCATTAGATATGGGTCATATTCCACTCCTCTCTCAAGTGATGTGAGTTATGGGGTGAGAGATTGATCTATCATCCCAACATGAGTGATCGTCAAGATTTAGTGTTATATTCTTTGCCATCTATGGCTTATAAATATGAGTGGTAGAGGGAGTATTATGTCAAATATGCCTATGTTACCAGCTCCTCCTAGCATGACTATGCCTATGGCTAGTCAGGCGGCCTCACTAAATAGTGGTGGAAATCAAACAATGAATCCTAATGTTGTCCCAGTTGGTCAGCGGCTAATTCCTAATCAAGTGGTTGGGCCCATGGGGCGACAGACTGATGATCGCGGCTATGATGTAATATTTCCGCTCAAAAATATTGTTGAACTTGACTCCCTGCAGGCCGTGTAAAACCTGCGCAAGGTTATCTCCCACATCGTAATTATCAACAGCTTAATCCGTACCCCGCACGTGCAAAAATGAGGCCTCTGCATTGAGCAATTAAGGCCAGGGGTTCAAGACCGCATAGCCGTGGAAGAACACCACTTTTGAAGGGGCAAGTGGGATAAATGATGAAATTTAAGTCAAAAATTTTTAATATAATTATCCCTTCCCCCAGCCGATGCATGGCTGGAGGAGAAGGAGTGTGGGGAGAAATGGCCTAATAGGGCATGGTGTAGGGAGCATGAGGAGGGAATGGCCATGCACCAGCCACGTGGTGGCCACCATCTTTCCCCCCCTTGGCCTATATAACCTCCCCCTTAGGCATTGGGGGGAGGCACTAAATTGAAGGGAGAGGCTACTGTATTATGCACGATCAGAGGAGGAGGACAAACCTTGCCGCTGCCACCATCATCCCTACACCATACGTGACCTCCCTGTGGCACGAGTTGGGGGAGAGGAGGATCAAAGGCACAAAAGAGAAGGAAGGCTAGGGTGCTGAGGTGAATCGAAGGGAGGAGAAAACAAACATTGCCGTGGAAGAAGGTCGCCACCTATTGTGAGACGCCACCATGATCGCCGCCATCCCCCCCATCGTCCTAATCACCCCCCGTCATCAATCCTTTCTTCTTACCAATCATTGGGCCTTCTTCCACGTTTTTGGATAAGATAGAAGCCTTTTAGAAGCTTCTTGAGAAGCTTCTAGGGGGGGGGGGCTTCCATAAGCCCCATTCCCACAAGTCTTCCCATAAGCCCCATTCCCACAAGCCTTCCCAGGGTGCTTTCTAAACCGCGTTTTGGTGAAGGAATTTCCTGCATATGAGGGAGAAGGCAAAACTTGAGGCTATTCGGCGAACGCGTAGAAGCGAGGGTAATTCACGGGTTCAAGTCATCAACGATGGCTCCCAAGAAGACGCAAGGCATACCCATGGGAGGTTCCTCCCGGAACTTACACGTGGACATCAATACGGATCCACAAGCCCAGGTTTTTTGAATTTAATCCCATGTATAAGAAATGCTTTGAACATGCTTAATTCCATAGGGAGAATGCAATTAACATTTATCATTAATTCATGGTAGTGATAAAAGTACATTTGATAAATTAACTCTTTGAACGATAGATAAGGATTGGTGCATATCATGCAATTAGATCATTGCATCTCCAAAGTTATGAATGAAAAACTTACTCACCCTATGAACTTAGTCGCAAATTGCCTTGTCATGCATTTTCAAAGTGGAAGTCTAAAACGCATATTGCCTAGGGTTAAAGAGGAAATTCTTAAGTGCATTGGCCGTGAAGGAAAAGAGTATCTTGCATTTAGTCAATAACTTTCTTGTTATGACTCGCATGGAAAGAATTGTTAACGTCTGTTGCACGGCATGAAAATGAAACAATGGACATTGCAAGTTGCATGCAAAAGATGCTTGGAAATGGATTAAGTCAACACTAACCTTAGTTTTGCATAAACTTCATTCTTGAATTTGTATCTAAGGGTCGCATGTTACATATTCGCAAATTTCATTTCATCAAATTGCATTTAGAAAAGATTGCATGGCTTATCAAAGCATGAAATTCTAAAGCTAGACAAAAGGGTTGTAGGCATGATTGTTTGATGTAAACCCTAGTAGGTTTCATGCAAGTTATCATTCGTCGTGACTTTAGTAAGAAAAGTAAAAGGGGTATTGCATAGCTTATAGAACATAGATGTAACAAATCGTATACTTGCACAAAATGTGGTATCTAGCATATGTTTACACCTTTAGAACGAGGTTAGCATCTCTAGGAAAGGATCGCCCTTGTCGCAAGACAAGTAGGTCAATTTATTCAAATCACCTAACCCGCAAGGGATTTGTATAGGCATAACTGGTCGATACGATAAATACCTCAAGTACTAGTAGCATAGTATCGTACTTGGATGCCAAGTCGAAGCCCTCAAACCCAAAGGTCCTACCCACATTCATAGAATGTTTGGGTCAATTGGAGGCTCATGCAAACAACGATCTAGGGTTTCTACCCTAAGGATCGTTCGACCTAATGCTAAAACTCGGATTGAGTTTGGAAACCCTAAGACCGAACGTCGTCAGCCTAGTACAATTAGGGTTGGGTTGGATAAGAAGACACTCTAAACCCCGCTTCTTGTAAAAAAAAAATTCATTGACTAGGAAACGACGTTCAATGGGTGAAATGATCCCATGGGATACATGCGACACTTGTGCAACAAGTTGCAACATCACACAGATTTGTGGTTTAATCACAAGAGAGATTTGCCACTCCTTGTAATGAGGTTGGCAGGTTCTAGTGCAAGTCTAACTTGCGAGAGGATGAGTAGTCATCCTGCTACATCACCTTTCTTGGGCTGAGTTGCCAATTAAGGGAAGTTATGTATTTGCTTGGTAACCAAAGGATCAATCAAGTTAGAGTGACATGGTCGCCAAGATTTACTGTTAATTTAAGAAACCTAAGGTGTTGGTTAAGTTGGGTTAACAGGGTATGGCCCTAACCCAAGGACAAAAGGGTGACAAACAAACCCTTGGGGATCTTGCCAAGTCGCAATTGATCCCGGATCGAATGCTGGATGCATTTGGAGAGAAGGATTCACTCCTTAGCAGTTGGCCAAATAAACAACCACTGGATTTATTGTGATTGTAACAGTTTAGGAGCATTGTTTGCATTGTTTGCTCCAGGAACTAAAAGATGAAAAGTTAATTAATGCTTTAGGTTGAAGGCCTGAAGGGAGAGGCAGCATCAGTTACCCCCGACTGTCTACCTGACCCTAACCAACGGGGTTGTTAGCCGCGCTGGGAATGTGGACCAAACCTGCTGTGAGAGGTCTCTCCGTTGAGTGCTACTTGGAGCAAGAGGACGCTTGGGTGCCAGGGGGGACTCTCGCCATAATCCCTTGCCTTCCGGGCCCTGCACAAGAGGCCAACGCAACTCAGGATTGGATCTCGGGGCTCGCATACTAGTTTACGGGCAGAATCTTGGATTAGTAATCCCTATGGATTACTGGATAGCCTTCGGGCAGATTATGGATAGCCTTCGAGCGGATTATGGATTAGCCTACGGGCTGGATTTTATGGATGTATTCCAAAAATAAGTAAGATAACCTGTTGAAAAGGAACTTGTTTGGCACTGGTTTTCTATGTCAAGTGCTAAGATTACGTGAAGGAACCAGTGTCTAACTGGCTAATTAAGGAAGTTGCTTGATGCGTGTCCAACTAAATGTGGTAGATAATTAGACAACTAAAACAACCCTGAGGAAAGAGCGGTGGATGTGGCCATGGGTCCCGTCCTACGGATGGGTGGTCCCGGTTGGCCGAGAACTTTTCTCAAGCAAAATGGACAGCAAGGAGCTCTTCTCGAAGGAAATGAATAGCAAGGGTGCTGACCTAGAGTTAAGTTACTAGAATCCTGAGTTATGTTATTTTAGGGGAACGGAATGGGACTATGCCTTATGGGCAGAGAGGTCGAGCTTTGCATCCCTCTTGTTTCCCATTCTCCTTGACCCAAGTGTAGCATGAATCCACTTCGACCCTGACGTTCCTACATAAAGTAGTCGCTATTGCCATTTTAGGAATTTGACCACTAGGGAAACCCTGATTCAGGTCGGTCCTAAGTGGAAACGGCCGGAATACTTCTGCTACGTGGCAGACTCGGGAAACCATCGCAAATCCCATAACATTCCATGGGAGTGTCGAGCGGTGCTTTCTAGACCCTTTTCCCGATGGGCTACTAAGACGTGTCTTGCAAGTTACAATTGGTATTAGAGTAAACCAACGAAGGATCTGTCTTTATAAGAAAACTTAATAAGAAGAAGTAAAGAAAATGTTGCTGTTAAGAACATTTCCTTACGTATTGATGCTATCTTGCGGAGTCATGAAGCATGGAACATATTCATGGTGTTCCAGGTCATGTTTATGACCGCGATGTGGGCTTTAGATTATCGATGAAGGATCGATATGATGAACATCCTAGACCGCATTTACAATCCATCGCCTCTGTACGTGGAACGAAGATGGATGGGTGATTCAGGAATCTATTGCATAGCTGCCCACCGGTTTGCATACCTTTGAACCAACCTAAAGAGAATCAAGTGGTTGGAGGATCTGAAGATCGTGAAGCTGTTCATTTTTATTGAGGCTCACGTAAACACAACCTTACATGTCAGAGGTCAGAAGGTCAAGCTGAACACATATGTGTACGAGGAAGTGATCCGCATAATCCCCGCCAACAGGATCAAGGTATTGGGACGCTACGAGAAGAATGGGTACCAAAGGAAAGGATACCCTAATCTTCCAATGACTTATCAATTCCTGAATATCCATGACACAAATCCATACTATTATCCAGTTCCCGTAGCTGAATGTAACACAACCTTATTCTCCCCAAATTAATGTATGAGCTTGCTCTACCATCCCAAGAAATATTGTACTCTGAAAGGTATCAAGATTGTGGAAGAGAAGGAAGAAGTCTAGCTTTCTCACTTACACAATGGGGGAATACACACAAAGGTGGAGGCTGAAAAGAGTTTTCCTCTTCTTAGTTGTGTAAGCCAAAAAGAACTCTAGTACAAAGAAATAGAAGAATCCTATATATGGGTCTCAAACCAAACTCAACTAACTAAGGTGGCATACTAACTAAACCACGAACTAGAGTAGATAAGAATAGCTGTCATCTAGCTATTATTCATGGGCGGTGTACCAACCGCATCTGCAACTAACAAGTCGATGACATAAATGCACAACAGTCACCCTGGCATATCACGAGTGGAGCTCGATATCTCGACACTCCCCCTCGAGCTCAATCCCAATTCCTGCACACCAAGCAGGTCTCTAAACTTGTGCAGCTTCTCTGTGCCCAATGCCTTCGTGAATATGTGAGCTATACCTGATCCTCTGTGCTGACATAAACTAGATCAATAAGACCTAGTAAAACTCTCTCCTGCACATACTGATAATGCACCTCAATGTGCTTTGTTCTAGCATGATATACTGGGTTATTTGCCAAGTGTATACTACTCACGTTGTCACAATAAATGACAACTGGCCCATCTGTAGGCTGATGCATATCATAAAGTAGGTTATCCAACCAAGCTACCTCACATTCAGCCATTGCTGCACCCCTATACTCAGCCTCTGTGCTCGACAAGGCAACTGTAGGCTGTTTCTTGCTACTCCAAGTGACTGCAGCACTGCCAAAAGAGAACACATATCCACTGGTAGATTGTCTATCAGAAATACTACCATCCCAATCAGCATCAGTGTATCCATGCAACTGTATCTGAACCCTAGTCTCATAAAATAGTCCATACTGCAATGTGGACTTCACATACCTGAGTATGCTTCTAGCCGCATCCAAATGCAGTTTCCTTGGAGCCTGCATAAACTGACTTACCAATCCAACAACATAGCTCAAATATGGCCTGGTAATAGTCATATAAATCAAACTTCCTACTATGTGCCTATACATAGTAGGGTCTTCCAGAAGCTCACCTGCATCTGTGCTCAGTTTCACATTCTGCTCCAAAGGAACTGAAATAGGCTTACAGCCTGTCATCCCATATTTGGACAGCATGTCCAATCCACACTGCCTCTGCAAGAGCCATATCCCACTTGGTGATCTTATCACCTCAATGCCCAAGAAATAATGCAGCTCTCCCAAATCCTTCATCTCAAACTTCTGCTTCAATAGCATTTTCACATGAAGGATATCTTCATCACTATCACCTGTGATAATCAAATCATCAACATAAATGACAAGCAGTATAATACCTTTCTCTGTTTTTCTCACATAAAGTGAGAAATCTACCTTGGAAATCTGAAAGCCAATAGTGACAAGATACTGTCCTATCTTGTTAGACCATACTCTAGGTGCTTGTTTCAAGCCATACAAGGCTTTCTTCAACCTACAAACAAACTCAGGATGAACAGTATGCACATAACCTGGTGGTTGCTCCATATAGACCTCTTCTTGCAAGTCACCATGCAAGAAGGCATTCTTTGCATCCATTTGATGTAAAGACCATCCCTTTGATGCGCCATAGCAATGACTACTCTTACGGTTGCCATCCTTGCAACCGGACTGAATGTTTCTTCATAATCAATGCCATACGTTTGTGTATACCCCTTGACTACTAATCTTGCCTTGTATCTGTTCACAGAACCATCTGCATTGTGCTTCACCTTATAAACCCACTTACAACCAATTGCATTCTTATCTTTAGGCAAAGGTACCAATTTCCATGTAGCATTTGCTTCCAAAGCATCCATTTCTTCATCCATGGCTTTCTTCCTTTTTTTTTTTCCCATGGCTTACTCAAAACAAGTGGGTTCTGGTTCCTATATCACTTTGACTATATAGGCATAGTGAATGGCTGTAAATCCATCATATTTCAGCCTATCCACAGGATACCTAGCTCTGGTAGACCTACGCAACGTAGACTCACTTCCAAGTGCTCTCAAAACATCCCTGGTCTTCCTTACTCTAGGTGTAACAATAGAAGGAATAGCCAACTCATCATCAATGCTCTGTTCTGAGCCACTGGATTCACCATCCACATAAGAGTGACCTGCATTCACATCAAACATGGGCTGATCTACCTTCTCTTTTCCTTTTCGTGATACCCACATACCACTATCTACATTGCTTTGAGAAGATTCTCCTGATCTCAATGTGCCTGTCCATGGCGAAGAATGTGAACCACTGCTAGAGGACACTTCAGGTCCACTAATATCTTGTGATTGCTGCTGTGAATTTTGTGCAGCATTACCATTTTGTACATCTACATCATCAATCACATTTATTGGTTTATACCAGCTACTCATCTCATAAAAAACAACATCTTTGCTCACTGTAAACTTACGAGTAGAGGGGTTATAGCATCTATACCCTTTCTGCTGCAGAGAGTAACCAATAAAGGTACACTTCTCAGCTTTTGGATCCAACTTGGATCTCAACTCATCTGGCACATGAACATAGGCAATGCAACTGAAAATTTTCAACTGAGAAATATTTGGTTTCCTACCAGTATACCTCTCCTCTGGAGTCATGCCATGTATTGCTGCAGTGGGAGTCCTGTTCATTATGTAGACTGCTGTAGCAACTGCTTCAGCCCAATAAAAATCTAGCAAGTCTTTTTCATTGAGCATGGCACGAGATACCTCTCTAATATGCCTGTTTTTTCTTTCTGCAATTCCA
Organism: Lygodium microphyllum; assembly: GCF_053477565.2. Lineage (NCBI taxonomy): Eukaryota > Viridiplantae > Streptophyta > Polypodiopsida > Schizaeales > Lygodiaceae > Lygodium > Lygodium microphyllum. The sequence continues at coordinate 70,390,248 of NC_141145.1, forward strand.
TTTTGCTGTGGGGTATGGCTACATGAATATTGCTGCATTATGCCATGCTCCTGCAATAACTTTGCAAACTCATTTGAGAAGTACTCTCCCCCTCCATCTGACCTTAGGCATTTTATTTGCAGGCCTATTTCTTTTTCAACCATAGTTTTAAGAGTTTTGAAATGCCCAAAAACTTCACTTTTCTTTTTTATAAAATACACCCAAATTTTTCTACTATAGTCATCAATAAAAGTGACAAAATAATGATAGCCTCTAATAGATGCAACTTTAGTAGTCCACACATCAGAGTGGATTAATTCCAATGGCTTCTTACTCTCTTGAACATGTCTAGGAAATGGTTTCCTTGCCTGTTTTCCAAATTGACAGGCTTCACATACCTTATGCATTTCTGTAACCTTGAATTTAGGCAATCCTGCAACAATATTTTGGGTCTGCATTGATTTAAGTCGATGTACACTAACATGACCAATGCGTTTATGCCAGATATCAATATCTGCAACTACACCGGTCCCATGTGCAAACATTACTGCACTCAATTCAGGCATGTCTGCATCCAACGTAAACATTCTGCCCTTCTTCTTTCCTTTTGCTATCAAGTGACCTTTATTTTTCATATCCTCAACAAAGCATCCATGGGGATTAAATCTGACCTGTAGGCCCTGCTCAACCATTTGACCAACAGAAACCAGATTCTTGGTGATATTCGGGACATGAAATACATCTGACAGGTATTTCTTTTTCCCATCCTGCATAGACAAATGAATTTTTCCAATCTGCACAATAGGATGTGCAGTATCATCACCAGTCTCCACAAATCCTAGTTTTTCCATTTTCCTTGCATCCTGCATCCATTCTGCATGACCTGTCATGTGGTTTGACGCACCTGAGTCAACATACCACACTTCGTTGCTTTCTTCTACACTTGTCACAGAATTGTTCATGTGCTGCACCATAAACAAATGCTCATTTCTGTCATCACTTTGTCTACTAGAAGATGCATAATTCCCTTGTTGCAATTTTCCATTCATGATGTCATTCTGCTTTTTATAGCAGTCTTTAGCCATATGACCCATTTTACCACAATAGTAGCATTCAACATTGCTGTTTGCATTTTGGCCTCTTTGCCATCCACCATGACCTCCTTGGCTCCCCCTACCTCTAGAGTTACCATGTCCTCCTCCATAGGACTGGTTTTCTTAAGTTTGCTACATATTTTGATTTCTACCACGGCCTCTAGATCGGCCTCCTCTACCTCTGCCTCTATCTCTTCTAGCATTTGAGTAGAAGACAGTTTCTTTTGAAGTTCCTCCTGAAAAAGATGCACCACCATTTCTCTGCTCCTCAGAAATTAGAAGAGCAATCAACTTCTCAAAATCAGGAAATCTTTCATGGACGAAAATGGATGTTCGGAAGTGTGCATAATCCTTTCCTAGACCATTCAAGGTCACGAAAACTAAATCATCATCTTCCACTGGCGACCCAATGGAACAAGTGCATCTGCAATCTTCTTCACCTTCATGTGGTAGTCATTGATGCTCATACTTTCTCTTTGCACATTGTGCAACTCTTGCTTGAGCTGCATTTTCCTAGCTTGCGTATTTGTGCTATACATTTTTGACAAAGTATCCCATGCCTCCTTTGGCGTACTTGCATCCTGAATATGCACAATCATAGAGTCTGAAATATTGATAGACAGCCATTACATAACTTTTCTGGCTCTCTCATGCCATCCTTTAAATGCCTGCATTTGCTGTTGATTGGGAACATCAAGAAGAACTGGTTCTTCTTCATTTCCTGCAACAAATTCCCAATATCCTTTTCCCATAAGGAAATTCGTCATTCTAAACTTCCATGCTTGGAAGTTGTTCTTGTCAAGCTTTTCAACGACAATCTGTGAAAGAGAATCAGACGCCATTATAGAACACTGCAAAAAATTCTGTCACCGTAAAAAACACAGCTTCAACCTCACAAGGGCAAATCTGCAAAACTGACAAAAGTGGTATTTGACTACATAGTCACTTCCTAGTGACGATTTTGCATCAACAGGCAACAAGGATGATTCTGTAACTCCCAATGTCTCTACGCACAGGCATACAATGCAATTTCTACGGTAACTTTTCACCGACCTGTAGAACAGTGGTCGCACAGCATAAAATAGGGCCTTTTCCTGAGTGCGTGCAGAAAACTTCCGCCTTCAAACCAGGCCCCGAATGGCCTCGAATAAAAAAAACAGAGAAACCAAGGGCTAAAGCCATTTCTCGCAGCATATACTGCCCTCTTGCTACACCGCGAAGGGCATCTCAATCTGAGACAATGCACTCTTGCACTTTCCAGCTGTGCTACCTGCAGAGACTTGCTCCCAAAACAGAAAAATGAAGTTGCATGGTCTATGTCACAGGAAATAAGAGAATAGTTTCCAAGAGATGAACTATTGGAGGCAATGTCAATAGTTTATCCACAATTTTGAAACCATCAGTAAGAAATGCGTGCTCTTCAAGCAGATTTCAAGGAAAGAGTTCATGTTCTTAAAGATCACTTTGGGAAAATGTTACAATTGTAAGGGTTTGATGCAACCTTCTCGGTAATAGATGGAGATGCACTTTTGCAACAATCACAATGCTTTGGAGAGACCATGTGGCATCAATTTACAAAACTTGTAGAGTCTACAAAATCAGGTGCAATTACTTAATTATGAAACAAGTTGATACTGGTCCTCTTATCAAAACACCGCAAACTTGGTTTGCTTTCTTGAGCTCCTTACCACGAACAAGGCTCTAATACCATGTCAAGATTGTGGGAGAGAAGGAAGGAGTCTCACTTGTAGCTTTCTCACTTACACAATGGGGGAATACACACAAAGGTGGAGGCTGAAAACAATTTTCCTCTTCTTAGTTGTGTAAGCCAAAAAGAGCTCTAGTACAAAGAAATAGAAGAACCCTATATACGGGTCTCAAACCAAACTCAACTAACTAAGGTGGCATATTAACTGAACCACAAACTAGAGTAGATAAGGATAGCTGTCATCTAGCTATTATTCATGGGCGGTGTACCAACCGCATCTGCAACTAACAAGTCGATGACATAAATGCACAACGGTCACCCTAGCATATCACGAGTGGAGCTCGATATCTCAACAAAAGGGCTATGCCCATATGAATGAAATAAGACTTCTTTTTATCAATGATTGTCTTGACTATGAGTATTGATAAAAAGTTAAGTGGTTAGATCTCTTGGCTGAAAGTTGAATTGGGTATGTAATGTAATGTAAGAAATGTTTAGCGAGTTGTTAACGTTAAGAATCCTTTACTTAGGCACAACCCTAGGTACAGATTCCTAGTCCAACCCCTACACCAAGTATGGCCGTGATTCAGGAGAAGAAGTTTCTTCTCAAGCAGATTAAGCCACCAGAATTTGACGGCAAAGGAAGGACTGTCCAAGCTGATGCTGAGATTTGGATAAAGTCCATGGAAGATTACTTTGAAGGGGGTACTGCACCCGCCAACCAAGCAATGCTCGCCAAGGTGAAGCTCACAGGCGAAGCCAGACTTTGATGGAAGCAATGGTGCAGAGACCAAGGAATCTTGGAAGGGTCCGTTACCTAGGAAAAGCTGAAAAAAAGCTGTGCAAGGAAGATACTTACCACCTGCGTATCACACGTAGAAGATGAATGAGTTCTATGAGCTGAAATAGCTGGACGCATACTACTCAAAGTTCGTCTCTCTTTTGAAGTATCCGCCACAAATGGATATGACACAATAGGTGTTGAAGTTTTGTATTGGATTAAACCCACCTGTAAATACCCGCCTCGAATCAATGCGCCCAACAGACCTTCAAGCCGCACTCATTCGAGCTATGCCCATAATTCAGGAGGTGCAGACCAAGCCAAGAAATAACAAGACTTGGTCTTATAATGATCAGAACAAAGGAGTGTATAGGTCCCAAGCAAAGAGAGTTCAAGGTCAAAACCGGAGACAAAGGAAGAAAGCAAGGACCAACAATGTCAATAACTTTGTTCCTACCCAAGGTAATGGCCGCAACCTCCATTGCTTCCTTGGCAGAGGACAACGTCAAGGACCATTCCAAGGAACCGCCCGTGGCTAAGGAATTTCCACCCAAGGCAGAGGAAGAACCGCCTGTGTTGCCAACAGGGAAATGTGCGATGAAGAAGACCCGACCATGGAAGCAGACTTTGAGAGGGCAACAGTCCATGCCACCCTTCACAAGAAAGGCCCAAATCGCCAGTTTTTGGTGATTCAGACCCTAAACCCTAAACCTTGATTGATTGTGGCAGTACGCATTTCTTTATCTCACCAGCTTATGCAAGAAGATTAGGAATAGCAACAATAGATGCACCTACCTTGCTCGTGGAATTAGCAAATGGTCGTGAGGTCACTTGTATTAGGCAAACTGCTAAGGTGGAATTCTTTTTAGGAGGAAAGTCGGCTTCGGTCAGATTCAGGGTCATGAACCTAGGTATCCATGAGTGTTTGCTTGAAATGGATTGGCTTAAACCTAGTGATGCCCACATTCATTGTGGAAAGAGTCAAGTTTCCTTTCGAAACTCTGAAGGGAAATTGGTCACAACTGAAGGAGAGGCTGGAAAGCTAAATATTCAATTGGCCAAAGTATCTCAGATAATAAAGGGAGTTAGAAAGGGACTACCTATCTATTTGATTAAGCTTAATAAGCTAGATCAGAATCAGGAGTCTAGTGAAGAATCTTCATGGCTAAAGGAGTACGCAGACGTATTTCCTGAAGAGCTGACAAAACTTCCACCTCAAAGGGAAGTTGATCATGAGATCAAGCTAGTGCCAGGGGCTATGCCAATTGCAAAGAGGCCTTATAGAATGTCCATTCCGGAAGCAATTGAGCTAAAGGAGCAACTCAAGCATCCTCCATCCATTTTGCATGACCTGTCATGTGGTTTGATGCACCTGAGTCAACATACCATACATCATTGCTTTCTTCTGCACTTGTCACAGAATTGTTCATGTGCTGCACCATAAACAAGTGCTCATTTCTGTCATCACCCTGTCTACTAGAAGATGCATAATTCCCTTGTTGCAGTTTTCCATTCATGATGTCATTCTGCTTTTTATAGCAGTCTTTAGCCATATGACCCATTTTACCACAGTAGTAGCATTCAACATTACTGTTTGCATTTTGGCCTCTTTGCCATCCACCACGACCTCTTTGGCTCCCCCTGCCTCTAGAGTTACCACGTCCTCCTCCATAGGACTGGTTTTCTTGAGTTTGCTGCATATTCTGATTTCTACCACGGCCTTCAAATCGGCCTCCTCTACCTCTGCCTCTACCTCTTTCACATTTGAGTAGAAGACAGCTTCTTTTGAAGTTCCTCTTGAAGAAGATGCACCACCATTTCTCTGCTCCTCAGAAATTAGAAGAGCAATCAACTTCTCAAAATCAGGAAATCTTTCACAGACGGAAATGGATGTTCGGAACTGTGCATAGTCCTTTCCTAGACCATTCAAGGTCACGGAAACTAAATCATCATCTTCCACTGGCGACCCAATGGAAGCAAGTGCATCTGCAATCTTCTTCACCTTCATGTGGTAGTCGTTGATGCTCATACTTTCTCTTTGCACATTATGCAACTCTTGCTTGAGCTGCATTTTCCTGGCTTGCGTATTTGTGCTATACATTTTTGACAAAGTATCCCATGCCTCCTTTGGCGTACTTGCATCCTGAATATGCACAATCATAGAGTCTGAAATACTGATAGACAGCCAATACATAACTTTCCTGGCTCTCTCATGCCATGTTTTGAATGCCTGCATTTGCTGTTGATTGGGAACATCAGGAAGAACTGGTTCTTCTTCATTTCCTGCAACAAATTCCCAATATAATTTTCCCATAAGGAATTTTGTCATTCTAAACTTCCATGCTTGGAAGTTGTTCTTGTCAAGCTTTTCAGTGACAATCTGTGAAAGAGAGTCAGACGCCATTACAGAACACTGCAAAAAATTCTGTCACTGCAAAGAACACAGCTTCAGCCTCACAAGGGCAAATCTGCAAAACTGACGAAAGTGGTATTTGACCACACAGTCACTTCCTAGTGACGATTTTGCATCAACAGGCAACAGGGATGATTCTGTAACTCCCAATGTCTCTGTGCACAGACATACAATGCAATTTCTACAGTAACTTTTCACCGACCTGTAGAATAGTGGTCGCACAGCATAAAATTGGGCCTTTTCCTGAGTGCGTGTAGAAAACTTCCGCCTCCAAAACAGGCCCCGAAATGGCCTCAAATAAAAAAAACAAGGTCGCCAAGGGCTAAAGCCCTTTCCCGCAGCATATATTGCCCTCTTGCTTCACCGCGAATGGCGTCTTAACTTGAGACAATGCACTCCTGCACTTTCCGGCTGTGCTACCTGCAGAGATCTGCTCCCAAAATAGAAAATGAAAGCAACACTGCTCCTCTTACCAGAACACCGCGAGCTTGGCTTGCTTTCTTGAGCTCCTTACCACGAACAAGGCTCTGATACCATGTCAAGATTGTGGGAGAAAAGGAAGGAGTCTCACTTGAAGCTTTCTTGCTTGCACAATGGGGGAATACACACAAGGGTGGAGGCTGAAAACAGTTTTCCTCTTCTTAGTTGTGTAAGCCAAAAGAACTCTAGTACAAAGAAATAGAAGAACCCTATATATGGGTCTCAAACCAAACTCAACTAACTAAGGTGGCATACTAACTGAGCCACAACTAGAGTAGATAAGGATAGCTATCATGTAGCTATTATTCATGGGCGGTGTACCAACCGCGTCTGCAACTGACAAGTCGGTGACATAAATACACAACGGTCACCCTGGCGTATCACGAGTGGAGCTCGATATCTCAATAAGGACGTCCTGCAAACCTTATCACCCTAACGTCCAGATAGCATTCCACGCTCACAACTGTAATGTGGACCTTAGTAATGCAACCTTTTGGGTGTCTCAGACTATCATCAACCATCCTAAGAAGTGTAGAGCCATCTTTTTGGATCTCTAGACCTAACCTCTCCATCAAGTCTGAGGTTATGATATTGATGGAGGATCTAGTGTCCACGATAGCGTGCTCCACTAATATTCCATCCACATATACTGGAACCCTAGGGCAATGCTTTTCAGCATGATCGAACCAATCTTCCCCCACTCTAGCTATGCCCAAAAGGTTCTACTATATACCCTATACACAGGATTTTCTTGAATTCCTCGCGTACTCCTGGAGAAAGTTTAATCAATAGCAGGAGATTCACGTCTGGTTTGACTTCGCAAAGGAAACTTGCTAGATCAAAGTCATGGTAATTAGCCAAAGTTCTCTTCTCGCGCCAAACCATTCTCTCCTTGGATCTTTTAATCGGCTTTGGTACCTCTTTTTTAGCCTTTATCTTCTTTCTTGGCAATCCTTTATCCTCCTTGGGATCGGCTTTACTACCAACAATTCTTAACAGTCCTCCTTCCATATCAGGATTCAAGACTCGCTTTTCCCTAGCATCTTGCTTAGGGCTTCCCTTGACAAGTTTTACAATTCCTTTGTCACCCTCTTTAATCTTTTGACCTCTTGTTATGGCTTGCAGATTAGAATTTTCAGCATCATTGACACGTACAGCCTCAATAAGGCTGACTCGACTACCATGAGGTAACTCCTCTACAACAACCTTTCCTCTTTGCAGTATTTTCTCTGGTCCATCTTCTTGCTGGAGATTATTTCCTTGTGTGCGATGGTTAACTGGACCTGGTTGTTTATTCCCTTGTTGGAGAGAACTAATCTTACTCCAACAAGTAGCAGCTAGCTCCCGATAAAATTCTGTTGCTTCTTAAGAAAATTGACATCCACAGCTATTTTTCGATATTGTTCAGAGATCATATCAGTGTAGTGCTTCATCATGTCCTTAACTTCACTAAGGACATTAGAAGCACTCGACTCATATGTAACGTGTTCACCTATTCCCTGGCAAGACACGTCTTAGCAGCCCATTGAGAAAGGGTCTAGAAAGCGCCGCTCGGCACTTCCATGGAATGTTACGGGGTTTGCGATCTAGGTCCTCCCGAGTTTGCCACGTAGCGGAAGTATTCCGGCCGTTCCCACTTAGGACCAACCTGAATCAGGGTTTCCCTAGTGGTCAAATTTCTAAAACGGCAGCTAGCGTCAAGATGAACTACTTTTTGTAGGAACGTTAGGGTCGAAGTGGATTCATGCTGCACTTGGTTCAAGGAGAATGGAAAATGAGAGGGATGCAAAGCTCGACCTCTCTGCCCATAAGGTATAGTCCCATTCCATTCCCCTAAAATAGCATAAATCGGGATTATGGTAACCCAACTCTAGATCAGTGCCCTTGCTGTTCATTTCCTTCGAGAAGAGCTCCTTGTTTGCTGTCCATTTCGCTTTAGAAAAGTTCCTGGCCAACCGGGACCACCCATCCGTAGGATAGACCCATGGCCACATCCACCGCACTTTCCTCAGGGTTGTTTTAGTTGTCTAATTACCTACCACATTTAGTTGGACATGCATCGAGCACCTTCCTTAATTAGTCAATTAGGCACTGGTTCCTTCACGTAATCTTAGCACTTGACATAGAAAAACAATGCCAAACAAAATCTTTTCAACAGGTTATCTTACTTATTTTTGGAATATATCCATAAAATCTAGCCCGTAGGCTAATCCATAATCCACCCGAAGGCTATCCATAATCTACCCGAAGGCTATCCAGCAATCCACAGGGATTACTAATCCAAGATTCTGCCCGTAGACTAGCATGCGAACCTCGAGATCCAGTCCCGAGTTGCGTTGGCCTCTTGTGCAGGGCCCAGAAGGCAAGGGATTTACGGCCAGAGTCCCCCCTGGCACACAAACGTCCTCCTACTCCAAGTAGCGCTCAACAGAGAGACCTCTCATGGCAGGTTTGGTCCACGTTTCTGACGCAGCTAACAACCCCCTTGGTCAGGGTCAAGCAGACAGTCGGGGGTAACTAATGTTGCCTCTCCCTTCAGGCCTTCAACCTGAAGCATTAATTAACTTTTCATCTTTGAGTTCCTTGAGCAAACAATGCAAACAATGCTCCTAAACTGTTACAAGCACAATCAATCCAACCTTTTTGGTTCATGGCAACAATGTGCCCTTAGCATATCCTCAATGACTTGGTTGACTCGCTTCGTTTGACCATTGGTTTGGGGATGGTAAGCTGTACTAAAACAGAGTGAGTCCCAATAGCTTCAAAGATAGCTCTCTAGAAGTGTGATGTGAAGAGAGAATCACGATCACTAATGATTCTTCTGGGCAACCCATGCAGTTTGAATATCTCCTTGATAAATAATCTTGCAATGTCAGAGGCTTTATAGTTTGTCTTAATAGGAATAAGATATGCAACCTTAGTGAGCATATCAACCACAACCATAATGGAGTTGTATCCTCCTTGAACTTGGGGTAGGCCAAAAAAAAAGTCCATACTAATGAATTCCCATTTTATTTGGGGAATGTCAAGTGGTTGCAACTTTCCTGGCATTTTGTCATGTTTGGCCTTAATACATTGACAAGACAAACACTCAGTGACATATTTGAGAACGTCACCTTTAAGCCTCTCCCAATAGTAGCTCTTCTTGACTGCATTGAGGGTCTTGGCATAGCTAGGATGTCTAGAGAAAGGAGAATCATGGGGTTTCCAAAGCATCTTTTATTTGAGTGACTGGCTTGCCGGTATACATAATCTCGTTCTATAGTAGACAATTCCACTATTGACAAAGAATTCTTGATACTTAGCCTATAGCTTTTGGTCCTGATCCTTGATAGGGATCTCCCTTAGCATCTTCTGATAGGTTGGATCATGGCATACTTCTTCTCTAGCTAGCTCAAGTATTGGGTTGTTTGGCATGGATACCTTTGTGGCTAGAGATCTAGTTGTTTATGGATTTGCAAGATTAGAGAATTAAGGAATGCCTTGCGACCGACTGAGTGCATCGGTAACTACATTCTCCTTTCCAGGCTGGTATTTGATTTCAAAATCATACTCCTCGAGCACTTCAATCCACCAACATTGCCTCATGTTTAGCTCGTTATGGGTAAAGATCCACTTGAGACTTTTATGATCCGTCACTAGGGTGAACTTGTTACCTAGCAGGTAATGTCTCCAAAGCTTTAGAGCATGGATGACAGCTAACAGCTCTAGATCATGGGTAGCATAATTCTTCTCATGGCTCTTCAGTTTCCTTGAAGAGTATGCTACAAGATGACCTTCTTGCATAAGCACACATCCTAAGGCAAGCGTGCTAGCATCAGTTACTACTTTGAACTCCTTACTAAGGTTCGGAAGTTTCAGGATAGGTGCTGATACCAAACTTTTCTTTAGTCTATCAAAGCTAGATTGTTCAGCAGTTGCCCATGCAATTGATGTTTGCTTCTTTAGTAGATCCGCCGTTAGAGGTGCTGCAATCAAAGCATAGTTTTTGATAAAGACCCTATACCATCCTGTCAAACCAAGAAAACTGCATATTTCTTTGACAGTTGTTGGTATTGGCCACTCCAGAACATCTCTGGCTTTGGCCGGATCCACTGAGATTCCTTCCGTTGACACGATGAATCCCATATATTCAATCTAACGTTTGAAGAATGCACACTTCTTCATCTTGGCATAAAGCTTGTGTGCCCTCATTGTCTCAAGGACAATGCAAAGCTGGGGTTCATGATCTTCTTCCTGTTTGGAGTAGACTAAGGTATTTTCGAAGAAGATGAGTACAAAGTCGTCAAGATATGGCCTAAAGATATCCTGCATTAACCTGTTCAAGGTGGCAGGTGCATTTGTCAGCTCAAACGACATAACTAGGAACTCAAAGTGTCCATATCTTGTGTTGAATTCTGTCTTTGGAATATCTTCCTCCTTGATCCTTATCTGATAGTATCCAGACCTAAGATCAATCTTGGAGAAGATATTTGCACCTTGAAGACGGTCAAGAAGTTCAAATAGAGTACTTGTTCTTAATGGTTGATTGATTCCACCCTTTGTAATCAATACATAGTCGAAGTGTTCCATCCTTCTTCTTCTGGAACTGCACTGGAGCTCCCCATGGTGAACTGCTAGGATGGATGTAGATACTGCACATCCTATTGTGCAGATTGGAAAAATTCCCTTGTCTATGCAGGATGGGAAAAAGAAATACATGTCCGATGTATTTCATGTCCTGAATATCACCAAGAATCTCGTTTCTGTTGGTCAAATGGTTGAGCAGGGCTTGCAGGTCAGATTTAATCCTCATGGATGCTTTGTTGAGGATATGAAAAATAAAGGTCGCTTGATAGCAAAAGGAAAGAAGAAGGGCAGAATGTTTACATTGGATGCAGACATGTCTGAATTGAGTGCAGCAATGTTTGCACATGGGACCGGTGTAGTTGCAGATATTGATATCTAGCATAAACGCATTGGTCATGTTAATGTACAGCGACTTAAATCAATGCAGGCCCAAAATATTGTTGCAAGTTTGCCAAAATTCAAGGTTGCAGAAATGCATAAGGTATGTGAAGCCTGTCAGTTTGGAAAACAGGCAAGGAAACCATTTCCTAGACATGTTCAAGAGAGTAAGAAGCCATTGGAATTAATCCACTCTGATGTGTGGACAACTAAAGCTGCATCTCTTGGAGGCTGTCATTATTTTGTCAGTTTTATTGATGACTATAGCAGAAAAGTTTGGGTGTATTTTATGAAAAAGAAAAGTGAAGTTTTTGGGCATTTCAAAACTCTTAAAGAGATGGTTGAAAAAGAAATAGGCATGCAGATAAAATGCCTAAGGTCAGATGGAGGGGGAGAGTACCTCTCAAATGAGTTTGCAAGGTTCCTACAAGAGCATGGCATAAAGCAGCAATATTCATGCAGTCATACACCACAACAAAATGGAATTGCAGAAAGGAAAAACAGGCATATTGGAGAGGTATCTCGTGCCATGCTCAATGAAAAAGACTTGCCAGATTTTTATTGGGCTGAAGCAGTTGCTACAACAGTCTACATAATGAACAGGACTCCCACTGCAGCAATACATGGAATGACTCCAGAGGAGAGGTATACTGGTAGGAAACCAGATATTTCTCATTTGAAAATTTTTGGTTGCATTGCCTATGTACATGTGCCAGATGAGTTGAGATCCAAGTTGGATCCAAAAGCTGAGAAGTGCATCTTTATTGGTTACTCTCTGCAGCAAAAAGGGTATAGATGCTATAACCCTTCTACTCGTAAGTTTACAGTGAGCAAAGATGTTGTTTTTGATGAGATGAGTAGCTGGTATAAACCAGTAAATGTGATTGATGATGTAGATGCACAAAATGGTAATGCTGCACAGAATTCACAGCAGCAGTCACAAAATATTAGTGGACCTGGAGCGTCCTCTAGCAGTGGTTGACATTTTTCGCCATGGACAGGCAGATTGAGATAAGGAGAATCTTCTCAAAGTAATGCAGATAGTGGTATGCAGGTATCACGAAAAGGAAAAGAGAAGGTTGATCAGCCCATGTTTGATGTGAATGCAGGTCACTCTTATGTGGATGGTGAATCCAGTGGCTCAGAACAGAGCATTGATGATGAGTTGGGTATTCCTTCTATTGTTACACCTAGAGTAAGGAAGACCAGGGATGTTTTGAGAACACCTAGGAGTGAACCTACTTTGTGTAGGTCTACGAGAGCTAGGTATCTTGTGGATAGGCTGAAATATGATGGATTTACAGCCATTCACTATGCATATATGGTCAAAGTGATACAGGAACCAGAACCCACTTCTTTTGAGCAAGCCATGGGAAAAGAAAAATGGGAGAAAGCCATGGATGAAGAAATGGATGCCTTGGAAGCAAATGCTACATGGGAATTGGTACCTTTGCCTAAAGGTAAAAATGCAATTGGTTGTAAGTGGGTTTATAAGGTGAAGCACAATGCAGATGGTTCTGTGAACAGATACAAGGCAAGATTAGTAGTCAAGGGGTATGCACAAACATATGGCATTAACTATGAAGAAACATTCAGTCCGGTTGCAAGGATGGCAACCGTAAGAGCAGTCATTGCTATGGCTGCATCAAAGGGATGGTCTTTACATCAGATGGATGTAAAGAATGCCTTCTTGCATGGTGATTTGCAAGAAGAGGTCTATATGGAGCAGCCACCAGGTTATGTGCATGCTGTTCATCCTGAGTTTGTTTGCAGGTTGAAGAAAGCCTTGTATGGCTTGAAGCAACCACCTAGAGCATGGTCTGACAAGATAGGACAGTATCTTGTCACTATTGGCTTTCAAATTTCCAAGGCAAATTTCTCACTTTATGTGAGAAAAACAGAGAAAGGTATTATGCTACTTGTCATTTATGTTGATGATTTGATTATGACAGGTGACAGTGATGAAGATATCCTTCATGTGAAAATGCTATTGAAGCAGAAGTTTGAGATGAAGGATTTGGGAGAGCTGCATTATTTCTTGGGCATTGAGGTGATTAGATCACCAAGTGGGATACAGCTCTTGCAGAGGCAGTATGGATTGGACATGCTGTCCAAATATGGGATGACAGGCTATAAGCCTATTTCAGTTCCTTTGAAGCAGAATGTGAAGCTGAGCACAGATGCAGGTGAGCTTCTAGAAGACCCTACTATGTACAGACGCATAGTAGGAAGTTTGATTTATATGACTATTACCAGGCCAGATTTGAGCTATGCTGTTGGATTGGTAGGTCAGTTTATGCAGGCTCCAAGGAAACCACATTTGGATGCGGCTAGACGCATACTCAGGTATGTGAAGTCCACATTGCAGTATGGACTATTTTATGAGACTGGGGTTCAGATACAGTTGCACGGATACACTGATGCTCATTGGGCTGGTAGTATCTATGATAGACGATCTACTAGTGGATATGTGTTCTCTTTTGGGAGTGCTGCAGTCACTTGGAGCAGCAAGAAACAGCCTACAGTTGCCTTGTCGAGCACAGAGGCTGAGTACAGGGGTGCAGCAATGGTTGCATGTGAGGTAGCTTGGTTGCATAAGCTACTTTATGATATGCATCAGTCTACAGATGGGCCAGTTGTCATTTATTGTGACAACATGAGTAGTGTACACTTGGCAAATAACCCAGTCTATCATTCTAGAACAAAGCACATTGAGGTGCATTATCACTATGTGCGAGAGAGGGTTTTACTAGGTCTTATTGATCTAGTTTATGTCAGCACAGAGGATCAGGTAGCTGACATATTCACGAAGGCATTGGGCGCAGAGAAGCTGCGCAAGTTTAGAGACCTACTTGGTGTGCAGGAATTGGGATTGAGCTCGATGGGGAGTGTTGAGATATCGAGCTCCACTCGTGATACGCCAGGGTGACCGTTGTGTATTTATGTCACCGGCTTGTCAGTTGCAGACGCGGTTGGTACACCGCCCATGAATAATAGCTACATGATAGCTATCCTTATCTACTCTAGTTGTGGCTCAGTTAGTATGCCACCTTAGTTAGTTGAGTTTGGTTTGAGACCCATATATAGGGTTCTTCTATTTCTTTGTACTAGAGTTCTTTTGGCTTACACAACTAAGAAGAGGAAAACTGTTTTCAGCCTCCACCCTTGTGTGTATTCCCCCATTGTGCAGGCAAGAAAGCTTCAAGTGAGACTCCTTCCTTCTCTCCCACAATCTTGACAGTCCTAGCTATCAAGTTTTGCTAGGCAGGCCATGGATTCTACGGACAGACTGTTAAGTCGATATACCCACTGATCGAGTGATTCTAGGTCGAGGTAATAGTGGATGCTTACCCTTGAGTCTCCTCAGAGTACGAGAGCTCCACTATCCTCCACTGAACTAGAAACAGTAGATGATCCATCTGGTAGTGAGACGTCATCGAGCGATGGATCTAAGGAAGGGTCCACTATAGAGAATATTTATCAAATAACCTTGAATGAGCTGATAGAGCCTCATGATCGAATAAGAGACGTGGACGTTATTGAGCTGGATCTTGGTATGCTAAATGATTCACAGCCAATTAAATTAGGGTCCATGCTCAATTTGGAAGAAAGAGAGGATTATGTGTCCTTAATTCGAGAGTTCCACGATATCTTTTCTTGGAGCTATGACGAACTTCGGGGTATTCCTCCCAGTCTAGCTGTGCATAGCATTCCTGTAAAGGAAGGTACCCACCCTGTACGTCAGAAAGTAAGGCATATGCCCTTTGAATTAAGGGACGGGTTGTACAAGGAACAAGAGAAGTTGCAAAAAGTGGGTTTGATCTTCCCTGTTTAGCATACTGAATGGTGTTCACCAGTTGTGATCAGGAAGAAGAAGAATAATCAAATCTGTCTTTGTGTAGATTTTAGAGAGTTGAATAAGCAGACTGTTAAAGATTACTACACATTGCCGTTTATTGATCAAATTTTGGATCAACTAGCATGTAGGGAAATATATTCATTTATGGTCTGCTTTACAGGTATAACCAAATGGCTATCACTGAGAAAGACAAGCTAAAAATGACATTTATTACAGCCTTCGGTACCTTTGTGTACCATGTGATGGCATTTGGGTTGTGTAATGCACCTGGTTCGTGGCAAAGAACAACCGATAAAACCTTTAGTGACATCTCCCTAGAGGAGCTGAAAGTATTCATTGATGATCTGGGGGCAGCCATTGTCAGGGATAGATAGTTGATCATTTTGCGCAAGTGTTTTGAGCGTTGTAGACAATTTTGCATAGCTCTTAACCCACAGAAGTGCGTCTTCAGAGTTCCTTATCGGCTCTTGTTAGGCCATGTGGTTAGTTCCGTAGGGATTTCGACTGATCGTGAAAAGATCAAGGTCATAGTCACCATGAGTCTGCCATGCACTCCAAAGGAAGTGCATAGCTTTCTGTCATCAATAGGGTATTATTGGAGGTTTATCAATGCCTTGGTAGAAAGAACATTGCCAGTGACGAACCTATTGTCCTTTAATTGTCAGTTTATATGGAGTGATTCTTGCAAAGTATCTTTTGATGATGTGAAGCAAGAGCTTGCCAAAGCACCTATCTTAAAAGCACCAAAAAGGGGCAAAATGTTCTATATATTTTCAATAGCAACCATGTATAGTATCAGCTCCTGTTCAGCTCAAATTTGGGAGGAAAAGTAGTACCATCTGATAGGTCTTGCCAGTCGGAAGTTGGGCATATTAGAAATTAACTACACCTATATGGAGAAGTTGTGCCTTGCGATGGTATTTGCAACCAAAAAGTTCAGGCACTACATTCTTTATGAGAGGGTGGTTTTTCATATAAAGGTGGAAGGGCTTCAATTGTTGTTTAATAAGTTACAGCTGCTTGACCGTTTAGCAAAGTGGATAATCACTTTGTAGGAATTTGATTATGAGATTAAGAGCAAGCCACCGAAGCTTCAGGGCATTGTAGAGTGTCTTGTGGATTTCGGAGAGCCAAAAGAGGTCTTGGCTGAAGGAAGTGACATGGAGACTTTGTTCAAGATTGATACGGTATCTATTCCCTACTCGTATGCTGCTATAACGCACTATCTTTCAACGGGAGAGACTGGAGCTACTTTATCAAAATCAGAAAAGAGGAAGATTAAATAGTAGGCATTAAAATTTTCCTTGATTGCAGGAACATTATATTGGCAAGGTGTTGATGATATTTATCACCGATGTGTGATGCGGGACGAGGTTACCTTTATTTTGGAAGAGTGCCATGACTCCGCTTGTGGAGGGCACTTTGTTGGGTGGTTGACGGCACAGAAAGCTTTAAGAGCTAGATATTGGTGGCCACCCATCTTCCAAGATTCCTTTGAGTACATTAAGAGATGTGATACCTATCAAAGGCATGACAACAGAGAGAATAGGAAGCATCCACTTACGCCTATCATGGCTATCCTTCCATTTGAGAAGTGGGTCATTGACTTTGTGGATCCTATCACCCTGTCATCTTCTACTCAAAAGAGGTATACTATAGTAGCAACTGATTATTTTACAAAGTGGTCAGAAGCACGGGCAACAAGGCAGGACAATGCAAAAGAGACTGTCAAGTTTCCTACTTGAGCAAATCGTCTGTCGTTTTGGTCCGCCAAAGGAAATAGTATCAGACCGTGGAACTCACTTTTTAAATAAAGTGATTAAAATTCTGATTGAAGCTTGGAAAATCAAGCATAACAAGACGACCCCCTATAATCCGCAAGCAAATGGACAAGTCGAAAGTACCAATAAGCAACTTGTGGGTATCCTATCCAAGATAGTCTCCGAAAAGAAGCGGGACTGGGATACAAAATTATATGTGGTGGTTTGGGCATATAATACGACATTTAAACGAGCCATTGGCCACACCCTATTCAAATTAGTTTACAGGGAGGAGTATGTCTTGCCCTTAGAAATTGAGTTGCCAACCATTAGATTCACAATCAATCATTCTATGGGTGATGAAGATGCCCTATTTGAGCGGTTTACGACTATAGCCCACTTGGATGAGCTCAAATTGCAGAGTTTGTTGTACCAGGAGGTAGCTAAACGTCAGATGAAGCGGTTGCATGATCTGAAAGCAAAGGAATATACTTTTAAAAAATGGCAGTTATTTCTATATTACGATGTGCGTAGCGAGCTATTTCCAGCAAAGTTGGAACCTCGATGGGATAGCCCTTACAAGATAGTTCGAATAGATAAAAATAAGTCCATAGTTTTATTAGCTAATCTACAAGGGGTGAAATTTAAGAATAAGGTTAATCTTAATAATATTAAACCTTATTATTTCTAAATATGCAAATGTGCTGAATGCATTGCAGGTCCATACTGGGGTTGATTTGAGACCTGTAGGAGAGCTTAAATTGGTTGATGGGGCGGTTAATTCCTTATTTGGAGCACCCATATCTCGAGCAAAGATATCATCAGGGGAGGATTATCTGGTGAAGAAAGTGATATAAAGTGATTGAGCAAGAAGACGGCACCTTTGTGTGGGAAATTAAAGTTTTCTGCCATCACTGCTTACAAATCTTGACAAGCATCCCTGTTGAGTTTAATGAAGACGGTGCGATGGAGCCGTTAGTTCATCCTCTAAATATGTTGAACTTTGACTATCATAATTACGAATAGGGGAGTTCTTGATGGCTGGTTGTGTAAACCCATTATGGATGCATACATTATACTTTGATGGAGCATCTAGGGATTCTAATAGAAAAGGAAGTGTTGGAGTAGTTATCTGAGATCCCCGACGTAGAGTTACAATAAAATTAGTTGCTTATCTCAGGGTAGGATTTACTAACAACATGGCTAAGTATAAAGCTCTGATTATGGGATTGAATATTGCTAAGAAAGGTGGAATTAGGAGTTGTTAATAAAATGGGATTTCCAGCTGATCTTAAATCAACTCAATGGGACATATACAATCCGGAATCCTCTCCTTCGTATGTATCATCGAACTGCTATAACCCTACTTGATGAATTTGAGAGTATATCTCTTCAGCTGATTCCACGTTATTGGAATCAGTTTGTGGGTTTGCTTATGAAGAGGACCTCTTTTCAACTATGGTCCTAGTTCGGATGTTGCTATTGATACTGAGACATGACCTGGTCGCTTGTGGGGGATGCTATTAGACCACGCATTATATGGCAAGCGATGGTTGATATGGGTGATGCAAAGAGTAGCCGAGACCCATCTACCACTGTTATCCTAGACCCATAGGTTAATCCGATGACATGTTATGCGTACGCCCCGTGCTATATATGCAAGAGGTATGGGCCATAATTTGATGCATTTAGCTTAGGCCTGAGAGTCCTATTTGTGTATTTGCATAAATTTACATTTTTCCAAGGAGGGATCTCTATGAGCTATTTTGTTTGATTTTGTTAGGCCACAGGGCCAGTTGCTTTATGATGGGGCCTAAAATGGGCCGGCACTGGCTTTGGCACTAGCCGAACCTCCTGCTCATAACAGACAAACACACCCTCCCGGCCTCGCGGACTAGGAGCATCTATCTACTGCTAAAGGACAAACTGTCCTAAAGCCTAATCTATGTGTTTATAGTTTCATTGTCCAACATTTCCCTTTTTATAAACTCCACAGAGTGAGAATCCATACACATTGGCAATGCCACGATCACATACACATGGAGACAACCTTAGTAGAAACACCGCGGCCCCACTGCAGCTCTCCTACATCGTAGGGATTGGCCCCTTGATGCACTGCTCAACATATAACACAAACGAACACAAACTCCTCTCTCTTATGTTTCTCGTATTTCCAAGAGATATACCATGTGTCCTTACTTAACAGTCCCTTAGGAAACTGACCCTCTATCCTACGAAAAGGGATAACCTCACACTCTCAATCGTGGGTCAAATTCCTAAGAAAACAATTGCTATGCAGTCCATGAGTTTTTTCATTGATACCATGACCTATGCATAGTGCATAATGTGAATGATTTGGTGCTCAAACAGAAGAAAATCAGCATTGTGCATCATGCGAAACCAATTTTTTCATGATTTCCATACTAACGTTTATGTAATGAGAAAAGACATTGAGCCTTACGCTCATGCTGCCTTTCCCTTTATTTTAAAACAATGTCCTATAGGCATAATGCAACACATAAATCATATTTTAATTTATATTTTGATGCTCAACCTCCCCTCTCACCCTATCGTTTAATGTTTTGCATTCGTTGATAGGTGAATGGATCATTTTATGTGTATTTCCTTACAAAGAAAGCGATAAACATGAACAGAAATATAGAAACGAGGGTAAACCGAGGCCAACCTCGTACTTTAGCTTCTTTATACATTGCACAAACACACATGTAATTTTTTGGAAATTTTCTCTTACCATTTCTTAATTTTCTCCCAATTAAAACCCATTTTTCACCATTTTTTAGTAATTTTCTCTATTTTTTTCAATTAAAAATGACTAGAAATTAAGATTTATTGTGGGCTGTGGCCCTTAGGTTCCTTGACAGCAAAATTTCAGGTTTTATAGATATTATGTCTCATATTTTCCATTTATTTTGCAAAAATCCCATTTTTACCCCTTAAATGCATGTTTTTCGGGTTTTATAACATTAATTTCAGCCATATCACTTATGATTTTCTGATTTTCTGATTATAAACTGTTAAAACTCATAGCAAACAACATCATAATGAATAATCAGCCCATGGGAACAATATTTCATCAATCAAATAGCATAAAAACTCATTTTTCCTTCATAAAAATTGAATTACTGCTTAGGCTTCGTGTCTCGGGATCTTGGTTTTGTTGCGGGACTGCGGATCAGCCCACATTCAATGTCCAGCATCTTCACCATCACCAATCTTCATGTCTACATCGATCCGAAAGCAATCCGGTTCCAACCGGACAAGCTTCCCTTCACCATTCTTCATTTTCCTATTGTACACAAGAACAGCCCCTTAGGGGAGAGAGGGAGGAGAGAGAGAGACTAGATTTCCATCTTTGCATTCAGGCCACCATTGCTCGAGCGAAGACAGGCAATAAGACCGGCCAAGAGAGAGAAATCAAGGGCCAATGCCGGTTGGAGGGCTTGTTTGCAAGTAGACATCATGATCCATCAAGATCATGGCGCATTTTTCGGTGCCTTCATGCACGTCTTCTTCCCACGCTTGCATCATGTTTTTTTCATCTTCATTTCATGTGGCATAAAATGTCCAATGCTCCCAAAGGTCACTACCCAATTTGGCCAAAACAAGTCCACCTTTTCAAATCTTGCCCATCTTGTGGCCATTTCCTTGTCCTTGCTCCGATTCGAGTGCTGTAAATTTTTGCGCGTCCGTCTTGACATCCCGCATTGACTAGCAACTCCTAACAACTTGCACGGTAGTCTGAAAAATTATAAAAAATCTACAAGTATTGCTCGGGCGCCTTTTAAAAGTCGTCTTTTACTTTGTGCTTGAAATCGTCCTAGCTGGAGCCACCGCCTTCGATGTTAAATATTTTTCCCCTAAATTTTGGATTTTTCGGCAAATTTTAGGCTTATCCTAGGCTCAAAACTCCGCTCTCATTGGCGACCACGGAATAGGGCGACTCAGCCCATCGAATCCCACAACAGATCTACACAAAACAACCAAAGGAAGCATCAAGCTGATACAAAAAAGGTACATACTAAAACACAGCACAATGCTCACCCTACCCCCTAACAAAACCAAGGCATGACATCCACAAGGAGTAGGCCTAGCATAATCTGATAGAAGATCTGCAGCTAGTCACTAACCAACTACTCCAACACGGCCGAACTAAAAAGAACTATCAAAGAGGTCGCCCTAAGTGGTGGTCTGAACTACCTACCTAACTAAGGACAACACAACCAGGAGCTCCTACTAGGTGAGGACTCCTATAGCTTGATCGAGAAGTATTTTCTTTAGAAAATTCCTTCTTTTAGGGTTTTTATGTTTCCATGCTCGGGCATGTAAAAAGGAGGGAGCTGAGCGTAGTGACCCAAGGAGAACAGGGCATTGGCCTCAGGTCCTGTCTCGGTACCCAAGAACCTACCAAGCCCTCGCGAGGTGACACTTAATCCTTTTCTGACGCTCACTTTTATTTTCGCTCCAACCTTCCTTACTTTTCTTCTTTTCCAGCAAGACGCCACCCCTAGGAAGACAAGGCATCGAGCCCGGGTCGGGCCCGGGTCTGACTCGTCCCCTGGAACCTACCAGGCCTTCGCAAGGCGATGATCAACTGCTTCTAAATTTTCCTTTCTTTGCTTTTTTATTTTTATAGGGGTTAGAACCCCTTTTTACACACCTTTGTATATATTTATTTTCGTTAAGATATTCAGGGTTTCTTTTCCTCTCTATCATCATCATTTTTCCTTCGGTAGGCTTCTCTAACTGCCTCACAACTAATGAGAACTCCTAGAACAGCTATCTAGTAGGCTAGCAGAATAGGGTCACTAGGACTCCCTTCTAAAACAGGTCTTTCAATGCCTGGCAATGTCTTTACAGGAGGCAACAACTACTCAGACCTCCCTCAGACATACCTAACCTAAACCTGGGATTTCATGCCTTGGACTCCGATCCCCAACAAGAAAAGAAAATCCCCTACAAGTACACAGACACATATAGCATAAAAACACGGTACTTATAAAGGAGAGATATCACCTGGATAGGGCCACGAGAAGCTTCCGCGCAATAAAGGCTCATTCCAAGCTCTTCTTTGAACCTGTCTAGCACAAGACTAAAACAAGAAACCATTAACCACACCTGTACTAAACAGACAACTGGCCCTCTTGGCCTAACGAGATAGAATAGAATAGCACCTACACATCCCTCCCTAAAATAGTACAGATATACAATAATATGCTCCTTTCCAAGGAGGAAAAATAGGACTCACAGCCCTAAACTAAATGCATAAGGTTATGACCCATCCCTCCTGCATATATAGCAAGAGGCGTACGCATAACATGTTGTCTAATTAACCTATGTGTCCAGGATAACAACGGTAGATTGGTCTCGACTACTCTTTGCATCACCCATATCAACCATCGTCTGCCATATATTGCATGCTCTGATAACATTCCCCACAAGCGATCGGGTCATGTCTCATTATTGATAACAATGTCTAAACTAGGACCACAGTTGAAGAAAAGGTCTTCTTCATAAGCAAGATTTGCCAGTGAATCTGCAAACTGATTCCAGTAATGTGGAATCAGCTGAAAAGACACTCTCTCAAACTCCTCAAGTAGGTCATAGCAGTTCAATGATACATACAAATGATGGGACTCCGCACTGTGTATGTCCCATCTAGCTGATTTAGGATCAATTGGGAATCCCCTTTGACTAACAACCGCCGAATACCACCTTGTTTGGCAATATGCAGTCCCATAATCAAGGCTTTATACTCCGCCATATTGTTAGTGAATCCTACCCCGAGATAAGCAATTAACTTCATCGTAACTCTACATTGGGGATCTCGGATTACTACTCCAACACTCCCTTTTTTATTAGGGCCCCTGGACACTCAGTTAAAATATAATGTGTACATCCACGATGGGTTTATAGAGCCTTCCATCACGAACTCCTCTATTCATAATTATGATAATCGAAATTTAGCATGTTTAGAGGGTGAACTGATGGCTCCATCCCACTTCTTCATTGAACTCAACAGGGATACTTGTCAACAGTCATAAGCAGTGATTGACAGAAGACTTTGATTTCCCACACAAAGGTTCCGTCTTCTTACTCAATCACTTTGTATCCTTTGCTCCACCAGATAAGCTTTCCCTGATGATATCTCTGCTCCAGATATGGGTGCTCCAAATAAGGAATTAACCTCCCCATCAACCAGCTTTAAGCTCTTTAGCAGGCCTCAAATCATCCCCAGCATGGACCTGCAATGCATTTTTCTGTATTAGCATACTTAGAAATAATAAGGTTTAATATTATTAAGATTGACCTTATTTTTAAATTCTACTCTCTATAGATCAGCTAGTAGAGCTGTAGACCTATTTTTCCCTATCTTAATAATCTTGTAGGGGCCATCCCATCTAGGTTCCAGCTTTCCTAGAAACAGCTCCCTACGCGTATCATAATATAGAACTAATTACCCTTTTTTAAAGGTATACCTCTTTGCTTTAAGGTCGTGCAACTACTTCATCCAATGTTTAGCTACCTCCTGGTGTAATAAGCTCTGCAATTTCAGCTCATCCAAGTGGGCTATGGTCGTAAAACGTTCAAAGCATGAATCCTCATCTCCTAGAGAGTGGTTAATTGCAAACCGTATGGTTGGCGACTCGATTTCAAGGGGTAACACACACTCTTCCCCATTAACTAATTTAAATGGAGTATGGTCGGTAGCTCGCTTGAACGTTGTATTGTATGCCCATACTGCCATATACAACTTCTTGTCCCAGTCTCGCTTATTAGTACTTTTGACTTGCCCATTTGCTTGCGGATTATAGGGGGTCGTTTTATTATGCTTGATTTGCCAAGCTTCAGTCAAGCTTTTGATCACTTTATTCAAAAAATGGGTTCCATGTTCTGACACTAATTCCTTCGGTGGATCGAAATGGCAGATAATTTGCTCTAAGAGGAAACTTGCAGTCTCTTTTGCATTGTCCTGCCTCGTCGCCCGCGCTTCTGACCATTTTGTGAAATAATCAATTGCTACTATAATGTATCTCTTCTGAGTAGTAGACGACGGGGTGATAGGATCCACAAAATCAATGCCCCACTTCTCAAATGGAAGGATAGCCATGATAGGCGTAAGTGGGCATTTCCTATTCTCAAATGGAAGATGAACGGCCACAAATGTCCAGCTCTTAAAGCTTTCTGGGCCATCAACCGTCTCGCGAAGTGCCCTCCACATGCAGAGTCATGACACTCTTCCAAGATGAAAGGAACCTCGTCAGGCATTACACATCGGCGGTAGATATCATCAACACCCTGCCGATATAGTGTTCCTGCGATCAAGGAAAACTTCAAAGCCTGTTGTCTGATTTTTCTCTTTTCAGATTTTGATAAACCAGCTCCAGTCTCTCTTGTTGATAGATAATGCGTGATTGTAGCATACCAAGATGGGATAGAAGCTGTATCAATTTTAAATATTTCCTCAATATCACTTCCTTCAGCCAAAGTCTCTTTCGGCTCCCCGAAATCCACAAGGCATTCCATAATACCCTACAACCTCGGTGGCTTACTCTTAATCTCATAATTGAACTCCTGCAAAGTGATTAACCACTTTGCCAAATGATTAGGCGGTTGTAGCTTGTTCATAAGCAATCTAAGCCCTTCTGCCTTCGTATAGAACACTACCTTCTCATAGAGGATGTAGTGCCTGAATTTTTTAGTCCCAAAGACCATCTCAAGGCACAACTTCTCCATGTAGATGTAGTTAATTTCGAATATGCCCAATTTGCGACTAGCAAAAGCTATCGGATGATATCACTTTTCCTCCCAGATTTGGGCTAAACAATAGCTGATACTATGCATGGTGGCTGTTGAAAATATGTAAAATACCTTGCTTCTTTTGAGTGCTTTAAAAACTGGTGCTTTTACTAGCTCCTGTTTCACATCCTCGAAAGCTACCTTACAAGGGTCGCTCCATACAAATAGACAGCTAAAGAATAATAAGTTCATTAGTGGCAACACCCTTTCTGCCAAGGCATTTATAAACCTCCGATAGTACCCTATCGATGTCAGAAAGCTATGAACCTCTTTCGAAGTGCATGGTGGGCTCATAACGACTATAACCTTGATCTTTTCAGGGTCAGTTGCTATCCCTACTGAACTAACCACATGGCCTAGCAATAGCCCATAAGGCACTCCAAAGACACACTTCCGTGGATTAAAAGCGATACAAAATTGTCTGCAGCACTCAAAACACTTTCTCAAAATAATCAACATCCTTTCCCTTACAGTGGCTGCCCCCACGTCATCGATAAATGCCTTCAACTCATCTGGGGAGATGTCACCAAAGGTCTTGTCTATTGTTCGTTGCCATAATCCAGGTGCATTGCACAAACCAAAGGCCATTACATGGTACGCAAAAGTACCAAAGACAGTAATAAAAGTTGTTTTCAACTTGTCCTCTTCTACAATTGCCATCTGATTGTAACCCGCAAAGCAATCCATAAACGAATATATTTCCCTACTTGCTAATTGATCCAAAATCTAGTCAATAAATGACAACGGGTAGTAATCCTTAACCGTCTACTTATTCAACTCTCTAAAATCTACACATAGTCAGATCTGGTTGTTTTTCTTCTTCCTAATGAAAACTAGTGAATACCATTCTGTGTGTTGTATAGGGAAGATTAACCCAGCTTTCCGTAACTTCTGTAACTCCTTAAACAACCCGTTCCTTAACTCAAAGGCATACGTCTTACTTTCTGACGCACAAGATGACTGCCTTCTTTTACAAGAATAGTATGAACAGCCAGGCTGGGAGGAATGCTTCTCACCTCGTCATAACTCCAAGCAAAGATATCGCAGAATTCTTGAATCAAGGACACATAGTCCTCCCTTTCTGCTGAACTGAGCATGGAACCTAATTTAATTGGCCGCGAATCATTCGGCGTGCCAAGGTCCAACTCAATCACATCCGCGTCTCTTATCCTATCTTGCGGCTCTATTGGCTCATTTAGAGTTATCTGATAAATATCCTCTGTAGTGGACCCCTCTCTAGATTCATCACTGGATGATGTCTCACTCCCAGATGGATCATCTACTGTTTCTAATTCAGTAGAGGAAAAAGGAGCTCTCTCACTTTGAGGCGACTCAGGGTAAGCATCAACTATTACGCGATTAGCACCTCTACCTAGAACCACTCGACTGGCAGGTATATCAACTTGATAGTCTATTTGTAAGATCCAAGGCCTACCTAGCAAGACTCGATAGCTAGGACGTCCTACAAATCTTATCACCCTAAAGTCCAAGAAACATTCTACACTTGCAACTGTAACATGGACTTTAGTAATGCAACCTTCTGGTTGTCTTAGACTATCATCAGCCATTCTAAGAAGGGTGGAGCTGTCTTTTTGGATGCCTAGACCCAACCTCTCCATCAACTCTGAACTCATGATATTGACGGAGGACCCAGTGTCTACGATAGCATGCTCCACTAATATTCCATCCACGTATGTTGGAACCGTAGGGCAATTCTTTTCAGCATGATCAAACCAATCTTCCCCTACTCGTGCTATGCCCAAAGGTTCTACAATATACCCAATATGCAGGATCTTATTAAATTCCTTGCGTACTTCTAGAGATAATTTAATCAACTGTAAGAGGTTTACATTTGGTTTGACTTCGCAAAGATAACTTGCTAAATCAAAATCATGATAGGTAGCCAAAGCTCTCTTTTCTCACCACACCATCCTTTCTTTTGGTCTCGGAACCGGCTTTGGTGCTTCTTTTTTAGCTCTTGCCTTCTTTCTTGGCACTTTCTCATCCTTCTTAGGATCAATTTTTTTGTCAACCAACCTTAGAGGGCCCCCTTACGCCTGGATTCATGACTTGCGTCCCCTTGTCCCCTTGCTTAGGGTTTCCCTCGACCGGTTTTGCATTATCTTTGTCAACCTCTTTAGCCTTTTGGCCTCTTGTCACGACTCTTAGGTTAGAGGTTTCAGCGTCATTGATGTGTACAACCTCGATAAGGCTGACTCCATTGCCTTGTGGCAACTCTTCTATGGTGATCTTTCCCCTTTGCAATATTTGTCTTGGTCCATCATTTTGCTAGAGGTTATTGCCTTGCGCTTTATGATTAACTGGACCTGGCTGTTTACTCCCTTGTTGGAGGGAACTAATCTTACTCCAACAGGTAGCGGCTAAGTGGCCCGACTTCCCACAAATATCACATTTAACATTTGGACAGTTTCTAGGGAAATGTTGTCCGCCATACCACTTACAGCTAAATCTTGAGGGTCCACCCTCTTTAGGGCGTCGACTCCCTATCAAATTCTGCTGCTTCTTCAAGAAATTAACGTCAACAGCTATTTGTCGATATTATTCAGAAATCATGTCAGTGTAGTGCTTCATCATATCCTTAACTTCGCCAAGGACATTAGAGGTACTCAACTCATAGCCTTGATCATCTATCCGTCGTTCCATTGGCCTAACAATTTGATTGGGCATTGGTTGTTGACTCACAAGAACAACATTAGGGTTTGAAACTTGGCCTCCAACATTTGGTGGAGCCAACTGACTAGCCATAGGCATAGTCACACTGGGAGGAGCTGGCAACAAAGGTACATTTTGAACCATGCTTCCTCTCCCATTAGGGTTATTCATAGGCATCCCCTGACTTCCATTCATCAATGGTAGATTGCCTCCAGGTGCTAAACCCGCATTAAGATTTATTCGCGAGGAGTAGGCCATTTGTAATCGTGACTCTACTCCTTCTGCCTGTGCAATGGCGGTATCTATATCAGCCAAAGCCACACTGCTCAATTGTACCTGAATATTGAAATCCAATCCATGCAAGAAGTATTGTAATTGGGAAACTGGCGGAATGGGGATGTAAGTTTATAACTTATGAAACACTTCCTTAAGCTTCTTGGCATATGCTTTCACATTCTCATGGGGGTCTTGGCGTGTTACATTCAAAACACACAACCTGTATTGGCCACCTCTTTCAAGGGCATATTCTCCTCGGAAAGCTGCATAAAATTGGCCGATTGTGGTTATGGTTCCAGACTCTATGCTATGATACCATACCGCAGCCCTTCCTTTTAATGTCATGTTAAAGAACATCATAAGATGTCCCTCATCTTGGATGCGATAATTGAACATTAATCTTTGGAATTCACAAATGTGAAACTCCGCATCTTCTTCGGCTAACCCATTAAAAATGGGCAAAGGAACTCCTAGAGCTAGCAAATCCGGCGTCCCTGCAGGAATTGCAATGGGTTGGGCCATGACGACAATCGGATTGACAATAGGAGGTTGAACTGATGGGATCACACCCCCACTTGAAGTGGGTTGACTTGGTGGAAAAGGGAAAGAACTTGTGCTTCCTCCTGCACCTAAAGGACTATGTGCAGAACTTGGGTTACTAATACCATTGCCTCTTATGCGTATCGGGCTACTCCTTTGAGGAGAATAGCGACTTACAATCTCGAACTGCCGTCTAGCCCTCTCAGCACGTTCTGCTTTTTGTATTTCGGCTTGATGGTCCTTGTTAGAGGACATAAACTAACTTTTTGGTCCCTAAAACCCTAGATTCGAGAACCACCACTTATTGGTAGCTCCCGGCAGATGCACCACTAATGGGACCTGAAATGGGCCGGCACTAGCTATGGCACTAGCCACTTTTCATGATTTCCATGCTAACGTTTATGTAATGAGAAAAGACACTGAGCCTTACGCTCATGCTCCCTTTCCCTTTATTTTAAAATAACATCCTATACGCATGATGCAACACATAAATCAGATTTTAATTTATATTTTGACGCTCAACCTCCCCTCTCACCCTACCGTTTAATATTTTGCATTCGTTGATAGGTGAAAATGTCATTTTATGTATATTTCCTTACAAAGAAAGCGATAAACATGAATGGAAACATAGAAACAAGGGTAAATCGAGGCCAACCTTGTACTTTACCTTCATTATACACTGCACAAACACACATGTAATTTTTTGAAATTTTCCTTTTACCGTTTCCTAATTTTCTCCCATTTAAAACCCATTTTTCACCATTTTTTGGTATTTTTCCTCTATTTTCTTCAATAAAAAATGACTAGAAACTAAGATTGATTGTGGGCTATGGCCCTTAGGTTCCTTGATAGCAACATTTCAGGTTTTATAGGTATTATGTCTCATATTTCCCATTTATTTTGCAAAAATCCCATTTTTACCCCTTAAACGCATGTTTTTCGAGTTTTATAACATTAATTTCAGTTATATCACTTATGATTTTCTGATTTTCTGATTATAAACTATTAAAACTCATAGCAAACAACATCATAATGAATAATCAGCCTATGGGAACAATGTTTCATCAATCAAATAGCATAAAACTCATTTTTCCTTCATAAAAATTGAATTACCACTTAGGCTTCGTGTCTTGGGATCTTGGTTTTGCTGCGGGACTGTGGGTCAGCCCATATTCAATGTCCAGCATCTTCACCATCAGCAATCTTCATGTCTACATCAATCCGGAAGCAATCCGGTTCCAATCTGACAAGCTTTCCTTCACCATTCTTCATTTTCCTATTGCACACAAGAACAGCCCCTTAGGGGAGAGAGAGGGAGAAGAGAGAAAGACTAGATATCCATCTCTGCATTCAGGCCACCATTGCTCAAGCGAAGATAGGCGATAAGACTGGCCAACAAAGAGAAATCAAGGGCCAATGCCGGTTGCAGGGGTTGTCTGCAGGCAGCATCATGATCCATCAAGATCATGGCACATTTTTCGGCGCCTTCCTACACGTCTTCTTCCCACGCTTGCATCACTTTTTTTCATCTTCATTTCATGTGGCATAAAATTTCCAATGCTCCCAAAGGTCACTACCCAATTTGGCCAAAATAAGTCCACCTTTTCAAATCTTGCCCATCTGGTGGCCATTTCCTTGTCCTTGCTCCGATTCGAGTGCTGTAAATTTTTGCGCGTCTGCCTTGACATCCCACATTGACTGGCAACTCCTGACAACCCGCACGGCAATCTGAAAAATTATCAAAAATCCGTAAGTATCACTCGAGTGCCTTTTAAAAGTCGTCTTTTACTTGGTGCTTAAAATCGTCCTAGCTGGAGCCGCCGCCTTCGATGTTAA
This sequence comes from Lygodium microphyllum, assembly GCF_053477565.2. NCBI lineage: Eukaryota > Viridiplantae > Streptophyta > Polypodiopsida > Schizaeales > Lygodiaceae > Lygodium > Lygodium microphyllum. The sequence goes on from NC_141145.1 coordinate 70,420,412, forward strand.
ATATTTTTCCCCTAAATTTTGGATTTTTCGACAAATTTTAGGCACATCCTAGGCTCAAAACTCTGCTCTCACTTAAGTAGTTAATGTCTGATTTCTTTAGGCCAAGAGGGCTAGTTGTTTTCAGGTTTTAATAATCTATCTCTTTAGGCCAAGAGGGCAAGTTAGTTTGCAGTGAAATGTGCTATTTCTTTAGGCCAAGAGGGCTCTATCTCTGTTTGGTGCAGGTACGTTTAATGCTTTGTTGTTTTAGTGATTGCGCCATATAGGTTGACGAAGTCGCTGGAGGGAGCCTTTGCTGCGAAAAAGCTTCTTGTGGCCATTCCAGGTGGTTTCGTCCCCTTTTCTAGTTTTTTCCCTTAAGCAATTAATGATATATGTGCAGATGAGGGTTTTCTTTCTTGTTGGGGACCGGCAATCAAGACATGAAGTCCCAGGTTTGGGCTCTGTATGTTTAAGGAAGGTCTGAGTAGTCCTTGCCTTCTGCAAGCATTGTCAGGCATTGAAAGACCTATTTTCGATGGGAGTTCTAGTGACCTTGTTCTGCTGACCTGCTAGGCAACTATTCTAGGAGTTCCTTTTAGTTGTGAGGTAGTTAGAGAAGCCTACTAAACTAATGATGGAAATAGACAAAACCCTAAAGATCTGAAAGACAATATATGAATATACGAAGGTGTGTAAAAGGGGATTCTAACCCCTATAAAAATAGAAAATGAAAGAAAGAAAAATCCTTGAGCTGTTGTTTATCGCCTTGCGAAGGCTTGGTAGGTTTCTGGGGATAAGACAAGATCCGGGCCGATGCCTTGCCTTCCTTGGGGTGACATCTTGCCATAAAATAAAGAAAATAAAAGAAGGTTGGAGCGAAAATAAAAGTGAGCATTAGAAAAGGATTAAGTGTTGCCTCACGAGGGCTTGGTAGGTTCTTAGATACCGAGATAGGACCTGAGGCTGATGCCCTGTTCTCCTTGGGTCACTACACTCAGCTCTCTCCTTTTTACACACCCAAGTATGAAAAATAAAAATCTAAAAGAAAAGCTGTGTTAAAAAAATAATACCTTTTGATCAGGCTATAGGAGTCCTCGCCTAGTAGGAGCTCCTGGTTGAGTTCTCCTTAGTTAGGTAGGTAGTTCAGACCACCACTTAGGGCGACCTCTTTGATAGTTCTTTTTAGCTTGGCTGTGTTGGAGTAGTTGGTTAGCGACTGGCTTTAGACTTTTTGTCAGATTATGCTTGGCCTACTCCTCGTGGATTTCATGTCTTGGTTTTGTCAGGGGGTAGGGTATGAGCTGTGATGTGTTGTGTTATGTACTTTTTGTATCAGCTTGATGCTTGTTTTTGTTGTTTATGTGCAGATCTATTCATGGGATTCGACGGGCTGAGTCGCCCTATCTCGTAGTCGCCAATAACATATGATTTTGTATGTCAAGAAGTGCTTAAAAATATCCAAAAATTACGAATACCTGGGAAAAAATAGACATTGTCAAAGGCAGTGGTGGCAATCAGTACGATTTTAAGCGAAAAGTGCCTAAAGCGCTAATGCTAATTTTCATGGGAAATCAAATGATGGCAGATGGTCGAGCTAGAGTTTTCTTAGATACAAAATGACGTCATGAATCCAACGCAAGTCTCAGATCTCCATTCGAAGGTCGTTTGATCCCCCATTTAATCCCCTCAAGATTCGGGATTGTGAAGTAGCTACTGGATCTAGAAGCTAAGAAGAGAGTGACGAGGCCCAGCTTTGTAGATTTCGATGCCATGGAGGCACTCGTCTTGGATCTTGAATCCGATGTCGTTTGCCTCCTCAAAACTGAAAAAGCCACTTGCCGGAAGTGTGAATGCAAAATGCATGAACTAGATAAGTTGATTAAGAGTTTAAAAGATCTTAACAAAGAGCTTAAGGCAAAAAAAAACCCACGATATGAAACGTTGGGGGAGCAGGGCGTCAGTTTTTTGCGCCCCATTTTCCCCCCCTTCATTATGATTTTCTAATCAGAAGAATGGAGAGGGAATCCTCCTGGCCCTGAAATGCTTCTATCCTTCGCCCTCAATTGCCACAAACGGATCAAGGAATGATGCACTGAGTGAAGAGATCAAAAACCAGTCTTTCTCTCTCCTCCCTCTCTCTCTTGCATAGAGGCAATTCGTGTGCAAGAAATCAAGAAGGAGAGGGGCTGAAGAATGCTTGTCCAGCTGTGATCGGATTGCTTCAAGATGAAGAGGAGGCTGAAGAAAGAGGTTCAGCACTAAAGAATGGTTTTTGGTCGATCCGTGGGCTGCTCAGAATAATCATTAAAAAACCCACAACACGCAAGGCACGCGGTATACTTCAATTTTACAAAGAAATTTGATTGTTTTTGTTGTTTCATGGCCCAAATGTTATTCATATAAAATGAAATTTTGGTTGAACCTTGTTTACATTATGATTGAGGGCTGTAACTACAGAAATACAAAATCCGTAATGATTTAGAGCCGTTATTAATTCTTTAAAATTCAAAAAATATCATTTTTAATGGAAATTAGTGATTTTTTCGATTTTGAGTTGGGAAGAAGGAGTGAAAATGGGATAAAACTTAGAGAAAATGTTAAGTTTCAATCAAAATAATAAGCCAATACAAATGAATCAGAAAATACCTATTTTCCATGAATAAATAAATAGGAAAAAATAGCAAAAAATAAAGAAAATTGGGATTTTTACGCTCAAAAAATATGGAAAAAATAAAATTTATGTGCGTGAATGTTTGGCAAGGTTAAAGCATGAGGTTAAGCCTCAGTTTCGCCTTGTCATTTGTGTTATAGTACGTGTTTATTAGTTTTTACATACAAAAATGATACAAAACAACCATGGGGGGATGAAGTTTGTGCGACAATCCAATTGCTGAAAAGATACAAATTCTAATTTTCCTCTTTATGCATAGCATTTAAGGATCGTTCCATAATTAAATATAGGTGACTAGTAGCACGGAAGTTTCAGTGCTAGTCCCTAAAGCAGTGCAGCACGTAACACTTAGTTAAAATTCATGAAAGGGTTGTTTTTCGAACCTCACATGGTTGGTTTTTTTTAAATCATAAAATGTTTGTGCACAATCGTCATACACCTTGCATCAAGCATGCCATGTGGTATCTCCTAGAATGCATTGCACTTGATTGATAAACTTTGACCAACCCTGAGAGGACAGGAAACCTAAGCTATGGATTAGACGAGTGCTTCTGTTGGGAAAAGTTTTGTGAGGCAAATCAAAATCTCCTAGAATGCTAAATTATGAAAGAGTGGAGTTTGTGCAAATGTTATATGTGTTAGCGACGCATCTTGGGGCCAATCGCCAAGGTGTAGGACAGTCACAGTGGAACTGCGACAATCAACCGAGAGGTGCTTTCCTACGTGTGTATTACGAGGCATTATGCCTATATGTTATGGGATCTCCCTTTGAGGAGAAGGGAAGGTGAATGTTGAACTACATATTGGATAAAAATGCAAAATCATCATAAGCATATAGTGCAAAGTGAGTATTAGACGCTCCTGGCCTACGAGGCTATGTGGTGGGGCTGTCTGTCATATGCATGAGATCCGGCTAGTGCCATAGCCAGTGTCAGTCCATTTTAGATCCCATCAATTTTTTTTCAAGTTACTAAAGTATCATATATTACCACTTGCAAATACCATGCCTGAGTCTTGTGATGATGCACGACATGTCTTACGAAAGCTTGGCATGGACTACAACAATATCCATGTATGTATCAACGGTTGCATACTGTTTCGAGGAGAATACGAGACTATGGAGACATGCCAAAGTGTGGTTTTCATAGGTATTGACAGGACTTGCAAGGGAAAACCATCCCTAAAAAATTTCTTAGACACTTTCCGCTTATCTCCTGCATAAACCACATGTTTCGTATATCCGGCATGGCGAGCTTGACAACGTGGCATGCGAAGAATAGGTCCACAGATGGAGTTCAACGAATATCAGCAAATTCACACGCATGGAGTCACATTGACTCTACCTTCTCAGACTTTGCTCGAGAGCCAAGGAATCTTTGACTCGGTCTTGCAATGGATGGCATGAACCCATTCGGTCTGCGCTCAACTTCTTACAATGTGTGGCCTACAGTCCTTGTCAACTATAATATTCCTCCATGGCTTTCTACGAAGAAAGAACATCTCATCCTTAGCTTACTCATCCCCGGCTACTACAAAGTCAAAAATATGGACGTGTATCTTCGTCCATTAGTCGATGAGCTTAAGATTTTGTAGGAGGAGGGGGTCATCGTGCAAGATATAAGCAAGCACGATGGTCGACGGTCCGCCAATATTCGAGCCATTCTCATGTGGACGATACATGACTTTCCAGGATTCCGAGAGTGTTCAGGTAAATAGGCTTCCGTTCTCGTTGGTAATATCTATCATAGCTCGCTCAAGTTTGTATTCCTGGATAGAGGTGTTAACCCCAACATGAAGAAAGCAAAAGGAAATAAAAAAGACGCAAGGCAAAGGCGGAAAAAAGGTAGCCCGACTGAAGAAAGAATAGGAGAAAAGGCCAAAAGCGCAAGGGCAACCTTAAAAGTCCAAGGCAAACACAAAAGGGAAAATGCGCATTTTAAAATAAAAAGGCGCACCCTGAAATCTTGTAAAAGAGCGCCGGGCTCTCACCCGTGCAATTTGTAAATATAGACGAGCGGTGGAAAAGAATCTAGGAAGATAGAAGGACAATGGGAAAAAGGGCCTAGGCTATGGCCGGCCATGTAAAAAGGGGATGACCGCCCAAAAGGGATTTAGGGTTTTGTATATAAAGTTGAAAAGTGAATGAGAAGCTCATTCTTGTGTGTGGCCAAAAGTAGCTCTCCTCTTCTTCTTCTTCTTCTTCTTCTTGTTCTTGCTTGCTTGAGCTTATGCTTGAGAGAGGGAGTGTGAGAGTGTGAGGGAGTGAGTGTGTGAGGGTGAGGGACCGAGGAGGAGAAGCTCTCCATCTTCTCCTCTCTTCTTCTCTTCTCTTCTCTTTTCTTGTCTTACTCGCAGCAATGGAGCTTGGAGCTTGGAGCGGGAGGATCGAGCTTGCTTGAAGCTTGCACTTGGATCGTGGAGCTACCGGAGTGCGCGGGAGAGAAGGTAACTCGAACGGCACGGAGGTAAGCTCACTACACCCGTAGATATGGATGGCGCGTCGGCTATGTGAGAGGTAGCCATTAGTGCTCGGCTTGGAACGCTTGAAACAATAAGCGGTCCGTGGGTCTTAGCGGTTGAGTGAAAGCTCCCACATTTTGGTTCCATTGCTGGGACCAATGGATTCGAGCCTTGAGCGCTTGCGTGCTTCGAATCGAGCATCAAGTAAGGGGTTTCCCCCGAACCGGTGCTTGAAGTAGATAGGTAGGAAGCGAGGGGGTTGAAGATGGTATTCGATCTCCTTGGCAAGTAGGTTTTTTGCTTTCTGAGATTTATATTGTGAGATGGAGTAGTGTAGGTATTTATTTTGTGATTTGGATACATTTAGGGTAGGAAAAAACAAAGAAAAAGAAGAAAAAAACAAACAAACAGCAGGGTTTTCTGTTGCTGTATAACACGCTAAAACAGGGAAACAGGGGACCAGATTCAAGTTCTGGATGGGATAGGGACAGGGAACTAGCTATGAGGTTCTGCAGTGCTGGGAAAGGACCTTAAGAGGCCTGGGAGGCCAGGACAGACCTCAGTTCCTTGGTTTGCCTTGTGAGAGAGAGAGAGAGAGAGAGAGAACTTCTGGCTCACAGGACGAGGAAGCGCTGCCTCGATTCTTAGGCATCGGTGATTCGTGCTGCTCCAGGTGAGTCTGATGTTTTCCAACAAGTGTCCTGATCAGATTTAGAAAGTTTGTGGTGATTGTGTGCACCAGACAGAGAGGAGGGGTCAAACGCACTGGAATCGCGCCCGCCGCCGACGCACTCGGACCAACTCGCTGTGGTCCAATTCCCAGAATCGGACCACTCGAGTTCGGGAGTCGTCCGATTTCCAAAATCGGACCATCCTGTCCGATCCGATTCCCAGAATCGAACCAGCCCAATCAGACGTGCCACGTGGCACTCGGACCAACCCGTCCGATTTTGAGAATCGGACGCTCAGACCAATCCATCCGGCTCGGACACTCGGACGAGTCCATAATTGAACCACTCACAATCGGACCAGGCCGTCCGAGTCCCAGACTCGGACCAGACAGAATCGGACCACCTGTCCGATCCGATTCCCAGACTCGGACCACTTGAAAATCAGACCACTTTTTGATCCGACTCCTAGAATCGGACGTGACCAAAATCGGACCAACCCAAAATTGGACGTCCGATTCTGATAATCGGACTCCTAAAAATCGGACAGAAAACTGTCAAAATCGAACATGTATCTAGAACATATGACACATCTAAATCCCGAGATTGACCCCAAAGGCTACGTAGAGCTAAAGGCACATCACAGATCCATCACTGGGCTAAAAGTTAGAGCAGTAGTTCAAAATTTGGCTATAAACGGTCATCCAAATTGTGTATGGCTTTTACCGTAACGGCCCTGCGGGCCGGGGGGGACTGCCCCCCCCGGACCCCCGCAGAGGGGGCTCTACCCCCTCCGCACCTCCCCCGAGTAGGTTGGAGAGAAAACGTGCGCCGTGACAGGCCTTCCAAATTGGACCCTAGTGAAGTAATGGCTCTACACCAGCATGGAGTCTCACTTGCAATAGAGCAACCAAAAGCCCATACCCGAACAGAGAGAAACAGAGACCCTAGAACATCAATGGGCCAATCTAGCCATCAAGGGCAAAAAGGCCACACCACGAGAACACAAAGACATTGTGTTCAAACCGTGTCTAGTCAGAGCAAAATGCAACTTCAGCAAGCTACAAATGCGAAGACGACTAGACATGACACTCTTGACGAGAGATGTACCTTGAATAGCACTGCACTGACGACCCAAGACAGCAGTGGAGAATCCACATCTGGTCGTGTAGTTGAGAACTCAAGGGCATCGGTCAAAAGGATTAAATTTACAAGCCAAGACCCAAAAGATGAAGACATAGTACCGCCTACTTATCTTAGGGTCAAACTCACCGCGAAAAGAGAGCATACTATCGATGCTCTGATTGATGAAGGAGTAGATTTCAATATCTTGACCTATGAATCATGGACCCTACTGGGCCAACCAGAGCTCACTCCGACTAGTGCAACTCTTAGCCCTTATGGGGGACACCCACAAGCACTCATGGGGAAGTGCAAAATCCTTGCGACAATTGAAACAGAAAGCTTGCCTATCCTATTTCATGTTCCTCCGAAAAGTGCTAGCTGCAGGAAAGAAACCCTCCTAGGAAGACCCTTCAAAAGGGCGACCAAATGTGAGGCTGACTATGTAGCACAAAGGATACACCTGACACTACCAGGTGTGAGGATAGTCACCACCTTTAGCAAGGGTGACCTCATCGAACCTCAAGGGAAATGCAAGGAAGGTGATGACATAACAGTCACGCCTACAAACGAGGGCAAGGACTTGTTGGAAGAGTTGATACAAGCACAGGTCGAACAACAAGAACCAGTGAGTGAGGCCATGCCGGAAACAAGAAGGTCAAGAGACAAGGCCAAGGACAGGGTTTGGACTCACAAATATCGTAGAAGACCACGAAAAAAGCCCAAGCCTTATAGGCGAAGGCATCGATGGAGAGCTAGCACAACGCCGCGGTGGATATCCAAAGCGTTGCTTCGGGCTCAAGGGTATTATGCAGGCAACCGATGGATTTGGGTGCCAAACCTCCCTGGTCGACTGAAGGCCAGAGTGCATCAAAAGCAACGAAGCACAGGAGGAAATTTAAGAGGAACTCTAGGTCTCGAGGTAAGAAACCGGACATGAGTGTTCAAGAGAAAGAGCCTCAACCTAGCATGCTTAATAAGCAGATGTCATATGTAACCATTGAGCATGCACAAAAGCCATTAGTGCCCAATGAGCCTTTGATTCCCCAAGGGGAGAACAAGCATCATGGGCACAACATTGCTCAAGGCAAGGCTGATCGCTCAACAAAGCAAATGGCACAATCATCTAATAGCCTGGAGAAAATCATTCAGCTAGTGCCACGTCCACCCAAGAGTCCTAGATCTCCTACGTCCTCTTCTCCCAAACAGACACAGGAAGCACCACGGCAGTTGTCAAGGGTGACTGCTCAATTCCAATCGTCAAAGAAGTGGGACATGATGCCATCTGTAGCTCTCGACCCAAGGATATGCCTGAGCCACCTAAAGCGACTAGATTAGCTCACGTTCGATCTACACAGATGAGTGCTCAAAGGCCAACAAAAGACACAACCACTTCTGATCGCCCTAGGGACTTGACACCGCAATCCACCAAGGGTAGCCAGCCCACTAAACTAGCTGCTACTACTTCCAATCAGGGATCACAGCAGTCACAGCCCTTGGCCGTGACAATACCCTATGTGGAACGTGTCCTTAGTGGTTTACCTGTAGAGGAGGTGTCGCAACCAAATCCCTCGACAACTCCAGCACTTCCAAAGTGCCTAAAGCCTAGGCTGGAGGAGTTAAACGCAAGGGAGTTGGTTGAAAATCTAGACTCTCCGAAAAGAGCAACAGTTGTGCTCTCACAACCTAGCGAAGCTGTTCCGCGGGCCACAACTAGGTCCCATGAGGACACACTAGAGAAGGGAAATGCTGAGGCCCGACCAAGCACATCAACGGTCGATATAGCCCAGAGTCCTGAGTCGTCGAGAGGCACCTTCATTGACCAAGAAAAAGAGGAGAAAGCAGAGAAAACAGCAACAGTTGCAGGTGGTTGTGGACCCCAAGAACATTGAGACGAAGAGCGCCGAAGCGCCAATGAATAAAGCATCGAGTCCACCCACCAATGAACCCATTGATGCCTCTCCTAATAGCAGTGAAACCTCAGACACACCTGTGTGCTCTGACAAACCAAAGCAACAGTTGCCATCAACAGTTGCTTGCAACACTCTATCCACTGACAATAGAACTCACATTGATCAATCAACAGTGGATAGAACGCTGTCACAACATGGTGACAAGTCTATACCAGTCACATCCGAGAAAAACCATGACAAAATGTTAGCAAAACCTCAGGAGAAACGTGAGAACCCCAAGAGCATAAGAAATCCTAGCGTTGACCAATCTTGTGCGTCTAGGCCTGAGCCCCCAACCATGCTAAAGCCTAAGGAAACTCTTAGAACTTTGCATGAGATAGCAACTGAGCAAGCCCTCGTTGAACATAGAAATGTCACAGAATGCTTAACTGAGTTTGGAGGCTAAGCTCAAAGTGGTCGCACATGTCTACGTCCTTGCAGACGTGGGCACGATCCCCAAGGAGCAGCTTGGAGAGTACTTGACCTTTCCTCTATCATGGGAAGAACAAGAACATCTTAACGAGCACTACGATAGGCTCCTGCATGAACAGATGCGACTCATCCTTGACGAGGAGGCTGACGAACTACACTTAACCGTCACGTTCAATGAAGTGCTCTGTCGACTGAATCTCGTAGACATAGAGCTACTAAAGCGACTGTCAGCAGGCCAGAGTCAATTTGAGCGGCATTGGTGCGAAATCCGCGTCGCAATGGCCGAACTAGGGGCTCAGATCATGACGGTCTCAGAAGAGCGATTGGCCAAATGGCGGTCTCAAAGAGACCCAACCTACGTGGCACCAACTTCCCTTCGAGTGCTCACTGACATTCAGGGTGCGGACTTGGCTGGGACTAGGCTACAGGGCCCTTTGATTGATAAGGTTCTCACCGAAGAGGAGTTACATATTGCCAGTAGACTCGGTCAAGGTTCCATGCTACTCGACGTGGCAAAATATCTATCAGTATTAAGTCAGCTGCCACGAATACTAGATGCGTGTGCCATGCTCCGGTACAACCCCGAGTTCTACACTTGGTTCTTATCCTCGTGATGTGACATGGATTCATAGATATGTATATAAATAAACACTGATTTTTGTGTCACCATGTATAAACAATATCAACACACACAAGCAATGATAGTCAAGCGCAGGGAGAGGAGTCGGGTTTGACAGGCTAAGCTCCTCAGGTCCTCCTCACATTACACTTTTAAAAGTCGTGTGACCAGCACCACCTCCAAGTGAAGGGCATGCAACCCATATTGCCACCATAGGAGACCTTGACCAACAACTCTGATGGTGTAGACAGGTTGTAGTCCCTTCCCATATACCTTCCCTTTTGGTCTATCCTCCCGAGGAAGTACCATGTCCCACTCCACGACAACCAGTCCACGCGACTTAGCATAAACTAATATCCGCTAATGACTGGAGGCAATGCGAACATCAGCATGGGGACCATTCCCCTACAACAAACACCGCATGCCTCACCCCTCCCCTTCTTATCATATGCGCTTCATAAACCACACTAAAATCCCTTCCATGCAAACAATTGTCTCCTGTATCAAGGTCTAACCCTTGGATTGCGTCTTGCAGGTTTCCTGTGGTAGCAGAACGCATGGAGAATCATGGAGAGTTGGCTTGCAAAGATGCTCTTTGCAGAAGGCGAGAGCATGTGGCACGCACCCCTCCACCAGAGCGCTATGTGCCCACCATCAAGAGGTATGCCAAGAAGCGGGGCCCTAAGCGACATTTCCCAGGGCGAAGGCCGAAGAACCCTCGAGTCAAGAAAGTCGAGACTCGAAACTCGCAACAGGCCGCAGCACTAGTAGTACGCACTCCCAGCTCCTGCTCGGGCCCCAAACGCTCAAAGGCAGAAAGGGTAGCTCGGGAAAAAGAAGAATTTAATGAATTATTTAAAGAAATTCTGGAGACGGTAGCGAGCCGGGATTACACCATTCATATCCCGGCCGACATGTTCCCTGCTCACCCCCACGGGAGTCCCACACCAGCAGAGCCCCAATCACTCAGCCATCCAGACTCGCCCCGCCTCGTACAAATCGAGTAGCCCATAATGCATAAGGGGCTTATCAAATGATAACTGGCGAGGACTTTTTGTTTTAAATGGTTGAGTATTCCCAACTTGTTAAGTGTTGACATGTTCCTAACTTGTATGAACTTATCATGTCTGCATTTAATATATGCTACGCCTTTAGCAAAAGAAAAAGCTAATCAAGCGTAGGTGAGAAATGTCTGGTCAACACCATAGAATTCAAATAAGTGATGTCTCCTTGCATTGCACTGGTTTATTATAGTTGGGGCATACACATGCATATGCTCTCATGAAGCGACAAGTGAATGCAGGATAATACAGGTCCCTGTGCGAAAATGCTCAATGCCCAATCACCGCAACACCCACAACCCCACAGCGAGCCGTGGCAAAGCCACGCTGCCGAAAGAACCCTTGCCAATCGCCCACATTGCATGGCCCACAAAACATTCCTGGGCCACGCCCCCTTTCTGGGACAAGCTCTATAGTTGGCTCACGGCAGTCGTCACCTCAATTGTACCCACATCGCATGTGCCGCAAGCAGGGTTGCAATATCTCAAGTGTATCTCCCCCTTTCGCCAACTGCTTCTCTAACAACGAGGCTAGGGCACCATCATCATGGTACTATTCATTTTTGAAGCCTTCGAAGCTTGACATTTTCCAACCCATGGAAAGGCTGATAGCCTCAACATATTGTAATGGTTGTACTCAGGCAAAAAAAAAAAGAGAAAGAAAGAAAGAAAGAAAGAAAGAAAGAAAGAAAAAGAAAAAGAAAAAGAAAAAAAAGAAACGAAAAGAAAGAAAAAGAAAAAAAAAAGAAATGAATGGAAAAATAAGAAGCACCCACGATCACAGCACAGCACCTAGGGGTCCTCAAATTAGGTACGTCTGGTGACCTTGGTCGATCGGCTTCGTCCCTAGTCCCCTAGCCCCCTACACTCACCCACAATTGTTCAGGGCACATCAAGGGCAGGACATACCTGGGGAGCTTGTCTCGCCTAGGGTTAGACCTGTCACCCTGACCCACTTGCACAATTTTCTTTTGCACTTTGCCTTAGTACCATTGCAATCAGTGGTGATAAGCACCGCACGATTGGCCATGAAAAGTACACCGTACTCATCAAGCAAGTCCAATAGTTTCCAGCTACTGAAAGTGCGGTGTCCCTGTATTCAATTATGCTCCATCGTGCAGTCACAATGCAAATGATGTCTCATATAAACCTTCACGTGTACTTCTTCTCAACACAGACAATTTTGCTTCACCCACACATTGTTATGAGAAACTAGCCCACGGTCTTCTAACTACGTAATATCTAACTATGCACAAGCACTTACATAATATTTGCACCAAAGTATATCCACAGTTTGGGTCCTCAAGTGCAGGACAATACTCTCAGCTTGCTTAAGAGTTCGACCTGTCTCCCAAACTAATCAAATATGTCTTGTGCACGATAAAAGACTAGCACTACCCCTTAGGGAGAGACCACACGAGAGGTTTTCAAATTGCAGGTGTTGAAGACTCTGACAAAAGTGTCGTTCGATCTTCATCAACACCCAACTCTGAATGCTTATCCCTTACCATCCGACAAGCCCACAAAGGATTGTCATGTGAAGAATCCCCAAAAAACCAACACTTGTGCTGGCCATCAACGCACAACATAGCATAGCCCTACCACCAACTCCAACAACCTTCCACCAGCCACCTTGACCACCAACAGGCCCCCAGGACCTTCTGCCACACCACAACCAACACTCCTCCACGGAAACCACAGGCGTCCTTGTCACCCACATCTTCGGTGCATGCTACAGCCTGCTACCTACGACGGTGAGTGCCATGGGACTGGCACTCGTCTAGGAGGGGGGTAATGTTAACCGCAACACGAAGAAAGGAAAAGGAAATAAAAAAGACGCAAGGCAAAGGCGGAAAAAAGGTAGCCCGACTGAAGAAAGAATAGGAGAAAAGGCCAAAAGCGCAAGGGCAACCTTAAAAGTCCAAGGCAAACACAAAATGGGAAATGCGCATTTTAAAATAAAAAGCCACACCCTAAAATCTTGTAAAAGAGCGCCGGGCTCTCACCCGTGCAATTTGTAAATGTAGACGGGCGGTGGAAAGGAATCTAGGAAGATAGAAGGACAATGGGAAAAAGGGCCTAGGCTATGGCCGGCCATGTAAAAAGGGGATGACCGCCCAAAAGGGATTTAGGGTTTTGTATAGAAAGTTGAAAAGTGAATGAGAAGCTCATTCTTGTGTGTGGCCAAAAGTAGCTATCCTCTTCTTCTTCTTCTTCTTCTTCTTGCTTGCTTGAGCTTATGCTTGAGAGAGGGAGTGTGAGAGTGTGAGGGAGTGAGTGTGTGAGGGTGAGGGACCGAGGAGGAGAAGCTCTCCATCTTCTCCTCTCTTCTTCTCTTCTCTTATCTTTTCTTGTCTTGCTCGCGGAAATGGAGCTTGGAGCTTGGAGCGGGAGGATCGAGCTTGCTTGAAGCTTGCACTTGGATCGTGGAGCTACCGGAGTGCGCGGGAGAGGAGGTAACTCGAACGGCATGGAGGTAAGCTCACTACACCCGTAGATATGGATGGCGCGTCGGCTATGTGAGAGGTAGCCATTAGTGCTCAGCTTGGAACGCTTGAAATAATAAGTGGTCCGTGGGTCTTGGCGGTTGAGTGAAAGCTCCCACAAGAGGTGTTGGGACATGTCTGGTTACCTCAGGTTATCTTCTATCCAAATCCCCCACAACCTCGATGGTAGTATGTTATACCTTTAGCTCCCCGAAGTGCAAGAGTATATGATCAAAGCGATGTTCCTCCGAGCATAGATGAGGACAATATGTAAATAGAGGGGTCAATATTGCAAGGGGTGGAGACCACCGAAAGCTTGGAGCATGTAGAGGAGCCACTATCAGGTAACAATGATGGAAATACAGGAGTCCAAGAATTCTTTGAGAACAAGGTGGACTAATCCTTTTGTGGTGACATGTCTATCGACCTTCTAGTTTATGCCAAGTTATGTCACGAGATTGACATGGGACCATAGGATACTTCATACTTGGAGCATCTGCTTACTTGATTCGTTAAACTAATCGCTTATAAGGTTACATAAGATATGCATTTTAAGTAAGATCATTTTTTAAAAATTTATATTATCATACTTTGTATGATTTAAATTGATTATGCTAACATCATTTTTTATCTGTACAGGTGACATTTGTGGATACTTAGATCATCAAGATGAGTCGAGGGATGAGCGATGAGGAGTTGTAGGATATATTCATGCGCATGTCTCGAGATTAGATGGCAAGATTCAGAGACATAGTGGACCAGGAGCTATCTCGGACATCGTCAAGCTGCTCTATTAGATCTACTTCGATGCGATCAAATGGTTCAGTTTCGAGTAGACGAGGTTGACGCTCCAGACTTGGGCCAGACAGAGAGAGTGCTTTAGGGTCAAGGGGATGTTGTAGAGATACGGATGCAGTGAGCCCGCGGTCGGCTCAGGATACAGGTGCTACTCCTCGCTCTCATGGCAGTTCTAGAGAGTGTGGCTCAGGTGGTTGCTGTGGAGGCACAAATGTGGTGTCTCCGTCTCGTTGTTCTGCTGAAGTTATGTCACCTCCAGGATTTGTCACACTTGTGGGGATATCTACTCTAGTCACTCTGGATTTTGCTCAGCCGTCCACAAGTGGCACCCCTATGGGTGCTACTCTGATAAATACTACCTCTGTCGATACACCAGATGTACAGGGGTATCCTGGACATGCCCAGGAGCGTGATCGCAAGTGCGAGAGGACCCATCTTAGGCATACCCCAGGGGGGTATGCGTACCTTGTAGATGATAGGTCAGGAGCCATCATCATGAATGATGAGGGGAGGAGGGTGATGGCTTGCATGAGAGAGTTGTGCCAATAAGTTTTTTGACACAACGTCTTGGATCATTGTAAAAACATACCGGAGGGGAGAAAGGACTATATAGTAGCATCCTTGCATGAGGAGTTTTCGGTACCAGCCGCACTAGATAGGTTTTCTATGGGCTGGATGATGGAGTGCATACGTGCATATATATCACACAGACGATCGAACCCACACAAAGCACTCAAGAGTGGGCCTACAAAGCCTGAGTGGCTAGACGCGGACGATTGGCGCCGATTGAGGGAGTAGGCTATAGATTCTCTAAGATGTTGGAGACAGTAGCGCGAGGCGACAAGGATATGACTAGAGCCCGGAATGGTCCATCATCTTAGGAATGGCGGCCACAGGACATATCTGGAGGACTTTGTAAGTTTTTCTTTTGTTTTTCTTGCTTATTGTTTTGCAATATCCTTTGTATTGACAATCATGTTTCTAACAGTTAGTATTTTGTTTCCTACAAATCGCGATCCGACCGGCCTTGAGACTCGATATGCAGAGAGGCACGGTCTCATTGCATTGATCGACCGATTGTATGGATGCGGCGGCCCTGTAAGTCACTCATCTTTCTTGTCCGTAGTTACCATGTTTAATTAGAATGCATTATTGTATGGTGGACTGATGTATAGTTGTTTCTTTTTTTGCAAAGTCCATTCGATGCTCCTTTGCGGTGGGATGAGCTTTCGAATGGCAATGATCTATAGCTCACCTTTGGATCCTTGGAGCTCATACACCCTTTTTTTTGTCATGTGATTTGTGTTAACATTTTGTATGTAGTAGTGATATCTTGTCATGATTATACCAGTCGCTTTCATTATGCGATTATGTATTTATTTCATGTATGAGTGTTATGATTTAAGTACACTTTGTCTTTATTTACACAAGCATTGTACACAGTGCAGAAACTATTTTGTATGGCCCAAATAAAGCACGTAGTGCTAGCTGCCCTACCACAAAATTTTTTTTTCCCTATTACCGTCGCTATTAGCATCGCAAATTTACTGCTCGCGTCGTTATTGGTGTCGTTATTAGCATTGCAAAGTGTCATTATCAGTGTCGTTATTTGCATCGGTATCAGTGTCGCAAATAGCGACGCTGATATCGACACTAATATCAACTGTTCTATAGCATCGCCAATAGCGACGCTTTTTGCAACGATAAGGAAATTTTTCTTTATTTACATTTTCGTCGCTTTTAACGTCGGTATAAGGCCTATATCTTATAATGAATCTTTCGGGATCTTCTGTACGATTACCATGGAACTCACGAAAATCATTAGTCATTTTCAACAATCACTAGGTCACATACAAGTAAAACAATCAAGACAAAGTCAATTTCGGCACTCCTCAGTGGCGGCACCAAAAAAGAGATGTTACACGAGCAGTGATCGAGAGCAAGCCTCACTCACAACCCGATAATGAGACGTTATGGAGTACCGGTGAATATAATTGACTTTGTAGAATCTACAACACAACACAAAAAAACTTAAATATTTGACAAACACCACACGAACCACACACAGAACCAAATAACACAATTTGCCTCTTGTAGCTCAAACAAACTATAAATCCAAATCCAGGTAGAGCGTCACACAAACACCCAACACAAATTTCAAAAATACTAACTCTTGCACAAAGATCAAAATAAACTTTGAAGACAAATCCAATATCATGGAAATTTCATACCTTGACAACCTTGGGTCAACATTCGACACTTCGACATCCAAATTCTCCAACTTCACAACTAGCACAACAAGAGTTCAAACTCCCACATGCGACCCTCGACTCTCCTCACAACATAATAGGTAGTAAGCTTGTGGTAGGGCCCCTAAGACTCCTCTCCACCTCCTTATATAGTTTTTTATCCACACTCACGTTCTCTTATGCTTTTGCCTTTTGACTTTTGGCTTTTCAAAAAGCCTGAGGCTTTTCCTAAAGCTAAAAGGCCTTTGAACGTTGTTTCAAAAGATAATAGCCTTTTGCCTAAAGCTTTTTTAAAGCTTATCGTATTTTTATCTCCTTGTGCTTTCTGAAAATGCTGCCAATTCTACCCACAGGCCGTCATATCTACGTTTGTAGAATGCTTTACCCTTGGTATATGCCAATGTCATCATCAATCCGTGGCTTGTAAGTCAACGGTCCTATGGAATTTGCCATTATTTTTGTTAATAATGCCTTCGTCAAAACCCCGCATGTCACTATCATCAATGCTTCAAATCGTTAGGCTGTCAAAAGACCACCGATTCTCTGCTTTTCAAAATACATCGCTAAATTTTCCCGCCATCCATGATTCCCTGCTCTTCATTATTGTTGATCTTTAATCAAGCCATCATTACTACTAAATGAGCCTCTTCCGCACGTTGAACCATGGCCGCTTCTTGCCTCATCATAAAAAATCAGTCACTCCTCATTGCTTGTAATGCTCCCACCTGATTAGGCCACCAATCCCTGTGCCATCAAAACGCTGTCATCTGTCCGTAATGCCATCTCATCCAGTCCGTCATCTTTGCCCATGTCCTGACTGTAATACCGTTGAATTGCCATGGTCATCCCTTCCTTTAATCAGTACACCATCTGCTGCCTCATCATTATCAACTTTACTACCCGCTTCATCAAAAAGGATAGTCGCCATACATTACTTGTAACGTTGCCACCTTGGCCATCAATCAAGTCGCCATGTTGCTATATTGATAAGGCAAAACTTCAATGCCTCCATCAATAACTTGCATGTCCTGTCTATAACACACTTCTCAATCTCTTTTCATAAACTTGCTATTGATATCTCCATAACACTTGGAATAGCTCTTTTGAGAATAATCTCTTTTTTGCTTTTGATTTTGGTTTCATGCGATGTGTCCTAACAATAAAATATGCTTTGAAAAATGTACGTCGTGTCCATCTAATCATGATTCGAGAAAATATGCAATGTATGATCCATGATATGCAACCAACCAATTGATGCTTCACACGAAAATATGAATGTACTTGAAGAAATTGTGCCTAGCCTAACTACATGTGCTTGTACATCATGCAAAATGCAAACAAAGTTCCTTGATTAGATAAATCTTTATCCTCACCTCTCAACACTCATAAAAAAATCATTGTACTCCCCTCCATCCACCCAAAATCTCATTGTCGCTCTCGAAATGATGATCCTCAATATGTCAACCAATAAAACAACCTATCTCATAATTCATGGCATCCTTTATTGTTAGCGACCACAGGGGATAGGGCAACTCAGCCCGTCAAATCCCACGAATAGATCTATACATAAACAACAAAAACGAGCATCAAGCTGATACAAAAAATACACAACACAACACATCACAGCTCATACTCTATTCCTTGACAAAACCAAGGCATGAAATCCACGAGGAATAGGCCTAGCATAATCTGACAGAAAGTCTGAAGCTAGTCGCTAACCAACTGCTCTAACATAGCCAAGCTAAAAAGAACTATCAAAGAGGTTGCCCTAAGTGGTGGTGTGAACTACCTAACTAAGGACAACTCAACCAGGAGCTCCTACTAGGCGAGCACTCCTATAGCCTGATCAAAAGGTATTATTTTTGTAAGCATAGTTTTTATTTTAGATTTTTATTTTTCATACTCGGGCATGTAAAAAGGAGGGAGTTGAGCGTAGTGACCCAAGGAGAATAGGGTATCGGCCTCATGTCCTATCTTGGTACCCAAGAACCTACCTAGCCCTCGCAAGAGGCATCACTTAATCCTTTTCTAACGCTCACTTTTATTTTCACTCCAACCTTCTTTTATTTTCTTTATTTTATGGCAAGATGTCACCCCCAAGGAAGGCAAGGCATCGACCCCAGATCTTGTCTCATCCCCAGGAACCTATCAAGCCTTCACAATGCGATAAACAACAGCTCAAGGATTTTTCTTTCTTTCCTTTTCTATTTTTATAGGGGTTAGAATCCCTTTTTACACACCTGTATATTCATATATTGTCTTTTAGGTCTTTAGGGTTTTGTCTCTTTCCATCATTAGCTTAGTAGGCTTCTCTAACTGCCTCACAACTAACAAGAACTCCTAGAACGACTGCCTAGTAAGTTAGCAGAATAGGGTCACTAGAACTCCCATTGAAAATAGGTATTTCAATGCCTGACAATGCTTGCAGGAGGCAAGGACTACTCAGACCTCCCTCAAACATATAGAGCCTAAACTTGGGACTTCATGCCTTGATTGCCGGTTCCCAACAAGAAAGATTAAAGCCCTCACCCGCACGTATATCATTAATTGCTTAAGGGAAAAAACTAGAAAAGGGGATGAAACCACCTGGAATGGCCACAAGAAGCTTCTTCGTAGTAAAGGCTCCCTCCAGTGACTTCGTCAACCTGTATGGTGCAATCACTAAAATAACAAAGCATTAAACGTTCTTGCACCAAACAGAGATAGGGCCCTCTTGGCCTTAAGAAATAGCACATTTCATTGCAAACTAACTAGTCCTCTTGGCCTAAAGAGATAGATTATTAAAACCTAAAAATAACTAGCCCTCTTGGCCTAAAGAAATCAGACATTAACTACTTAAAGCAACTAGCCCTCGTGGCCTAACGGAATCAAACAAAACAACTCATAGAGATCCCTCCTTGGAAAAATGTAAATATACGCAAATACACTCCCTTCCAAGGGGAAAAATAGGGCCCTCAGCCCTAAGCTAAATGCATCAAATTATGGCCCATACCTCTTACATATATAGCAAGGGACATATGCATAACATGTCATCGGATCAACCTATGGGTCCAGGATAATAGTGCTAGATGGGTCTCGTCTACTCTTTGCATCACCCATATCAAGCATCGCCTGCCATATAATGCATGGTCTAATAACATCCCCCACAAGCAACCAGGTCTTGTCTCAATATCAATAGCAACATCCGGACTAGGACCACTGTTGAAAAAGAGGTCCTCTTCATAAGCAAAATTAGCTAAGGAATCCGCAAACTGATTCCAATAACGTGGAATTAGCTGAAGAGATATGCTCTCAAATTCATCAAGTAGGGTTATAGTAGTTCGATGATACATACGAAGGAGAGGATTCTGGATTGTATATGTCCCATTGAGTTTATTTAAGATAATATGGGAATCCCCTTTTATTAACGACCGCCTAATGCCACCTTTCTTAGCAATATTCAATTCCATAATCAGAGCTTTATACTCGGCCATGTTGTTAGTAAACCCCGAGATAAGCAGCTAAGTTCATTGTAACTCTACGTTGGGGATCTCGGATAACTACTCCAACACTTCCTTTTCTATTAGGGCCCCTAGACGCTCCATCAAAGTATAATGTATACGTCCATAATGGGTTTACACAGCCAGCCATCAAGAACTCCCCTATTCGTAATTATGATAGTCAAGTTCAACATATTTAGAGGATGAACTAACGGCTCCATCGCACCGTCTTCATTAAACTCAACAGGGATGCTTGTCAAGATTTATAAGCAGTGATTGTAGAAAAATTTAATTTTCCACACAAAGGTACCATCTTCTTGTCAAGATTTATAAGCAGTGATGGCATAAAAATTTAATTTTCCACACAAAGGTACCGTCTTCTTGCTCAATCACTTTATATCCCTTGCTCCACCAGATAAGCCTCCCTTGATGATATCTTTGCTCGAGATATGGGTGCTCCAAATAAGTAATTAACCGCCCCATTAACCAATTTAAGCTCTCTTGTAGGTCTCAAATCAACTCCAGCATTGACCTGCAATGCATTTAGTGCGTTAGCATATTTAGAAATAATAAGGTTTAATCTTATTAATATTAACCTTATTCTTAAATTTCACCCCTTGTAAATCAACTAATAAAATTATGAACTTATTTTTACCTATCCGAACTATCTTGTAAGGGCCATCCCACTGAGGTTCCAACTTTCCTGGAAATAGCTCCCTACACACATCGTAATATAGAACTAACTGTCATTTTTTAAAAGTATATTTCTTCACTTTTAGATCATGCAACCGCTTCATCCAACATTGTCGGAGGGGTTTTTGTGAAAAGATCGAATCCACCGGGAATCAGAAGTAGAAGGAAGTAGAGATAGGAGATGGAAGAGAAGATAGAGAATACCCAAGTGGTAAACATGACAAAAACAAATCACAATGAACTGAATCAATATGTATTGAAAGAACCAGGAAATTTTGCACTACTTAGAAGCAATCTCCAGGTATTACTTCTCCTAGAGCTCCTTCTTCGTTGTCGTGCTGCTGCGCATCCGAGGTGTGGAATCCACCAAAAAGTTTGTGTTTGTGACATTTGTTACTTTGTGCATACTTAGACGTTGTGCTTTGCTCTGCCTGAATGTATTGCCTTCAGTCGGTTCATGTTCAATTTCACAAAAGAGACAACTGCTATTCGGGAGTGAATTTGATATTTGTTACAAACAATTTCGTGGGAGAATCCTGCACTATTATATGGTTATGGAGGCTTCAATATTAGTATAACACCATCATTTAGTGTATCACGTATAGTTTTTGCTAGACATTGTGGGGGGGTACTTGCTTTTGCAAACATTCGTGGAGGTGGGGAGTATGGTGAAGAATGGCACAAAGCAGGTTCTCTAGCCAACAAGCAGAACTGTTTTGATGATTTTATATCATGTGGTGAATTATTACTTAAAGAAGGGTACACTCAATCAAAGAAACTAGCTATTGAGGGAGGCAGCCAACGGAGGCCTTCTGGTAGCTACTTGCATCAATCAGAGACCGGATCTTTTCGGATGTGCCCTTGCTCATGTTGGAGTGATGGATATGTTGCGGTTTCATAAGTTTACTATTGGGCATGCCTGGACTACTAATTATGGTTGCTCCGAGGAAGAGGCTGCTTTTCTGTGTGCTAAAACTGTGTGTTATATGCAAAAAAAAAAACCAGACTAGAAAAAACTCCGCCCAGGGGAGAAAAACCAAGAACTACAGGCAGTAGAGGGGGGCAGCCTGTGTTGTTGCACAAGAAGGCCAGATCCCAGCAATACGAAAAGCATCAATCCAATCTCCCTCCTCATTGGAAGGGGCACAAAGGAGAAAGAATAAACAGGAAAGAAGAAGGAAGAATGGATTTTGATGGTTTGGAAATACTAGCCGATCAAAAGGACACACTGTTCGATCAGCTTTCTCGAGTGATCGACAGATCTTAGAGCTCTGTCTACCTACAGAGGCTGAAAAGGAAGCGGACGAAGACGAAGGCAAAGAAGAGGGGAGAAAGTAAAGACATATGATCCTATTATTGCAAGGAAGACTGTTGATTGGATTAACAGTGAGAGCAGGCCATCTATGTCTGATGCTTTTGAGGATTTAAAAGAGTTGGAAGAGTTGGAGCAAAGAAAAACATTCGATGATCGTTGTTCTACAATGCCTTTAGGGCCAGCTCTGTTTGTCATAAGGAGGTTCACTTTACCTTACTTGCGCCGTTGTGCACAAGGGGGTGAAGCCTACTACTGGGAATGGTGACTTATCACTATGGTGGGGCCAATGCAAGTGCTCCAGGGTACAAAAACCCCAAGCGCTGCCCCAACAGAGACCGATGCGAATCCTGCATCGATATCTAAGAGGGCACCTGTGCTAATGAAGATAGTCTTTGACAAACGGCTGCATTAGCACCTGAAGCTGATAAAGAGACTGCCCCACAAGTTTTGATAAAGACTCAGTGCCAGAAGCTTGTAATAGGAATGTTGCTGGGGTGCATGGTCTGCAATTAGGCCACCTTTTTACCAAACGTGATACCAAATCTCATTACAAATGGAATGTGGCTTCTTCTGAAGTTTTCAATCTTGAAAATGATCTCTGCAACCATTCTAATAATAATGGCCACAATAACAGGAGGACAGAAATAGAATCCCTACATGATATGTTTTTGTGCAAGCATCAATGTCAGAGCTGTTGTTGTCATCAATCCTACAAATACAATAAGAAAATCAGACAGTGTGCTCACAGGTCATTGGAGTCATAATAGGTCTGCAACCTGTAAATCTATTACAGAGATCAAAAGCTTGCCTTAAGCTTTGGCTGTTGATCTGTTTCATGCAATACAAGGTTCAATTGTACAGCTTAATCTGGGGACTTTAGAGAGTGGAGAACGTGTTGTGGAGGTTGCCACTGCAAGCTAGTTTAGCTTTCTATTCGTCTTCACTTATTGGGATAAATAAAAACAAAGACTTGACATCATTTTCTCATCTTGCTTATTTGTTTGATTGATCTTCTATCTTGGAATTTCTCAAGGACCTCTGTGGTCGTGACTTTGCTTTCGAAAACCCTTCGACATCGTAGGACAAAACGTGCATCAAAATTACAGCTTCTTCTCTACTGCTCGGAACCCAAATCTAATGGCTTCGTTGGCTCCGAAAGGGGGGTAAAACCGCAGGACACCTACTCACAGATCTCCCAGATCACTCCTTCTTCTTCTTTCAGTTCAATCTGCAGTTTTCAATATGTTTACAGCCATCACGATGCATGCGATTTCTTCAATCTGTCCTTCTTGTGAAAATCTCCTAATTGATTGAAAAAGCAACTAGCGTTTTGCATGCCATCCTAATCTAGAAGCTTTTTTTAACTTTTTTAGATTTTTATAATAAATAATATTAAAAATAGACTAAAATTATCCAAAAATCTAGTATTTTTGGATAATCCATGCAACTCACACTAGTACTAATGGCTTAGATCACATTGACTCTCTACATCAATAAAGAAGTCGAATGATGATGCATTCCATACTTTTTCACACTATGTCCTCATAACATCGCGACATCCACCCCCTCTGAACCTGCACATCCTCCGGTATGTGCCAAAACCTAGTTGTCACCGGATTCTGAGTCCTCCTCATCCTCTGCAAAAACCATATACTTTGCTTCTTCATCTTCCATATATTCCTGGCTAGCCCCTATATCATGACCACTATTTTCTTCCAATTCTGGCAACTCATAGGCAGTAGATTCCCACCTTTTGAATAATTTGATTCTTTTTCCTGCTACCGGAAGTTTTATGGCTGTCCCATCCAACTCATTTAATGCATAAATAGAATTATCAAACACCTATCCTACCACATAGGGTCCAAACCATCTTTTGGAAACTTTACGCATGGCACTATGTTGGTTATCTAAACTGCTATCATAAACCAATACCCAATCCCCATCTTGTATGGTTCTTGGTCTAAGTCTATGTCTTTTTTCAAATCGTTTCTTGCTCTATATCCTTACTTCCCTTAACTTTGCAGTTGCTACCTCTATGTGTTCTGACTTTCTTTCCAACTGTCTAATGCGTAAGGCCAACAACTCCTCTCGATTCAACTCCTCCTCCTAAGGTAACACACTCCATGTGATTGTCATCTTTTCTATCGGCACGATAGATTTTTGACCATACATCAACTTTGTAGGCATATATTCTGTAACAGCACTATGAGTTGTTTTGTCGGCCCACAAAGCATAAGGGCAATCGTGGCCACTCCTTTACCTTCTCTCCACATGCTTTTTCCAATGCCTTCACAATAGGTGGATGACCTCTTTCACTTTTGCCATTTCCTTCAGGTTTATAGGCTGATGTTAAAGCAAGCTTTATCCCCAACTGTGCAAAGAAATCATGAGCCTCATCTGCATCTAGCTCACCCCTATCTGCTGTAATTTTTTCCACACAGCCATATCGACAAAAGATCTCTTCTAAGAGAAAAGTACATATGGCATTTTTCATCTTAGTACGTAGAGCTCTCCCTTCCACTTGATTAGTCAAGTCTTCACGAGCAAGCACAAGATACCTCATTTTCCAAAGACATGTAGGCATTGTGACCAAATCCACCACCCACTTAAAATAAAGAGACAATGGATATGTTGGTTGCAATCCATCCCGATGTCTCACAGTTGAATACATTTGACATGGTGTACATGTTTCCACAGAGTGAGCAACATCCTTATACATACCGTGCCACCAATATATTTCTTTGATCTTTGTAAAAGTATCCCAAACACATTTACGGCTATCCCATAAGCTTTCATGAAATTCTTGCATTACTTTTACTTGTGAAGCTCTGTCACCCAAAACTTGCAATGGCATACATTGTTTCTTTTTAGCATGTTTCCATAAGTATCCATCTTTTTAAAAAAATCCATAGGCTTTCCTCTTGATTTTCTTAAACTCCTCATCTGACCATTCATCTCTCTTTGTCAATGTACTAAGATATTGACCAATTCTCAGCCACTCTCCTACATATTTGTCTTCCAAAAATACTTCTACACAAGATGCAAAACATCCAAAGTGCCTTCTCTTTGTTGTCCAAGTTTCTGTTAATGCTATAGCAACACCTTGCATTGCTGAATTCACTCTTACAACATCATTTTCAGCCATAAGAAAGTCATATTCTTCCTCCTCATCCATCATCCCATCTTCATTCTCATAGCATGCTCGAGATAACATGTCTGCCACTAGGTTATCTCTTCCTGCAATATGCTGAAATTTAGGGTTCAAAGATTTGATGTACGCAATCCACCGGAGCATAGCAATGTCCGGAGTAGCACAACTAGTAATCATACCCAATACCGGCAAACAATCAGTCTCAATGACTACGTGAGCACCCATAAAATACTCCTTATCACATTTAAGGGCTATCACAATTTCCCATAATTCTCTTTTAACTTGTGGATATCTTCTCTGTCGTTCAGTCAATACTTTAGCACCAAAGCGTATTCCATACCTTTGCCCTTCCTCATCATCTTGCCCAATTGCCCATCCAATCCTGATTGTGCTTGTATCAACAGTAATAATGATAGTCTTTCCATGTGAATAGTCAACCTTTCTCAACGTAGGAGCAGATTTTAAGAGTTGCTTCAATTTCTTCATTGCTTTCTGATGCTTCCTTTCCCAATGAAACTTCTTACCTTTCCTTAGAAGCTGATAAAGAGCATCGACTACATGTGCAAAGTGAGGAATCCATATCAAATAGAACACACATGCACCCAAGAATCTACGCACCTCTGATACATTCGTGCATACATCTTGCATTCTATCAATCCATCTATTTTTGATGGTGATGGCCTTTGCCCATAAGGCCCACACATATGCCCAACAATCAAAACCTCTTCAACTCCAAAGACAGACTTTTGTCCAGAAAGATTTAAATGCACCTCTTCTAGACGTGTCAAAATCCTCTCACAATCCACAATATGGTCTGCAACAAACTGTCTGCATCCATGAGCATCCATCTCTTCATTCTTTTCATCCACTACACACCCTTTGATTGGAACATCATCCAAGAAGGGCATAGTCAATTGTGGTATAAAATCCCTGAGTATCCTATTCATAGCATTTGTCATGTGTGCCACTGAGTTTGTTGCACCCTGTGGGAGAGTATACATCCGTACTAACCCCAAAGGAGTCTTCATGGCTGTGATATCCCTGCTTTAATCAATTGCAAGCTGAAACTGATCATAACCCAAGTAAAGATCACCCAAAGAATAGATCGCTTTGCCTGCAAAAGCCTTTGCAAATTCATCAACCACAAGACCTGCACCCACATTTCTTATGGTCACTTTATTGACTGGTTGCATGTCTTGAATAAATCTCAAAGCCCCATTCTTTTTGGGCACAGTAAACCAACGATTTGAGTACGGGGCCGAAGAAGGCTCCAAAATCTTCATGCGAATCTTTTCATTTAGCAAATCCATCAGCTTTGGCAAGTAAGCTTTAGGCACTAGAATAGATCTCAAGTTCTATGGTACATGTGGTACAATAAATATGACCATAGGAGAGAAAACATTTAGATCCACACAACCTATTTCACTTGGCTGAAATGCAAATGCCTTCCCATGTCTAGCCAACATTGACATAAAATAGTCTCTCTCAACAGGCAAAAGAAACCCTTCTGCACCAACTTTCAATTCCTGTAATGTTTCAAATGTAAACTGATGACCTATATCTTTAGGATCCCGTAAGCTTGGCTGCCTTAACACTTTTTTATACATACCCTCTCTAGTGGAAGTGGCAAAGAAATTGGTTTTATCTTTTTGTCAAATGTCTTATACTTTGTCTCCACAAGTGCTTCAGCCCATTATAATCCTTCTTACTAAGCAAACAATGCTATAACATCATACATATTCAAAGAACATACTGACAACACTCTGTTTTCAGCCTCATTTTCTACATGTATAGTTGCTGAAATTTCAGCCATAGTGTCAATAATATTCAGCCCATAAAATATGCCTGAAATGCCATCATTTTCAGCTAACAACCCCAATGATCTCAATTTCTTAATATCCCGTTTCATAGATATGTGTTCAGTCCTACACATAGCTTCCATAGGCTTAAACCAACATGAACTGTTTGCTGTAAACCGAGAATTACCAATAGTAAATAGATGCTTCATTTAATCAAGAGGTGAGTATACCCTCTAAACATCACTACTGTAGCCCCGCATTACAGTAGTGATTAATGAAAATCCAAGTCTTTGAATTCCCTTGCATTTGGAACCAAAGGAGACCCTCGAAGCGTATCACGATTTCTAGGATGATTAACACAAACAGTAAGAAATTGGACTACTTTTCTCCCATCCTTGCTTCTAACTCTTGCATAAGCAGAACCATCATCAAGCACCTTTGTTTCCATACACACTTGTAATATAGGGTTGTCCCAAAATCATTGCATATGAGGAATTATCTTGCACAAAGAAGTGTTCCTCTTCCTGTACATCACCAATCGTCACTTTTACATTAGGACATGCAGCATAGAGCTCCCTGAAGAATTATTTGCAGCCCTCATTCGCCAACCATGATCAGTGTCTATAGGCCATACAACATTTTCATACAATCCCCACTTAATGACATTTATCTCAAACCCATGGTCAAGTAAAGCAACACAAGGAGTTTCGCGTTCCCCTATTTTCTACCGTTTCAGTGGTAGCTCTAGCCTAATGATTTGAGGAATAAATCCTAGAGTCTCTCCTCCATATTGTTGCATTTGCCTTACTCCACCATGCATATTGCAACAAGACAATGCATTTTCAGCCACTTTCTTCTCTTTTCCACATGCTGTCCATTGATTAGTAGCATCCTGCATAGACAATCTTGTACTTACTTCATGCTCATATTCAGTCTGAATACCTAACAAACCAGTTTCCTCTTCAAATTGCAGCAATGCACTAGTGGTATCACCAAGAAACTGACGCTTCCTTTTAATTAGGTCAATGATCTCATCATGAAATTCTCACTTGGCAATGCCAAGCACCTCTCCCAAGGTAAATTCCACCTAGTTATTTAAGATCCGTTCTTCAAGAACCTTCTTAAGATCTATGGCTGTCTCAATGTCAAATTGCAACTTATATCCTGGCTGCTTACCCTTCTTTTCACCCTCTTGTTTGTTATCATGTTTTTGCTTCTGACTAACCTCTTCCATAACATGCTCGAGAGGTGGCTAATTTGTAACTTTAGGCTGACCCATACTTCTTCTTGTTATTCTTTTCGATGTCTGTGCAATATCTTCATCTCTTTTTCATTTTTCTTCCACAAGTACATCTGTGTTTTGTACATTTGCTAAATATACATACATTGAATATGCATCTACCGGTGATTCCCAACCAGTCATGCCACGAATGTCTTGCCCTACATGAGACATTTCAATATCAGTGGCCTTTATCTTTTTAGCTACATATAAAGCATGTGTCCATATTTCAGTCTTGGGACCAACCATCACTTGGCCATGCATTCTATCTAATTGTAGACCAAAAGTAGAAGCATGTACCGCCGCATAAGCATTTCGGACAGCCAAGTCTTTCAACAACTTCTGCATAACTCCCTTTCCAAAATTCAAAGCAAGAGGCAATCCCGTTTCTTGTACATGGATCTTGCCATATTTCCAAAAGATAAGCTGTCGTGCCAAGGCCTCCTGATAGGTAGCACAATCCTTTCTCTCATGCTGCAAACTCTCACACCACATACATCTTTTTCCAAGTTTAGGGCATGTTGCCTGTCCCCTTTCCTCTTGTCCTTTTTCATCCAATTTTGCAACCTTCAATTGAAGATCCCGCATCCCTTTGACCAATTCATCCAAGACATCTTCCCTAATAATAGTAGGTACAGCCATAGGGTTAGCCACAGAAGTAGGTGGCTTACTGGATACATCAACTATCTTGCTCGTAACAGTGGGCAAGCTAGAGACATGCAATATTTCTCTTCTTCTATGCTCTTCACAAGTGCAGTAACAACTTCCTTGACTTGTCTCCACTCTGTTTTCAAACCTGTCTCTGTAGTCTAATCCTCCAACAAATCATCAAGCTTCTCTTGAAGCTCAGGATCAGCTGCCTGTAGTAATAATTCAATTTTCTGACTTGCAAGAGCTTGCTGTTCTGCAAGATCCAACTGCTCAAATCGACTTTCAAATTCTCTTAACAAATGTATAACCCACTCCTGAAAAGTCTTGCGCGTAATCAAATTGGTGTCCTCAATGTAAAATTCTTCCCTGAGTGTCTTCTTGAAGGCTACCCAGTCTGCATACTGCGAGTATAATTCAATAATCTGCGATTTCAGTTCATGAACAGTAACACGTAAAAAATACAGGCTCCATGCAGATTGAGCCACTCCAAAGAATTCCATCTTCTGAGCATGGGTATGTACATATACAGATGCATTCCTGCCATTGAATAACTTCACCTCATGCTCAATTTCTTGCAAAGCATTCATCACAACACTTTCTGTTTAAGCTGAAGCTTGCATTACCTATTGTTGTTGTTGTACCTGCATAAGCATTTTCATATTTTGCACCAATTTTTACAAAACATCACTAAAGAATGTATTCAAAGATTCTCCCATCTTGTATTTCCTTCTTTTGCCAACCTTTCACGTTGGGTTCACCAATGTCGAAGGGGTTTTTGTCGAAGGTCGAATCCATCGGGGATCAGAAGTAGAAGGAAGTAGAGATAGGAGATGGAAGAGAAGATAGAGAATACCCAAGTGGTAAACACGACAAAAACAAATCACAATGAATTGAATCAATATGTATTGAAAGAACCTAGAAACTTTGCACTACTCAGAAGCAATCTCCAGGCATTAGTTCTCCTGGAGCTCCTTCGTAGGACAAAACGTGTATCAAAATTACAGCTTCTTCTCTGCTATTTGGAACCCAAAACTAATGGCTCAGTTGGCTCCGAAAGGGGAGTAACACTGTAGGACACCTGCTCACGGATCTCCTAGATCACTCCTTCTTTTAGTTCAATCTGCAATTTTCAGCCTGTTTACAATGATCGCGATGCGTACGATTTCGTCAATCTGTCCTTCTTGTGAAAATCCCCTAATTGGCTGAAAAAGAAACTAGCTTTTTACATGCCATCCTAATCTAGAAGCTTTTTCTAACTTTTTAGACTTTTTACAATAAATAATATAAAAAATAGGCTAAAATTATCCAATAATCTAGTATTTTCGAATAGTCCATGCAACTCACACTAGTACTAATGGCTCAAATCACATTGACTCTCTAGATCAATAAAGAAGTCAGATGATGATGCATTCCATACTTTTTCACACTGTGTCCTGATAACATCATGACAACGTTTAGCTACCTCTTGGTGCAACAAACTCTGCAATTTGAGCTCATCCAAGTGGGATATAGTCGTAAACCGCTCAAATAGGGCATCTTCATCACCCAGAGAATGATTGATTGCGAATCTAATGGTCGGCAACTCAATTTCTAAGGGCAAGACACACTCCTCCCTATAAACTAATTTGAATGGGGTGTGGCCAGTGGCTCGTTTAAATGTCTTATTATATGCCCAAACCGCCACATATAATTTTGTATCCCAGTCTCGCTTCTTTTCGGAGACTATCTTGGATAGGATACCCACTGTGTATTGGTACTTTCAACTTGTCCATTTGCTTGTGGATTATAGGGGGTCATCTTGTTATGCTTGATTTTCCAAGCTTCAGTCATAATTTTAATCACTTTATTTAAAAAGTGAGTTCCATGGTCCGATACTATTTCCTTTGGTGGACCAAAATGGCATATGATTTGCTCAAGTAGGAAACTTGGCAGTCTCTTTTGCATTGTCCTACCTTGTCGCCCATGCTTTTGACCACTTTGTAAAATAATCAGTTGCTACTATAATATACCTCTTTTGAGTAGTAGACGACGGGGTGATAGGATGCACAAAGTCAATGCCCCACTTCTCAAATGGAAGGATAGCCATGATAGGCATAAGTGGACGCTTCCTATTCTCTCTGTTGTCATGCCTTTGACAGGTATCACATCTCTTGACGTACTCAAAGGAATCTTGGAAGATGGATGGCCACCAATATCCAACTCTCAAAGCTTTCTGTGCCATCAACCGCCTAGCAAAGTGCCCTCCACAAGCGGAGTCATGGCACTCTTCCAAAATAAAGGGAACCTTGTCAGGCATCACACATTGGCAATAAATTATCATCAACACCCTACCGATATAATGTTTCTCCTATCAAGGAAAATTTTAATGCCTGCTGTTTAATCTTCCTCTTTTCTAATTTTGATAAAGTAGCTCCAATCTCTCTCGTAGAAAGATAGTGTGTTATAGCAGCATACCAGGAGGGAATAGATGCCGTATCAATCTTGAACAAAGTCTCCATGTCACTTCCTTCATCCAAGACCTCTTTTGGCTCTCCGAAATCCACAAGACACTCTACAATGCCCTGAAGCTTCGATGGATTGCTCTTAATCTCATAATCAAATTCCTACAAAGTGATTAACCACTTTGCTAAATGGTCAGGCAGCTGTAACTTATTCAACAACAATCGAAGCCCTTCCGCCTTTGTATAAAAAACCACCCTCTCATAAAGAATGTAGTGCCTGAACTTTTTGGTCGCAAATACCATCGCAAGGCATAACTTCTCCATATAGGTGTAGTTAATTTCCGATATGCCCAACTTCCGACTGGCAAAAGCTATCGGATGGTACCACTTTTCCTCCCAAATTTGAGCTAAACAACATCAGCTGGTACTATACATGGTTGCTGCTGAAAATATATAGAACATTTCGCCTCTTTTTGGTGCTTTTAAGACAGGTGCTTTGGCAAGCTCCTGCTTCACATCATCAAAAGATACTTTGCAAGCATCACTCCATGTAAATTGACAGTTAAAGGACAATAGGTTCTTCAGCGGCAATGTTCTTTCTGCGAAGGCATTGATAAACCTTCGATAATACCCTACTGATGACAGAAAGCTATGCACTTCCTTTGGAGTACGTGGCGGACTCATGGTGACTATGACCTTGATCTTTTCACGATCAGTCGTCGCAATCCCTACGGAACTAACCACATGGCCTAACAAGAGCCCATAAAGGACTCCAAAGATACACACCACCTCAAATGTGTGTAAAACCCTCAAGATGGAGACTTATAAAATGAATATTTTGATCATCCATCTTGAGGTAGAGGTTAAAATCATATTTTAACTTCATTGTCCACTCTTCTAGATCCAATGGGGACGATGATTACCCAGTGTACTTGGTGAGGATCATCTTTTCCTAGATCTCTCAATCAGAAGCACTTTGCTACCCATTTAAGCTATGGTGGACATTATAAGCATGCTACCCAATATACCCATGATGCCTATTATATGCTTGCTACTCATTTTGTCCACCATAAAGCTGAAATCTACTCAAGAGTGGGGGCTAACCTTTGATGTTAGAATGCATAGGAAGGGCACTTATCATTGGCTCTTTGTTTCTATTACAAGGTTCACCCACTTCAAAGCTGCTAATGCAGAGGCCTCTACTCTTGATGATATCGGGTTGCAAGTTTGCATTGGGGGTGGGGTGGGCTGCCTTGAGTTGGGTTGAGTTTGTATTAGGGGTAGAGTGGGTTGTCTCAATTTGATTCTATCTCTACTCTCTTCATCTTGAAAATGATTTGTGGCCATTGAGAGATAAGCCTTGTGATCCTATTTGGATTTGAGCTTGTACAAGTGTGTCTTGTTTATTAAAAAGGGAAATTTGTGCAATCAAGAAGTCCACCTTAGAGACCATATCATTATACCTTAGTGCATGATGCATTTTATGTTGGTGTAGGGTTTTGGTTGAGTGCACTAAACTTTCCCCAATTACATGACTCTTTCTCATAGTCATCCCCTGATGATCTTTAAATATAGTCTCTCTAGCATTAGTGATTTCCCTCTATAGATTACCTTGGGCCTTGCCTTTGCCTTTGTTCTTTCCATTCTAGGCACAATCCACTAGACCTACCATCAACAAATCAATTGTAACTTTTGATTGCACACCCCTTCATGGTAATAACTCCTCAAGCTCTTTTATTAATGGTCTCAAAAGGATCCCGAATGCAAAGCTTGAATTGCAAATCAACTTTGGGCTAGGTTGCACACCCTTTCATAGTTTTAAGTGGCAAGGGAGGGTCACCTCTCCTTTAGCATGCCACATCACTTATTGGCCTTTTCCTCAACCAACATATATATGGCTGGACATTTTTAACTTAAGCAATTAGCATAAGATGCATTGATGAGAAATAAGCTTGTGGCTTTTCATGAGATGCATGGAATGGAAAATTGAGTGAATGGGAGAGGGATTACCTTGGCAATCCAATGACTTATTGGATACCAAATTACTATTTTTACAAATAATTTTTGGTACTATCACTAGATTAGCACAACATGATTAGGTAATCCATGGTTAGAGATTTACAACAATCAAACTCAAGATGATAGGAATGATAGTGAATACATTGCTATATGAATTACTCAATGGCAATTTGAATACATGAATGAAATTAGAGAGTGGGCTAATCTAATCTTTCCATTTCAATAAAAATAATGTGTCTTAGAAAATATTCAAAGGATTACCTATTTAGTGGAGTCTTGCTTCAACCATAGCTTCATGCATGGTGTTGAATCGCTCCTTGAAGATCAATCTTGTGCAATGATGATTCATGAATACTTGGAAGTCTTTGAAGCTTTGATGGGGAAGACCCTTCAACTTCCTTGAGCGGCCAAAAGATTTTTTCCTGATAGGAATCACCAAAATTCAGCCCCCTAATGCCTTGTGATGATCAAGAGGCTTCAATCCTTCCCATTTTTGAGCATTATTGACTAATTATTGCCAACATATGGATCATGGGGCTAAGAATCAAAGGGTTCTTAAAATATTTATGAGGTTGGGCTAAGTGGGTATGGCTACCTTTTGTTGCACACAATGGGGTTTTGCTTCAAGAGTTGAAAAAACCATTAAAAATAGGAAAGGTGTACAATTCTTATCCAGGAGATGCCATTGCTCAGGGGAGCAAAAGTTCGAAACAAGGTGGATTGAAGTGAATAGCAAGGATAGAGTAGATCGACTAGCGTAATTTGTAGTGTGAGTTGCATACAGCTTCTATGGAGTCTTTATGGCCTACAACACTTGATACTGGTGCTCAAAATACTGGAGGGAAACTAAGGAAAGGTCATGTAGGTCATTGATCCATGGGGAACCAAGATCCAGGAGAGAAATGGAGGTTTCTTGTTGAAAAGTCATGCTTGACAAGAAGAAGAGAAA
Source organism: Lygodium microphyllum (assembly GCF_053477565.2). Lineage (NCBI taxonomy): Eukaryota > Viridiplantae > Streptophyta > Polypodiopsida > Schizaeales > Lygodiaceae > Lygodium > Lygodium microphyllum. Next base: position 70,454,687 of record NC_141145.1, read on the forward strand.
TAAAGTCTTCAACAAAAAATAACCATGGTTTAAGCTTTCCCCAACTACTAAGACTCTATTTTTGACTCAGGACCTTTAAAATGTGCATCATAATTTATGATGACTTGCTAACTTAGCCTTGTTACCTCCAAATATGCCTCTAGCTCCTAGCATAACTATGTTGCTCCTTTAATAAAGTTGCCATCTACATGTAGTACTCCATGTGTACCTAAGTTAAATATGGTTCTATTTCTTGAAAAGGAAAGTAGATTTGAAGAAAAAGAGGGAAGAAAGATCCAAAGAACTATGCTTTGAGGTCACTTGTAATGAAGAGGATTGAGTGGAGAGAAGAGACGAGAGATAAACACTAGAGAAAGAGATAGAAAGATATGAAGAAAGAGAAAGAGAGAAGGGAAGCCATGAAAGCTAAAAAGAAGATGAAAAGAATTGATTATTCGATTAATTGATTACCTAATTGGGTCTCTCAATACCTTATAATAACCATCGGTGTGATTGGGTATTTTTCATGTACTAACTCCTTGGCTACCTAGTCTATTCAACTATTTACATTTTTGGGTTAACAAACCTTACTACTTAAATTTTTGGGTTAAGACCTTACGATGCATCAAGAGTCAACATGGAGCATAGGATTGTCTCCTAGCATGTCATAGGGATAAAACCACTTTTGTAGCATTTCTTAATCATCCTTTCATAAAATATCATTGTAGAGTCTATCTTTCTTGCTTTCTCAATCTCATTGCTTCTTATTGAAGAAGTATTAGATCTTGCTTACATGAAATCATTCATTTGATATCTTTTAGCATTAGGAAGACTTGCCAAAAAGTTCATTATATCATAATACCCTATCATGAGGGGTAAGGTTTTTTAATAAGTACATGATAAATAATGTTTATCATTAAATGATTCAAATTATTTTGGTAACCTAAACTTGGTTGTCCATAGGGCTCTTACCAAAGTGTTGCAATACTTGATCTCTAATTTAGATTGATACGATTGAATTTTCTCTAATTTAGATTGATAGGGCTCTTACCAAAGTGTTGCAATACTTGATCTCTAATTTAGAATGATACGATTGAATTTTCTCCAAGAATTTCATGAATATATCAAAAATATAAGTGCATATTGTTATTGGAATAGTGCACTATATCCAATATTTTGTGGATCTTAATAAAATTTGAAATAAGTTACAAGAGGAGTATAGGCTACACTAGAGGAGCCCCATTTAGAAAGGGATGAAGAAATGACTTTATACACTCTTTAAGTTTCTAGATAACAATGCTTATGGAGGAGATAATAACCAAGTGCTTGGAGACTTTTGAAAGGAAATTTATGCTTATAAAATAGAGGATGACTATAAGCAATTTGCTAGGTAGCATTATTCAGTTTGAATAAAGGTTTCTATATAGATAATATGCCATTATTTTGGGTTTTTTTGAATAATGGCTAAACATCTAAATAGAAAGTCTTTCAATCGAAAAAGTTTTCGATGGAAAGGAGTTCAATCATAAAATAATATCTATAAATGCCAATTTGAAATCATTTTGGTCATTCAAAAGCATTTTGATTTTCTCATTCTTTCCTATTTCCTCTCATGATGATCATGTTTTTTCTATTAAAGCTTTGTCTCAAATTTCAAAAGTATATACTTTATTTTTTATTCCAATTTCTAAGTGTATTATAGAGGCTTGCCTCACATCAAAAAATTAACATGTGATACTTGTATACATACTCGAGTATACATATTGTATTCAATAGTAAATCCTTCCATAGTTTTGTCCTTGTGTGCCTTGACTCGATGAGTGTTATAGGCTGGCTCACAATTCATAGGCATAATTTTGTGTTAGGATTTCTTGTATGTGTTGTGTTGTTGGAGGCTTATACTCACATACATAGTACAGATTACCCACAAGGGAGGGGGCTTTTTAAAAAGTGCATAAGCTTATACATTAGGGATAGGTCCCCATTAATTTTTCTTTCTAAGCTTAAAAGTGAGGGAGGGGATATGGGGATTTTTCACCTCAAAAGAGGGTAGGGGTGGGGGTATGCTTTACTACTAGTACCATGTGAAAGCATCCAATGTCTAAGGTGTATGGCATTTTCTTTAGTTGTATCACCTTTAAAGAATGTTGTGTTTGGAAACCTGTACTTAATGTGCATAAGCATTTTGGTTAGGTGCGCAAGGGTCACAAAGGAACCTGGCACTAAGATGAGGTTGAGAGGAGAGAAACTTGGGGACACTAAAGTAAATATGGGCCATTGTGCTTCATATACATTTACAATATTATTTCTATTTTGTATTGTTTTAGGGCCTATGACACATGGGTGTTTACTAATGTTTGGGATGATAGAATATGTGATGATTATCTTTCTATGTTGTTGTGTAACATGTGTATCTTTAAGTATATACATAAGTGCTTGCATGTGCTAATGATTTTTTTTTGTTCTTGTGCTTGTAGTGTGAGAACGATTCTTAAGGGCCCTATCCAAGAGGGTTCTTTTAGGATCTCATCTCAAAACATGTGAATGAGGAGAAGAAAGGCTCAAAGGGGTGAAGAGGAAAAAGGCAAACTAAAAAGGAGGGCCATTAGTGCTTTTTAGAGGTCTCTACTTGCTTTTCAAAAAAAAAAAAAAAGTTGGCACATCCCCACACTTCCATTCTAATATCTTATAGGCCACAACCTCCATTACCTCAACTAAATGTGGAAACATGGTGCAAAACATCATGAGATTAAGTCGAATAGCATCTGACTTAGCCTAATTGGCTTCACCTTGAAAGCTATGAAGATGTTGCAAATTTAGGGATCCTTTGTTGAGAAACACTACAAGGATTGAGCAAAAAAACCATTTTTTCTATGGCTTGTTGAGTATTTCATCTCAGGTTTGGTTAGGAAGGCAAGGGTGTTGTGGCAACAAGGGAGAAGATAATTGGGGCTACTAGTCCTATTGAGTCCATGAGAGGGGACTTTACAATAGCTATTGGAAGGAGTGCTATCCATGGAAGTGACACCGTTCAAAGTGTGCACAAAGAAATTGCTTTTTGGTCTCTTGAGGATGTTACTAACTAGAAAAGTAGCTTTCACTCTTGGATCCACAAGTAGAGAATATTTTCAATCCCGGATCCACTAGTGAAAAGCCTTTTTCTAGCACTGGAGCTTGAGTTATCGTGAAATAGTAGTACAATGCAGTATAGTTTGATTTTACCAACACTAAATTGTCAATTGAGATGCATTTCTTGCAGCATCAAATTTTGTACTTTGGGATGCAATGGCATGTTAAATATGTGATTTTCAATGCAAAATAGAAGAGAGGAGAAATCCATGTGCCAAAAATTACAGCTTCCTTCATCAATCCAATTTTGTAAATCTAATTGGCTATTGAGCTGATGGTGATTCAATGGCTTTTAGTCTACTACCACATGGAATGTCTCGTCAAATGTGATTATGCTATAATCAAGATGCTTCATTATTGAGAATGTGGAGTGCTATTATGATCCCATTAGAAACATAGTTATGAAGAAAGACATAACCATAATTGCATAGACATCATCTTTTTTTTCTTGTTAGTTTCTTCCTCATTTTGGAAAGTGCACCTATTGTTAGCTAGAAGGTGTTATTGAAAAGATTCGTAGCAATATTTTGGTACTTCATGCCACCTTTCCCTACCTCATATGTGCTAAAGGAGCCATCAAATTAAAATTGTCTATAGACACGTCCTTTGAGGCTAGATCTTAGCAAAGAGATAGAGGAAAAATATCAAAGGGGAGGAACATTTTTAGGAGAGAGGCCATGGTAATTGTCAAGAGCTCTTTTGGATAGAATTCACATAGGGAGAAAAAGAGAGAGATAGAGATTTGCAACGACTTTATTGACTTGTTAATGGCACATGAATTAATAGTGATCTAAGGAGGATGATGCAGATTACTAGGGGAAAAATCAATTTTTTGGCCAACTGGGGGAGAGAAGTAGATTTCTGGCAAAGTTATGGGGCTACAACATAGATCTAGAAAACAAGATCGATGATAGCACAACAATGTGATGATTACCATGGTAGCAAACAATAGGATCTCTCTTTCACAAAAGAACTCTTGGGACCTACCCAAGGATCTCTTGCGGCTTGATGCCTACCATGATACAAATAGAGTTAAGGCACCAAAATTAGTTCAAGGTCATCTTGGCAAAAGCTTCATTGTTGAACATGAAGTTCCTTAAAGATTTCTTATAGGGAAGACAATAGATTCTGCCATGATGGGAAACCTTATGTGGGATGGAAGGAATACCTATATGTGTTATCAATTCCATAGTATGTGGCTAATCCGCTGCCTTCCATTATTGTGCTACTACCATCAACATTGATTACCTCTTTTAGCCACCAATCTATGGATGCTACTTTTGGGCCACCAATTAGGGCCATCCTACACCTACACTTGACACATGGCACACATGGAATACTCAAACCCATAGGATTCACTCTTTAATGGAAATGTCATCTTTCAGGCACAATGCATCCTTGCCACTTTTTCTAGTAGTATGAGCACTGGGTTGGGACCAAAGCCAGTAGTGGTAAATTCAAAGGAATGGGAAAAATAGGAGGAGGAGGGGACCAAGGTCAAGTGAGGTATGGCGTGGGAGGTACCCTTACTAAGATGAATGCTAGTGTAGATGATGATGCTGGAGCTCGAGATCCATGCAGTTTCAGTATGGAGGCAAGGAAATCCAATGAGGGAAGAGTTTTGCCATTAAGATTTCTAGGTAATATGAACCTATCCAGACTAGCTATAGATGATCTCACTCCATCCTTGCCACTATGAGGTGCCATTCAAGATGCTCAATCCACTCATCTTGCTGGCTAGCATCAACTTGGAGGGACTAGATGCACACCATGCACTTGATTTCTAGGGCCTCCACCTATGTAAACATTTCTTTGAGGGCATAGTTTGGTGTTAGGTGCAAACTCTTTTGCCTCTATGCACTAGTCCATGGCCTTGTACTTGGACTTCTTCTACAAGGCATACTTCTTTAGGATTGTGCCAATATCATTTGACATCAAAGCTCAGGTGCAAGGTATGGTTGTGTTTGAGGCAACTAGGACTAGGTTACAAGAAAATACCACACCCTACTACATCATCTAGTCCAAGGTTTTTTGGACCAATAGTGGGATATGCTTCATTAGTTTTTCCAAAATACACCCTATTACATCATCTAGTCCAGGTTTTTTGGACTGATGGTGGGATATTCTTCATCAGGTACTTGGTATTTGCACATTAGCATCAACTAGGAGTTGGCAATGGTCACTTTGTAGCACTTCAATACACTCCAAGGCTTCATCCTACTATTTCTCAAGGGCTTTGAATTATTCCATAAGTAACAGTCATTCGGGGTCTTCAGAGGAAGAGCCTTGTGAAAAATCAATGAAGTTTGATGTGAGGCTTCTTTGTGGTGCTTCATCATCACTAAGGGTGATGGGCTCTTCCTTAATAAGCACTGCTTTGACTTTACCAAGAAAGGCTATCACCATGGTGGCTCCAAGCTATGCCTTGGGTGTTTGCAAGGCATGCTCCCTTTCCTCTTGTGTTGAGATCTCATCTACCTTGAGTTGCAACATCTATGGTTGGAAAATGGACTATGAGATGGAGTTGTTATTTCATTGCCTAGATCTATGGGCACACCTTGGGGAATAGGGGTTGAGGTAAAGGTTATAGCCACTTGCTTAAGTGTGGCAATGGAGGCTGTGATGGAAGGAGAGGTGATGGGTGTAGAAGAAGAGGGAGCATTAGCTTCAGAGTTCGTAACCACTAGGGTAGGGGCAATCAAAGCAAGCCGGGTCAGAGGTTGGGACTAGGCTTCGGCATTCAGATTGTCCTCCATATGCGATAGGGGAAACAATTAGAAATACAGATCCATGAGTGCAACCTAGAATCTTTACACTACTTCATCTTGCGCATCACACAATTCTACCTATGAGCTCACTTGCAACTCTTGCAACACCTCTAGATCAATGGTCACCAAGCTGTCTAGATGTGTGACTATAGCCATTTTTGAGTGCATGAATGCAAAATTCATTTTCACCTACTAGATTTTCTCCTTGATGGAGTCCACAAAGTCTAAGTAGACCACCCAACAGACCACTGCTTGTCCTCACTCAATGAGTTTCTCATGAAGAAGTGATCCACTTGGTGTTTTTGCTTACATTGGACTTTGGACAAGAGGTAGAAACTCTAAATCCAGTATTCATCTAGCTCATCAAGATTCTCAATTCGAAAGGGAAGAGATTCCTACAGAAGAAGGAAATCTTTGACCACAATCCATAGAATAGGAACTAAAAATTCTAGAGGCATGATTGCCTCAATGCCAAATGCAATCTTGTAAGGATTTAGGCGTGTGGTCACCTTGAAGGATGTGTGGTAAGCCCATAATGCCATTGGGAGCTTGGTATCCCAACCTTTCCTATGGTGCTCTACCAACTTTATAAGAATCTTACACAGGGACGTATGTGTGGATTCTGCCAAAACCATTTGCTTTTGCACATAATATAATGAGGATTTCTTATGAATCACCATGAAGAAAGAAGTCATATGCTTGATGATCTTATTTACGAAATGACTTTCGTGATCACTCACAAATTCTAATATGCACAACTAGAGTGGTTGAATATGTCTTTGAATCGACACATTGCCACTATTGTGTTGAATTATTGGGAAGTGGAGAAGTGCCCATGCTTTGATCCTCTCTAAATTTACTAGATATCCATGACTCACAAACTCCTTGTATAGTTGAGAGAAGTCTAGTTTGATTTAACCCTACTTTTTCAACCAATTACATCCTAGAATAATGTCAATAGGGCTCATTTCTAGCAGAATCAAGTCCACTTGCACGCCATAATTTTCAAAACACATAGATAAACATGTGAGCATATTTGAGTACTAATTTCCTCATCCCCGTTAGCTACTTGTACTTTGAATGGATACTACAATTTAGAGGGGAGACATTTCAAATAATCTACGGCTATGTTATTGATGAAACTATGAGTGTTGCCACTATCAACTAGAATGAAAACATTCTTCCCTTGGATGCTTCCCTGTATTCTAAGTGTAGTTGGGTTCCTAGAACTAGTCCAAGCATCCATTGAGATGGAGTAGACTAAAATGGCAACATGAAAGGGATCAAATCCACCAAGATAAAATTTGACATGCCCACCTGGGTCAAAAGAAAAACCATTAGATTGATCATAGAATTGCTCTTGAGCACCCTTTAGCATGATACATAATGTTTGGATCCTCAGCTTCATCTTCAGTATCTTTAATGATAAACATATGGTTAACTTTAGCCTTCTTCTATACAAATTTGAAAGCATGGCCTGCTATATGTTTGTCTCTACACTTAAAACATAAGTCTTTTTCCTTTTTTTCCTTGAATAGATCCATAGGAATGAGATTTTGATTTCCTTGAGAGTTTGGTCCTTTAGGCTTGTTGTCGAAATTCTTATTCTCTATTCAAAAATACTTGCTGTCTAAAATTACTTTCAAGACTTAAAGCATTAAATGGTGGATAGACTAGTACTCTAGAGCTCCCATTAAATGCATGATTGCTACCATAAGTATTGCCGACTTGGCCATGCTTCAAAATAGTCCTTAATTATCCATAATTGGGATGAAATATAGGCTCTCCTTTATACTTTCTTCCATACCTTTCCACAAGCTTAGTATCCTTGGAAAGGGTGGTGAGTTTTGTGCCATAACATTAGTCAATAATGAAGGATCTAGGCTGCTCACGAAGGAAATTCAGTATGGCAAGCTCTATACTATGCCAAACTCCCTTCTGCCACAAAGTGAATGAGGTAAGGGCACCACCTAGTCATGGAAGAGCAGACTAGGACGCTATGCAAGAGGGAGAGGAGATTGTGAGGGAGAAGAGAGGAAAACTGAGAGAGAGAGAGAGAGAGAGAGAGAGAGAGAGAGAGAGAGAGAGAGAGAGTGTGTGTGTGTGTGTGTGTGTGTGAACTACAAAAAAATAGATGAATCAATAAAATTAAGAGATGGAGAACCCTTGAGACATAACCAATATACACAATATGGACACCAATAGCATGGGCTTATTACATTGTAGAGCATGCATAAGCTATAGTAAGGGAATGAATTGCATAAGCTCGTGAGAGAGAATGGGGAAGGCTCAATAGGGCTGAAGAAGGCCTCTTGGCTCTCTCTCTTCTTGCAAATTACAAAGGAGAATGCCTCTTTATATAGGCCTTGAGGGTGTTTAGGGAGGAGGTTAAGATATAATAGGAATTAACACCACCAAAGCTGCATTAAGGTGGTTCCACCAATGTGAAAGCTCCATCTAGATGTTTTGTTGACCAACTTGTACTTAATCAAGCTCCATCATAGGTGAGTTTTAGCAATAATAGAGATCATATCTAGCAATAATAGAGAGAGTATAGTGAGAATTCATACATCACTACTACAATTAAGGATGGTTTGAGGGTGATTTAGGAGGGTAATTCTAATGGTTTATTAGCTTGAGAGAGAGGAGAAGAGAGGGGAAAGGGTTGGGAGTCTAATGAATGATGTTTTATGGAAGTGTTAAGTGTGGGAAAGAAAGTATGGGTGTGTATAAAATTGGGAGGTGGTCTCCACCGCAGTTGGAAAAAGTTGGCATCCACAATTTTGGCCATATCTCCCGACTCGTAGCTCCAAAAAATTATAAAAAAATACCAACCAAAACTTCAGCTCACACGCTACAACTTTTATGTTGAAAAGTTTTTTGGATCAAAGTGGAAGTATTTTTAAAAAATATTAGAAAATCATGTGCCTAATTTTTCTTCCACTAATGCTTCCAAGAAGGGTCCCATTTGGTTGAATTATCATAAGGTTCCAAAGTCATGACATTATGAGCCTCACATGCCCTTTGGATGGCTCCAAATCCATTTCATATCTTTTCTTTTCACATTATACATTTTCCCTTCACCTTGCTCCATTGATCTTTACTCTTCACCACCCCCCCTTGGTAAACCGGTCCATGAAATATTTCCATCCAGTGATTTCTTGGATTTCCCAAGAGGTTGTTCCCACCCTCTTCTTTATTTCAAAGCTCCAAATATACAAAAAATCAACAAAGTGTTAGATAAATATTTTTTTGTGATTTTCTCGGATCATATAGCCCCCCCCAACCTGGCTAGAGGTATTTATGCCTCTAGACACTCTTTGGTATCTTGAGTTGACCCCACCCTGATGTGATAGGGTTTTAAGCGCAATCCATTTACCCTGGTCTTGTGCACTTTTCCCTCAATGTCTTGAAGTTTGTAGGAGCCATTGTTGAAGTTTTTTGTGACCCAAAACGGTCCCTCCCACTGGTAGAGAAACTTACCATCCTTTCTTTTATCAAAGCAATTGTCATATCGAAGCACTAAAGATCCCTCCTTGATGTTTTTATCTGTTAGCTTCCGGTTGAACTTTTCTCTACACTTCTCAGCTTCCTGGGAGTAGTGGTTGATAGCTTCTTCACGATCCAATTGTAGCCTCTCTAGGTCCAGTAATCTTTGATGTAACTTCTCCTTTTGAGAGCCTACTGCGCCACCTAATACCCGAAGGCTAGATAATTTCACCTCAATAGGAAAAAGAGCCTCTTGTCCATAAACTAGATGAAAAGGTGTGAACCCTAACATGGTTTTAAAGGAGGTTCTATAAGCCCATAGAGCTCCACTAAGGTGCTTGTCCCAATCCCGGGCCTTGAATGTACCTATTTGCTGATGATTTTACAAATCATTCCATTTACCTTTTCTACAAATCCATTGCATTGAGGGTAGTAAGGGGTAGAGTGTCGTCATTGAATATTTAGCTTTTGCATGAGTTCACTCACCTCGTTAGCTCTAAACCCTGGTCCTCTATCTGATAGTATTTCAAGAGGGATACCAAACCTACAACAAATGTGGTCAAAGATGAATTTACTCACTTCCTTAGCAGTGATTCTTCTAGTTGGCATAGCCTTGGCCCATCTAGTCATGTAATCTACCCCCATGATAATATACTCTTTTCCTGATGGAGTGTGTGGTAGAGGCCCTATGGCATCAATTCCCCACTTCTCAAAGGGTCCATAGACCTTGATTAGGGTTTGGGGTTCTGCTCTGAGCCGTCGTGGTCCTGATTTCTGACATTCTTCACATGTTTGACACCAATATTTGACATCTCGGTGTAGACTGGGCCAAGTAAAGTCGGCTTGTAGAACCTTTCTACTTGTGATGTCGTGTGCAAAGTGGCCTCCACACACATCATCATGGCAATCTTTTAAGATTTCTTCAATTTTCCATTTTGAAGGCACTTTCCTAAGCACACCATCCTTACCAAGACAATACAAACTATCATTTACCATGCGATATCTTGTAGCCTTCCGAGCTAGCCACTGTCTTTCTCCCTTAGTCAGGTGTTTGGGAGCTTCTCCTTGCTCTAAGAGATGCAGAATATCTTCTAAGTCTTCCTTGCCTTGTCGAAGTGGGGATTTGATAGCCACTGCTCCCACCATTAACTCATTCAGCTTTGATGATGCTAGATGGTCGGCATCTTTGTTCTGGTCTCTTGGCACATGATGTACTTGTGCCTCCCTAAATCTTCTCATAAGAGATTTGGCCTCTCTCATTTTACTAGAGAGGTTTGTATTTTTGCATGCCCATGTACCTTGCATCTGCCTTACCAATAGCATGGAGTCTCCAAAAGCATTCAACCTCTCGATTGAATTACTAAGACACCAACAAAGACCATGAATTAAAGCTTGATATTTTGCCTCATTGTTAGAGTGGACACCTTCCAAGATGATTCCTTCACCGTAGATTTTCTCTCCTAAAGGAGAGAAAACAACGATGCCTGTGGCTGCCTTATCCTTAGTTCTCTTGTATGCACCATCAAAGTAGAGGCTATAAGCATCTATAAGAGTTTTTATGGATGGGGGTGGTGAAAGGTTATTTCTTTTCACCCTGAGATTTTTATCATAGCACTTGTTTGTCAAAATATCAGCCAAGCATGCCCGAGTTATTTTTTCAACCTGCACTGTATAATCAAACTCTTGAAGTCGGACCACCCACTTTGCTATTTTGTTAGAGATTTCCATATGTTGTAGTGCATAGGGAAACATATCCTCCACAGTGATGATCACAAACCTCTTTGGAAGCAAATATGGCCGAAATTTGGTTACTTCAAACATGAGGGCCAACACTAGTTGTTCCATGGAGGTGTAAGCCTTCTCTTAGGCTTTCATGAGGTGGCTGGCAAAATACACAGGCCTCATGAAGGATGTTTTTGGATCTTTTTGTAGGAGAGCAGCACCAATGGCCTCTTCTCCCACACTAGGGTTTACAAAGAATGTTTCTTCCCAACAAGGCTAGAGGATTATAGGAAGTGACCCCAACATTTTCTTTATCTCCTTAAAATGTCCTTCACTTTGTTCACTACATACAAGTGTTTCTTGGCGTGTCAGTTGCTGTAGGGGATATATGGCCTGAGAGAGTAAGTGTATAAATCTACCCAAATATCTTAGCTTTTGTAAGAATGAGACTAATTGTTTGATGGAGGTTGGGGAAGGTAGAGCTAGCAATGTTTCTACCTTATTTGGATCTACCTCAATTCCTTCAATTGACACTACATGCCCTAGTAGTGTAACCTTGCTTTCCCCAATGTGACACTTATCCTTATTTAGTTGTCCACCCAACCTAGCTAAGTGAGTAAATCCTTCATCAACCTTGCATAGATGTATGTTCCTTGAGCTGTAAATACAAAAGTCATCTATGAAAACCCTTATGGACTTACCAAAGTAAGGTTGAAATACCATATTCATGAATCGTTGAAAGGTTGTTGGGGCATTTGTGAGACCAAAGGGCATGACCCGAAAGGCAAAACATCCCCATGGTGTGATGAAAGTGGTCTTCTTTTGATCCTCCTCTGCAATGCAAATCTGGAAGTAGCCAGAGTAGCCATCACACACCGTATACCACTCATGTCCCGCTACTTCATTCAAGATTTCATCCTGAAATGGGAGAGAAAAGTGGTCCCTCTTTGTTGCAGCACTTAGTGGCTTGTAATCTATGCATACTCGCCACTTACCATTTTTCTTTGGCCTCACTACTACTGGGGAGACCCATTCTAATTCTTCCACTGGGTATATGAATCTTGCATTCAAGAGTCTCTTCACCTCCGTCAACAATGCATCCTATTGCACAACTCCCAATCTTCTCAATCTTTGTACTATAGGTTTGCTTCCTTCTTTGAGTTGGATGTGATGCTTCACTGCAGTGACACCTGTAATGTGAGTATAATCAAAAATAAACAATGATGCATGCTTCTTGAGAACATTCACATAACCCTCCCTTTCTTCATCCTTTATATCCTTAGATATCATCTTCTCTAGGCTAGCATCCCACACATCTTCTCCTTGGATTCTTGGGTTGTCTTCTGATGAGGTAGGTTCCTTTAAGGTGACGCCCATAACTTCGAGAGCGCTATCACTCTCTCCACTTGAACTCTCTTCGTCTTCTACCGATGAGGAACATCCACTTGAGCTCCACTCATTGGCAGGACATTTCTAGTTCAAGGTTCTCTTGACGCCCACTCTTCAAGTTATAAACCACCTTTTGATCATGGCCACCCACCTTACGTGGCCTCAACTCCAGATCTCATGTTTCCCAATCTTGCCTAGCTCCAATGCCCATAAGCCAAGGTCTCCCTAAGATGAGGGAATATCATTCTCCCTTTACTGGCATCACATAAACATCCACTGTTGCAGTGATTCCAAAAATAGAAACTCTCAAAGCTTTCACTACACCCACACATGTGACCGCATCATTGTTGGCCATCTTTGCCCTAAAGGTTGAGGATTCCATTACTTCTAAACCTAATTGATGCATAAGCTTTTCTATCATGACACAAACCTCTGCTCCACTATCGATGTATGTTTTTCAAATCTGTTGACCTTTGATTTGAGCCTCCACTAAAGGCACTATATCTTTGAGGCCATATGCATTGATTGCACTAACCATTTTACCTTACCTTGCCCTTGTGCTTACCATTTTTGACCATTGTCTTCGTAGCTTTGGAGAGATATGAAGTAGTTGTGGCCAAGTAATTTTTGGCCCTTGAGAGCTCACATTTTCTACCAGATCATAAGGTTGTGTCCGAGAACCCAAAGGGAAGTCAGAGATATCAATTTTAGACCTAGCTCGAGTCTTTCTCTTCTTCCCTTCATCTCTAGGTGCCCGTGATGTACTTGCCTCATTGATTGCTTCCTTGCTTGCCTCAGTTTGGACACGTATCCACTTGATAGGCATGGTCTCTACTACATCTACCTTCATCTTACCTCTCGCTATTTCTTCTTGGAGCATTCTTGTTTACCGTATTTACTGCAGCACAGAGGAGCGGGAAGATGGAGCAGAGGAGCGGGAAATGGAAAAAAAAAGGAAATAGCAAAAAAGGTGCAAGATAAAAAGGGAAAGGCATCTTGACCGGTAACCCGACCCCGAAAAAATTTAATGTTCAGGCACGACCACCAGAAAGTCTCAGTGTCTCCTCGAGACAGCAAAAGAGTAAAATGTGCACCATTAAATGTGGAAGCGCTCTTGAATCCTTGTAAAAGAGTGCCAAGCTCGCTCCTGTGCAAATTGTATACATTAGTTGGGAATAGGATAAATTAGAATGGTGGAAAATGAGAAATGGGCTTAGGCCAATGGCCGACCATGTAAAAAAGGGGATGATCGCCCAAAGAAGGGAGGGCATGTATATAAAGTTCAAAAGTGAATGAGAAGCTCATTCTTGTGTGTGGCAAAAGCTTCTTCTTCTTCTCTTGTTTCTTGCCTTCTTGCTTGTGCTTGAGAAAGGGAGTGAGGGAGTGTGAGGGTGAGGGAGTGAGTGTGTGAGAGTGAGGGATCGTGGAGAAGAAGCTCTCCATCTCCTCTCTCCATCTTCTTCTCTTCTCTTCTCTTCCCTTGTCTCGCACGTGGCTATGGAGGATGGAGCTCATGGGAGAGGGATTGAGGTTTCTTGAGCTTGCCACAAGGATCGTGTAGCTACCGGTGTGCAAGAGAGAGGAGGGTACCCGATCGAGCATCAAGGTAAGCTCACTACACTCGTAAGGTAGGCATGGCGCATCGGCTATGTGAGAGGTAGCCATGGCCGCTCGGCTTGAAACGCTTGATCAATAAGCGGTCCGTAGGTCTCGGGGTAGAGCTAGTAGCTCCCCTCCATTTTGGTTCCGTTGCCAAGACAGACGGAATCGAGCCTTGAGCGCCGCGCGCATCAAATCAAGCATAGGAGTAGGGCCTTTGCCCGAAACAGTGCTTGAGATAGATAGGAGATTTAGGAGGTTTAATCGTTGGAACAAGTAAGTATTTTGAGTTTTTTTAATGAGTGCTTGAGTAGATAAATACAACCCATGCTTGGTTTTGCGATTTTTTGTTAGCATTAGGTAGGATAGGATTAAGATTCAAAACTGAAATGGTAGGGTTTTTGCTACTGTAAACCTGGTTGCAATAAGAAAAAGAAGGCAAAAATCATGTTTTCTAAGGGGGAAATCGCAATGGGGAAAGGCTCTAAGGTTAGAGAGTGGTTGGGCAATGCTATGTAAGGCTGGGGTAAGGGGAGAAGAGCACATTTGCATTCTGACTTAGTTGAGAGAGAGCAAGAGAGAGTGAGAGAGCTACAGGCATAGGAGAGGAGTGGACGCCCTTTGATCACACTTCCGGGGTGCTACAGGTATACAAATCTCTTCTTTGGCATGGCCTTGTGTGTATTTAACAACCTAGAATAGCTAATCATCAGCAAAACACTAGATTCGGCACCATTTTCATTGTCGGAAGTGCGCCAACCCCGATGCGTTCGAACGCCCGAACCCCAGAATCGAGCAGTTGGCTAACCCGAACCTAGGGTTCGGCGTTCGGACTTCGAGCATTCGGCCACGTGCCATTCGGGCTTCAGGCTTCGCCTGCCCTAATGAAGGCATTTGGGCTTCGGAGTTTGGCCTTCGGGCCATCTAGCCATTCGGAACTTGTCATTTGGGCTTCAACAGTTCGGCCCCTCCGAATTCGGGATTCGGCCATTCGGTGTTTGGACGGTTGAATCGGCCCGCCCGAACCTGGCCATTCGGCCCAACTCGACTTCGAGCGGCCCTCGGACTCAGCCATTCGGCCTTCGGCCCGACCGAACGAGACATTCGGACTTCGGCGATTCGAATGCCGATTTTGGGATTCAGACCCTGCCATTCGGGCCAATTTTGGTCAAATGCATTTTTGACATTATTTTAATAATTTAAGCCCAGACCCGCATTGCCAACACTAATGAGACCTTGTAGGTGCAAGAAATTCATAGAAAAATTGGTCATGTGGCTAGGAAACCTAGCAGAATGTGTTGTCGTAGCCTAGTCACAATAGCAGACCAGACATCAGACCTAGCAGAGTGTGTTGTCACAGCCTAGTCGCAACAACAGACCAGACATCAGACCCCCACACACCTGAGAGATGCAGCAGAGACCCAGATTTTAACCAGGCAGTCGCTGACCCCATACCTAGTGGCCAAGAGCTAAAGGTAGCATTGACATTGCACTTGAGTGCCGTAATCCCGCACACACAGTAGGCCACATTGGTTGTGCACTGAAAGAGCAAAAAGCTTGATTTCGCACCGAACTCACAGACACCATACTGAGTGTACATAATTTGAGGATTGGTTGTAATAACAAGGAATACACTCGAACATAATCATTCAAGGAACCCACCAATAGGAGTGAACCCCAAGACTTAGCAGACAAATAGGGTTAGGACCCAGGAGGACGTTAAGTGGACGCGAGGATCCAAAAGACAACAACATAGAGGATCGGGCACTGCCAGAACTACTCGAACTGATCGACGTCCTTGTGGAATTGGAGGCAGAAACAATGTCAGGATCAAGAGGCGACCGAGGAGAGGACTGGCTAGACCTAGGAGAATTCCCAGTCTGAGTACAGGAACTAGTTCATGACTACGATTTACTTACTAGGACCGTGATCTAGGGCAGACCTGTAGAAGAAGTAGTAGCAAGCCTCGAAGAAGAGAGAAGAGCAATCAAGAGAGCACTAGAAGGCATAATTGCCTACAACCACGAGCAAAGAGCTAGAAAGCTACAACAAGACATAGATATGTACGAGGCTAGAAGGGTGCTAGACCTAGCTGGGGCAGCCAAATCTGGACCGAATGAAGAGAGGGAACAGGCAGCAGAGGCTGACATGACATTGAGCGAACTTGTAGCCAAGCGACTCATGGACAATACGTCCATTGAGCAGAGTGCTACAGCCCTAGCCACCGCACTACTCTCGGGATTGGGAGTCACGCAAGGGGCTAAAGGGCAGGCTAGAATCCCTATCGTAGCAAAACAACTAGCGAAGTATGAGCCTACCAGTGACCCATACAGCTTCATGGAGCAGTTCGAGCAAGTATGCGAAGCAAACGGTCTTACTGACCTTGCACAACGCTCTCAAGCTTTTGGCCTGTGCTTAGGCGATAAGGGGAGAATCTGGTATTCTAGCCTCGATGATGCAGGATGTACAAACTTTGCTCGCCTTAAGGGCCTCTTCATCAAGAGATTCTCGGAGGCAGGGTATTCTGACAACCTCATCGTCCGGTTGATGAATATTAGCCAAAGGGAGAAGGAAGATGTCAGGGACTACGTCACTCATGTGCGTAGCCTCTTCCAAAGGATCCCTGCTCTACAAGGCTTTGGCCAGTAACTCTACCTTGCAACGAGACGTGCTAGCTAGAGTTTTCGAAGAGGCAATACGTGTAGATGATCAGCTTAGGGAACGAAGCATGAGGACTACCAGCCGAGACGTGCTAGCTAGAGTTTTCGAAGAGGCAATACGTGTAGATGATCAGCTTAGGGAGCGAAGCATGAGGACTACCAGCCGAGAAAGTGCAAATCAGAGGGATCCAGAGAGATCAACTATTTCGGGAGAAAAACCAACTACTAGTGTGCAGGAAAAGAGAAAGAGTATGGACCAAGGCCAGGAGATGGCAGAGATGAGAATGGAGATTGCACGACTACAGGAATTGATAAGGAAGCCTGTGCGATCGCATGTACAGTGTATATACTGTGGCGGCAATCACCTCCCAGCTGAATGCCAAGATCCTAGGTCTAGGCCATGCTCAAATTGTGGTAGATTCAGGCATGATGCATTGCATTGCAGGATGCCAAGGAGATTCCCATACGTACAGCAGTACAATCCTCTATACTTAGGTAATCGACCACCCGATTTCTTTGGGAGGGGAGCCCAACTGGCACTCCCTACACCAAATGACTCAAGACCTACCATACCTAGGCTAGAGATGAACCCAACAGGTATACCAAGACCACCAGGGCCTTTTTAACCCACCCACTGAGCGATACTCCAATTCACTATGTGGAAGAGCCTAGTGAAGAGGAAACGTATGTCAACCCATACATATCCTATAATGAGGAGGGCAACCCAGTCCTGATGGACTATCGGCCGGTGGCAGTGATGGCATTAGGTAGAGGAAGAGGCAGAGGCTTTGGAGATCCAAGCCAAGATCCGATCACATGCTAGACCTGCGGTCATCCAGGCCACATTTCATCACGCTGCCGAGAGAAGGAACAGGCTAACAAGGACAAAGCGGATCTCCGATGCACAGAATGTGGGATCACTCACCTGTTTCTTGATTGTCCTAGGAGGAAACCATCAGATAGCTCTGCCAACGTACCGTCAGTACCTCTGGGGCTGTTTGGAGTGGAAACCTTTGATGGTGAGGACACACCTATCCCACTACAAGTTATAACGCAAGCTCAAACAAGGCAGACAGGCATCTCTCTGCCAGGACCTAGCAATCTTGACGCAGCCTTGATAGAGAAGAAAAGCCGCAGGTGGAAGAAAAAGAGATCGGAAACTAAAGTCGCACTAAAAACCGAGAGTGCTACGACTCTACCTGCCGAAAGGAAGGTCTCGGATGCAGAAGCAGATACCTCAGCCCAGAAGACAGCTGAGCTAGGGAGTGCCAAGGTAGGGGAATATCCCCATCCCAAACGGTAACTCGAAGCTATAGCCAAAGTCAAGGAGTGGGTCAAGGATGCCCAAGAGCACCTCAAGGATGTTGAACCCATACTAGAAGATCCAATGGACGATTTTTCCAATGTGAGCACACCAGTCTCACCCACAAAACCACAAACTAAAAGTGTATCCTTGCCATAGGGGGAAACTCAGCAGCAAGGCCAAAGGGGGACTTACCAAGGCAGACAGAATGCATGGCCCAGGAGTGCTAGCCTTAGGGGAAGACAAGAGCCCAGCAGTCTCCTTGCAACCACCCCAGTAACTCCAAGTGTAGAAGACTTGCTTAGGCAAAATCCTTCTTTGTGGCAGGAGTTAAAAGATTTGGTGGAGGGACACACAGGACTTATGGGTGCTAATCAGCAAGATCATGATGCAGTTACGCAAATCCCAAGTCTAACTCTACACTCAACTCCTAAGTCATTGCACATCAATGCTTTCTGGGAAGGCACTGAAATGCATGCAGTCCTACCTGTTCTAGCCTTAGGAGATATGACGCGGAAAGGAATTGTAGACACAGGCGCCGGTGTTAGCGTACTGAGCCATGCAGTTTTGGAGGCATGGGGAAACCCTCATGTAGAGATTGCTAGGTTCAATGTCACATTAGCAAATGGAATGAAGATAAGGCCATTCGGAGTCTTAAAGAACTGGCCAGTAAAGATTGCAGGTGTGCAGTTTTCCGTAAACTTCATTGTCATGAAGGGAGTGGACTACGACATATTGCTAGGCCGACCTTGGATGAGAAACGCTGAAGTCATTGCAGATTGGGGGAATGGTATGATCTTCTTAGGGAGCAGAACTGAAGCAGTAAGGGTAGAGATGGACACTTGGAAGACGACCCCCTTTGACCAAATGCCATCTCAACCATGCTAAAAGGCGATGCTCAAATGACCAAACCCTATGGATCACTCACTAAATACATTCCCTGCCCTGAGGATGAGCGGGATTGGATGCATGTCTTGGCAATCATTGACCTACCATTCTCAGATGAGGAAGAACTATATCGGCAGCTGCTAAAGCCGCAACCATGCCAATAGAGGATCCCAACTGTGCCACTCTGCATGATGGCAGGAAGCTCACTCAACCCAAGGAAACCAGTATCATTCCATATCCCCAGTAATAAGCTAGAGCTCCAGGAAATTGTAGAGTATCTGACAAACACACTGAAGGGCAACTTGGCTGCCAACCTAAAACCTTTACGTGACCTGCTGACTAAGCCAGAATGGAAATGGACCAAAGTCCACGATCTGAATTCGTTATACAATTGGGCTTTAGTTACTGATGACAAGGAGATTAAGGAGGAAAGCTTAGGCGATGATGAACGGTCTGAAGAGCAAGACTCTGATGATGAGGAATATGAGGACTGCCGCTCTACAGGAGATGAAAGCGAGGAAGGGATAGATACAGTAGAGTATGACATAGAAGGGAGAACGATAGAACAAATCAAGGCAAACCCGAGACCCAGGAAGGGAAGGATGAATTGGAGTGAAAAAGGAGTCATGCGGATGGAGTGCAATAGATCCTGGCTAGAACACATGGGAGCCGTGGATTACGAGCAAGCCGGAGTAGCATGACCATGGGTGATCCCAGTGCTCAAGACGGATGCACCTATTGAACTACGACCCCCTGGGGAAACTCCTTCCTCGAGCGAGGGATGCAAATTTAACTCGGAGTCAGAAGTCAGCACTAAGAGTGACCCCAAGATACCCAAACCCTCTAAGGTCAAACGCACAAAAGGGGACTTGCCAATCCACCTAAGGCGCAGGAGATTAAAGGAGGAGGCCAGGATGAGAGGGAAAGTCTTAGAAGTAGAGAGGCAAATGAAACCGCATGATCTACCTAAACAGTTTACAAAATTTAAAAAGGGTGACAGAGTAGTGATTCTGCTAGGTGCAAAGAGGCAGGGCCAAACTAGTGAATTGATCAAAGGACCCGCCAAAGTCAAGGAAGTCAACTTGGCTGGGGAAGGCGAAATGCCAAGACCTGTACTCATTGCAGATGATTTGACCGAGGACGAGGAGGCCAAACTTGTTGCAGTCTTGCAAGAGTATATTGATGTATTTGCCTGGACATTGGAAGAGCTTAAAGGGGTCGACCCTAGGGTTGTGACTCATAATATCCCAATGGTCCCTGATGCAATGCCAACAAAGCAACGACCTTACCCCATGAATCCCAAACACACCCATGCAGTAAAAGAGGAGATTCATAGGCTCAAGAAGGTGGGATTCATATATGAGATTGAGCACACGGACTGGGTATCACCGATTATGATCGTGATGAAGAAGAACAGAAAAATCCGAGTGTGCATTAATTACAAGAAAGTTAATGCTGCTACGAAGAGGGATAACTACCCTTTACCATACACCGAGCACATGCTTGAGAGGGTAGCAGGTAAAGAGGCCTACAGTTTTCTGGACGGCTTCTCGAGCTACAATCAAGTGCAAGTGCACCTTGATGACAAAGACTGCCTTCACCACGGAATGGGGTGTATTTGCCTACATCGTCATGCCCTTTGGGCTGATGAATGCACCTATGACTTTCCAATGCTTAATGTGCACTATCTTCAAAGATATGCTTAGGTGCGAACTAGAGGTGTTTGTAGATGACTTATGTGTACACTCTAGTTGGGCCGAACACTTAGAGAAACTGAGAGCTGTCTTTGAACAGTGTCGATTATACAACCTCTCGTTGAACCCCTTGAAGTGCTAGTTCTGGGTGAAACACGGATGTATCCTAGGGCACGTAGTGTCAAAGAACGACATCGCCACGGACTTTTCAAAAGTCAGAGTCATTGTCGACCTTCCGCCACCCAATAACTACAAGGGAGTTTAGTGTTTCTTAGGACATACTAGATACTATCGCCGCTTCGTACTAAACTACGCATTGATTGCTAGACCATTGTACAAGCTGTTGATCGTGTTCGAGTGGACTGAGGAATTCCAGCACGCATATGAAGAGTTGAAGAAGGCTCTTACCACTGCACCAATCTTACGAGCCCCAGACTGGAACATAACATTTCATGTGCACATAGACGCCTCTAAGTTTGCTATTGGGGCTGTGCTATGCCAGCCTAGTGAACATAACTTAGACTATCCGGTGAGTTTTGCCAGCAGGCAGCTCACAGAGACCGAGATGAATTATTCCACCACAGAAAGGGAGGGGTTGGCCATGGTATTTGTTGTAAAGAAATTTAGACATTATCTGTTGGCCACTCCCTTTGTCTTCTTTGTTGACCATCAAGCCTTGCTCTATCTTGTGAACAAGCCTTGCGCTACAGGACGCATAGCTAGATGGTTACTTCTCTTATTGAAATTTGACTTCTCTGTGGTTGTACGCAAAGGAAAGCAGCATTACATGGCTGACCATATGTCCCGCATACCCACAGGAGAAGCCACTGGACAGGGCATACCTGACGATTTACCGGATGCTCATCTCTTTAACCTTCTAGTGAGAGCGAATTGTTTAAAGCTGATCTGATGCCATATTGGGCCGATGATGTAGTTCAGGTGTGCTGGAGAATGGATTACCTGAGAGACCAATTGAAAAGGCTAGACTGAGGAGACTTATTTTGAAAATCCAACCATACCATTTGATAGCCGGCCAACTCTATAGGTTAGGACAAGATGGTTTGTTGCGCAAATGCGTGTGTGAGCACGAGATACACAATTCATTGAAAGAAGCACACGGCAGAATCGGTGGAGGACACTTTAGCGGGGACACAATAGCCCAAAAAGTGCTGCAATCCCAACTATGGTGGCCCGCCGTATTCCGTGATGCTACAAAATTTGTGAAGCACTGCGAGGAATGCCAAAGAACCAAGGTGCCCGTGCGCAAAGATAAAATGGAGTTGACCCCTGTCATAGCTCGACAACCCTTTGAAAAATGGGGCATCGACTTCATTGGACCTATCAGTCTCGTGGCACAGTACTCTCAGGCTCGCTACATCATAGTGGCAACCGATTACCTAACAAAGTGGGCAGAGGCAAGAGCTACAAGGAAGAACGACACTAGAACCACTACAAAGTTCTTGTGGGAGCAGGTCATTTCACGGTTTGGGTGTCCAATAGAATTAGTCAGCGATTAGGGCACACACTTTGTTAATGAGGTGATATCGCATCTGCTCTCCACTTTTCTAATCATTCACAGAAAATCCTCGCCCTATTACCCTCAGGCTAACGGACAAGCGGAATCCACCAATAAAATCCTAGTCAATGTACTCACAAAAGTGGTATCTACATCTCGGAGTGACTGGGACAACAAGTTAATGGCGGCCTTGTGGGCCTATCGTACGGCTTATAAAATGGCTACAGGCCAGATGCCCTTTAGGCTGACTTATGGAACGGAGGCCATTCTACCCTTAGAGTCTTTTGTCCCTAGCTTAAGGATTGCAATGCAGGAGCACTGGGAGGGACGAGACGCTTGGACAAATCGCTTGATAGAGCTAGAACATCTCACGGAAACCCGGCTCTTGGCCACCCATGTGCTAATTTGCGACAAAGCACGAAGGAAAATGTGGTTTGACAAGCATGTCAAATAACACAACTTTAATCAGGGGGATCTCGTTCTGCTCTACTCTGTGAAGGGCCACAAACAGAAAATGAAATTCCGTGGACTGGGACCTTTCAGAGTACGCGTAGTTAGTTGAACGGGCAACATTGAATTAGAGATGCTCGAAGGCAAAGGAATCGGCTTTTTCAATGGCAGCCGCATTAAAAAATACTATCCTCCTTCCCACCCGTTGCATGAGCCACCTATGTTGGAAGCCCCTACCAACGTCTGCCTGGCTACTATTACAGAAATAACAGATCAAGATGAAGAAGCAGTGGCACCCGCCTACTTACGAATCACCATCACTGCGGAGAAGACCTATTCTTTTGATGCTTTGATTGACAAAGGTGCCAATTACAATATCTTGACGCATGACCATTGGACACGCATTGGTCAACCTAAACTGCAGCCCACCAACACCAAACTCACCCCATTTGGGGGCAATGCTTATACGCTCTTAGGGAAGTGCAAAGTGGTCATTTCTATCTAGTCTAAATGTATACTGAATGTATACCAGCTTTCTTTCACGTGTTACCTAACACAAAAGGGGCCGAGAGTAGGTCACTATTGGGTCGTACCTTTAAGAAGCAGATGAATTGTAATGTGGATTATAATCTAGATTGCATCCATCTTGCTATAGGAAATGTGCGCATAGTGACCACTTTTAGCAAGGGTTGTTCAGACCCTTTCAATAGTGTGAAGCCACCGGTAGGAATTGCTACAACCGCACTTACGCTCCAGTCTACACAGAAGGACACTAAAGTCTCACGCCAAGCTCTAGACCCTTGACCCAAACCCACCAAGAGTGCTCACAAGGCCAAGGAGTCTAAGCTTATATGGGTGCCAAAGCGGCAAAGACCACCTCCGGGTAGACCACGCAAACGTGCTTCTAAATGCCAAAACAATCAGTCATCATGGCCTAAGGGGCAATTTGGACGCTATCAACGTAGGCACACAACCACGTCGCGATGGATCCCCAAGGATCTCTTGCGAGCACAAGGCTACTATGAAGGAAACCCCTGGATTTGGGTGCCTAAGAAGGGCAAGTCTAAAGGCTCATCTCCAAGCAACCTCACTCTAGTGAGAGAGGCTTGCAAACATAGCACCAGGGCCGTAGTTAGCAAACCACTGCCAGTTGTGACTAATAAGTCCCAGCTAATTTATCAACCAAAGCAATCGCTAAAAGCCTCAAGCTTACCTCACTCAAAAGAGTTGAATACTTTCATGACTATGCACTCAGAACCCAGCACGACTTCCATGCCACCAAAGCTTCCTACAGCACTTCAAAGTGTTGCGGAGTGCAAAGCCACACCCGTGACACCCGTGAACAAGAATTACATGAGCTCACACAGCTTGCAAGCTCAACTTCCTTATTCTTACAGCAGTGGTTCACTCTGCGGACCCAATGGGAAAAGAAAGGCTGTCGTATCATGACAAATGCTGAACAAAGGAGGGCAATCAAGACCATAGAGTACGATCCTACTTATGTGGCACATCTTTCATTTAGAGTTTTGGCCATTACCCAGAACCAACACTTAGATGACCAGGTCCTAGCCCATCCTTACATTGACCAATTCCTTACAGAAGAAGAGATGCACGTTGCAAGCTGCCTTAATACCGGAGATATTTTTCACTATGTCTTGACCTATATCTCCCAAGTTTCTGTACAACCCAGATTGGGCTGGTAGTATGTCTGATAGAAGATCTACTAGCGGATACATGTTCTCTCTTGGTAGTGCAACAGTTACTTGGAGCGGCAAAAAGCAATCTACAGTTTCTTTGTCGAGTACACAGGTTGAGTATAGAGGTGATGTTGTTGTAGCATGTGAGGTAGTATGGCTGCAAAAGTTATTGGCTGATTTAGATGTGCAAGTGGAAAGTCCAGTTTTCATTTATTGTGACAACAAGAGCAGTATACAGTTGTCTAGGAACCGTGTGCTCCATGCCAGGACAAAACATATTGAGGTACACTACCACTTTGTGAGAGAGAAGGTACTAGCAGGTGAGATTGACTTGCTATATGTTAGCACACAGGATCAGATAGCTGACATCTTCATGAAGGCATTGGGTACAGAGAAGCTTCAAAAGTTTCGAAGCTTACTTAGAGTTGCAGAGATGCAGTTGAGCTTGAGGGGGAGTATTGAGATGACAAGCTTAACACATGCGGACATTAATGATGGACCGCCTGGTTAGATGGGTCCACACGTCTACACTTAGCACATCCGTGTTCATTATGACTCTCACATAGCCACTGACTCATTACTTATTATATTCAAGTTGTTACACCTATTTACAACTGGCATAGTTATAGCGCCAGTCGACTAGTGTAGTCGGTTATGCATTGTTTGACTTAGTAGGCCACTTTCCTTTATGTTGTATCTTATCTATACTTTGTGTACATTGTAAAGTGTGTGGAAGAAGAAGAAGAAACCAACAAGAAAAATTTTTGGCCTCCATCTCTCTTCTTGTCTCTTGAGTGAGCTTCTCCTTGTGCAATCTATGTGTGTTTGGCGAAGCATCTTGAGCAAATCCCCCCACCACGCGATTCTTGACAGTGAAGACTTGACTAATCAAGTGGAAGGGAGAGCTCTACGTACTAAGACGACAAATGCCGTATGTACTTTTCTCTTAGAAGATAGCTTTTGTCGATATGGCTGTGTGGGAAAAATTACAACAAATAGGGGCGAGTTGGATGCAGATGAAGCTCATGATTTCTTTGCACGGTTGGGGATAAAGCTTGCTTTAACTTCAGCCTATAACCCTAAAGGAAATGGCAAAAGTGAAAGAGGTCATCCACCTATTGTGAAGGCATTGGCAAAAGCATGTGGAGAGAAGATAAAAGAGTTGCCACGATTGCTCCCTTATGCTTTGTGGGCTAACAGAACAACTCATAGTGCTGTTACAGGATATATGCTTACAGAATTGATGTATGGTCAAAAACCTATCATGCTAATAGAAGATATGACAGTCACATGGAGTGTGTTACCTTGGGAGGAGGAGTTGAATTGAGAGGAGTTGTTGGCCTTACGCATTAGTTGGAAAGAAAGTCAGAAGACATAGAGGAAGCAACTGCAAAGTTAAGGGCAGCAAGGATACAGAACAAGAAATGGTTTGACAAAGGACATAGACTGAGACCAAGAACCATACAAGATGGGGATTGGGTATTGGTTTATGATAGCAGTTTAGATAACCAGCATAGTGCCATGCGTAAAGTTTCCAAAAGATAGTTTGGACCCTATGTGGTAAGATAGGTGTTTGATAATGCTACTTATGCATTAAATGAGCTAGATGGGACATCCATAGAACTTCCGGTAGCAGGGAAGAGAATCAAATTATTCAAAAGGCGGGAATCTACTGCCTATAAGTTGCCAAAATTGGAAGAAAATAGTGGCCATGATACAGGGGCTAGCCAAGAAGATATGGAAGATGAAGAAGTAAAGGATATGGTTGTAGGGGATGAGGAGGACTCATAATCCGGTGACAACTAGGATTTTGGCACATAGTAGAGGATGTGCAAGTTCAGAGGGGGTAGATGTCATGATGTTATGAGGACACAGTGTGAAAAAGTATGGAATGCATCATCATCCAACATCTCTATTTATCTAGAGAGTCAATGTGATCTGTGTTGAGATGACGTGTTCGGAGAAGCATCTTGAGCAAGTCCCCCCACCATGCGATTCTTGACATGGTATCCGAGCTACACCACTGATTGAGGTTGATCTTAAAGGCTAAAGCAAAGGAGAGGAGCCAAGGATTCGAGCAAGTAAGCAACAGGTAAGAAGCAATGGTCTTAAAGGCTAAAGCAAAGGAGAGGAGCCAAGGATTCGAGCAAGCAAGCAATGCGTAAGAAGCTATTCCATTCTCTACTTCTTCTCTTGGACAGTGCCTGTGGAGGCACCGGAAGCAGGGTAGAGCAAAAGTCTCAGATTGCAGTGAGATTTGGTGTGCGCGAAGAGCGCTATGTATTCTGTAAGGGAGCCCTTTAGGGCTTATCCCACTGCTATTTTGGCCATCCGAGGTAATTTCAGGCCCCGTTTTAGAGCCACAAGGTTGCGGACAGCAGTTTCAGGGTACACTGTGATTTCGGTTGTATTGACCAAAAGTAGGTGCGCAGGTTACAGATTGTGAATCTGTAATTTTTGAGGTGTTTGCAGGAAGTAAACATAAGGTTTATCTGCAAACAGGTTGCAGATTACATGTGCTATTGAGCAATTAGTGAAAAAGGTTGCTTGGTGTAGTGCTGTGCACGTGTTGTGAGAGATTGCAGAAGATTTGCTTGCTGTTTGGTATCAGTTTTGTGATAATGGCAGAGAACAGTGGAAACCCCATCATTGAGAAGCTCGATAAGAACAACTACCCTTCATGGAAGTTCCATGTCACGAACTTCCTTATTGGAAAAGGCCTCTACGAATTTGTTTCAGGTGAAGAAAAGGAGCCGGAGGTGAGTGATCCTCCAACTGCAGAAGAGACAAAGGCACGGAAGGAATGGAATGCAAAAGACAAAAAGGTCATGTATTGGCTATCTGCAGTAATTGACAATAATATGCTGGGATATATTAGAAATGCAGAGAATTCATATGCAGCTTGGACCATACTTGAAAGTATGTTTTCCGTGAATACAAGGCACGAAAGATTCAACTCAAGCAAGAGTTGAATACATTGAAGAAAGGAAATATGTCTATCAATGAGTATGCACTCAAGGTAAGGAGCATTGCAGATGCCTTGGCAGCAATTGATGCAATGAATGATGATTATGATTTGGTGTCGTCTACCTTGGGTGGACTTAATAATGAAAAGGCGTGGAAGTCTTTTGTAACTTCTGTATATGTCAGAAAGCCATTTCCAAATTTCGATGAGTTGGTCTCCCTTATGATCACTGAAGAGATCAACATGCAGAGTGAGACATCTGAAAAAAGTGGTGAATAGGTCCAAGCTTTCTACTCTAGTTCCGGAAGGGGACGTCGCGGGTTCTCTTCAAGAGGCCATGGTACAAGATGTGGTAGTGACAGCTAGCAAAATAGATTGAATCAGCAATTTGGCGATATGCTGGTTTCAGTAGGTCATGGTAACTTTAGAGGCAGGAGGAGCTTTAGAACAAGAGGTGAATGGCAGAACAGAGGTTCTAACAACTCTGGTATTGTGTGTCACTATTGTGGCAAAACAAGTCATATTGCAGCCCAATGTTATGCTAAGAAAGATTATATTTGCAGTGGTAAGTTGCAGCAAGGAAACTATGCAACGTCTTCACGATAGAATGAAGACAAAAATGAACGTCTGTTTATTATGTAGCATATGCTGAATGCTATTATAGGAAAGGGAACACATGATGATGTTCGGTGTGTTGATTCAGGTGCATCCAATCATATGACCAGCCATGTAGAATGCTTTGGAGAGATATAGGATTTGCAAAATGCAGGTTATGTGCAGACGGGTGATGATTCATGCCACCCAATTTCACACATTGGAAAAGTTTCATTGTCCTTGCATGATGGTAAGACAAAGAGTCTTCCAGATGTATTACATGTGCCATCTATTACTACAAAGAACTTGGTGTCAGTCGGTCAGATGCTAGAGCAAGGGTTGCAAGTCAGATTTAATGCAAAGGGTTGCTTTGTAGAAGACTTCAATGACAAGTGCAGGTTGGTTGCAAAGGGAAGTAGAGTTGGACGTATGTTTACTCTGGATGCTGGAATTCCTACTATGAATGCTGCTATGTATGCTAAAGGAAAAGGTGTTGTTGCAGATATTGAAATTTGACACAAACGCATTGGACATGCAGATGTACAAAGGCTGAAGTTAATGCAGTCCAAAGGGTTGGTTACAGGTTTGCCTACATTTAGAGTTGCAGAATTTCATAAGGTATACGAAGCATGTCAATTTGGTAAGCAGGCAAGACAACCCTTTTCACATGACAGAGATGTAAGCAGAAATATCCTTAATGTTGTGCATACAGATATTTTGGGGCCTTCACAAAATGTATCTCTTAGAGGAAATTCATACTTTGTCACATTCATTGATAATTGTTCTAGAAAGCTGTGGGTATATTTTATGAAGGAAAAGAGTGAAGCGTTTAAGCACTTTAGAACTTTCAAGGCTGCAGTTGAAAGAGAAATAGGCTTGAAAGTAAAGTGCTTGAGGTCAGATGGAGGGGGAGAGTACCTCTCGAATGAGTTCAGTGATTTTCTGAAGTCTCATGGGATAAAGAGACACTTCACATGCAGGTGTACCCCACAGCAAAATGGGGTTGCAGAAAGGAAAAACAGGCATATTGCAGAAGTTGCATGCACCTTGATGGATGAAAAGAATATGCCTAAGCATTTTTGGTCTGAGGCTGTTCATACTGCTATTTATATTATGAACATAACTCCCACAGCTGCAGTTCATGGGATGACAATGCTTTACTGGCAAGAAGCCTGATGTATCGCACTTGAAGGTATTTGGCTGTGTTGCATATGTTCATGTGCCAGATGAGCTAGGGAAGAAGCTTGATCCAAAGGCATAAAAATGTGTCTTTATTGGATACTCTTTAGAGCAGAAAGGGTATCACTGTTATAACCCTGTCACATGTAAGTTCAGAGTGAGGAGGGATGTCATCTTTGATGAAATCAGCAGTTGGTATGCATCTAGTGGTGATGCATTGGATGATGATGATGATCATGACATTCATGTGCAGGCTGAAAAGAAAGAATCATGGACTCTTAGTGGACCAGAGACATCATCTGGTAGTCCATGGTTTGGGAGACTAAGGAGTAGCTCTACATCTTCATGTGCATCTAGTAGCACTAAGAATCAAAAGTAACCATTGAGCTATGCATCCTTTGTGGTGCAGGGTTTGTTCACTAGCATATATCAAGGCTTGAGTCAACAAAGAAAATAAAGGGCGTAGCTAGAAGATAATGCTGAAATTTCTTTATGGCAAATACTATGGCTAACCCCTCTCATTCGGTTGTGGAGTAATTCATTTTTGTATATGTGAGTTGTCTGCTAGCAAAACTCACTAAATAGTCTAGATTGTGGTCACCAAGTTGGCACAACATAGCTCCAACTGCGAATTTCAAAGTGTCGATATGAACATGAAAGGTTATGCTCCAGTCTAGGACCCTTAAGATTGGTGTTATTCATATGTGTGCTGGCATTCCAGAGTCCATTCAAATATTATCAACAGCTTATACAGGAGTCTAGCAACCAATGCATAGTTTAGCACAAACCGTCGATAGTACACTATATTGGAAGCACTGAACTCCCTTGTAATCGATTGGGGGTGGAAGATTGAAAATAACCTTGATCTTTGAGAAGTTAGTAGCAATGCCATTCTTAGTCACCACATGCCCTAGGATGCATCTGTGCTTTACCCAGAATTGGCACTTTAAGGGGTTCAATGAGAGATGATATAGTCGACATCGTTCAAAAACTACTTTGAGTTTGTCTAAGTGTTCCTTCCAATTGTTGGAGTGAACACATAAGTCATCAAAAAAGACCTCTAACTCTTTTCTAAGCATGTCCTTGAATATTGCGCACATGAGCCTCTGAAAATTAGCAATGCGTTAGTCAATCCGAAAGGCATGACTATGTAGGCGAAGACTCCCCACTCAGCAGTGAAGGTGGATGTCTTTAGGGTGCACTTGCACCTGATTGTAGCTTGAGAAGCCATTCCAAAAAACTGTAGGCCTCTTTTCCTACTACTCTCTCAAGCATGTGTTCAGTGTATGGCAATGGATAATTGTCCCTCTTGGTAGCAACATTTACCTTCTTATAGTTGACGCACACTCTGATCTTTCCATTCTTCTTCAATACGATCACGATGGGTGAGACCCATTTTGTGTGCTCAATCTTGTGAATGAATCTTTCCCTTAGCATCTTATCAATTTCTTCCTTGACAACATGAGCATGCTTGGGATTGATAGGGTATGGTTTGGCGTTGCATTGGGGGTCATGGGAATATTATGAGTCACAACACTCCGATCTATCCCTTTTAGCTCACCAAAGCACCAAGCTAAGACATCCACATACTCTCACAAGAGAGCAATGAGACTTGCCTCCTCTTCCTCGATCAAGTCATCAGCAACAATAAAGACAGATCAGGATGTCTCCCCTTCCTTAGCTATATTAACCTCCTTGACTTTGGCTAGTCCTTCTATTGGTTCACTTGCTTGCCCTTGTCCTTTGACTCCTAGCAAGATCACTACCATATCGCATTTCTTAAACTCGGTAAATCACCTTGGTAGGTATTGCGGCTTCCTTTTCTCTTCAGCCTACATATCCCTAGGCTACTTGTGTTGCTCTTCCTTCAGCCTTCAATGCCTCAGGTGTGGACTGGTAGGTCTCTTTAGTGCATTTGGTCTTAGGTGGTTGTGGCACCTGAGAATCACTATCTAAACTTACCTCCAACTCAAAATCAAACTCTCCATCTTTGTCATCGCTAGAAGAGGGAGTCTCACCTAGTGGTCGTAGTTCAGACGATGACTCTAACCTAAGTACTAGTGAAGCACTTTGGCTGGGCAGTGCATGCTTGTTCACAGTCAAATGCCCCTACGTGCTCCAGCCAGGGCTCAATCACAATCCATGCACATGACTCCTTTCTCGATTCTAAAGGTATTCTTCCTATGCGGATTGGAGTCATCTTGAATTTTCTCTATCACCCTTCCCTCAGTGTCATATTCTACCGCGTCCATCTCTCCTTTGCTTCCATCACTAAAGGAATAGCAAGCCTTGTATTCTTCATCACTAGAACCATCCTCATCTGATGACTACTCGTCATCTCTTAGGTCTTCATAGGGTCTTTCCTTCTCATCGGTGACTAGGACCCAATTGTATATTAAGTTTAAGTCGTGCACTTTGGTCCATCACCACTTAGGTTTGTCCAAGAGATCTTGGTGAAGAGGTTTAGGGTTAGCGGCTAGATTGCCAGCTAGCTTGCTTGTCAGATATTCTAGGATATCCAAGAGTTCTCATTTGTTACTTGAGACGTGGAGCTCGATGGGGTTGGATTGTCCGCTCGAGATTTTGGCCATCATGCAGATTGGCACTGAGGATGTGTTTTTTAGCTTATCAGCTATCCTAGCAGCTTGCTCATACTTCTCACTATCCGAGAATGGTAGACTGATCATGGTGAGCACATGCATCCAATCTTGATCATCCTCAGGACAAGGGATGTACTTGGTGAGTGGCCCATATGATTTTCTAATTTGTGTCTCACCCTTCAACAAGGTGGAGATGGCATCCAGGTCAACTATTGTGGTCTTCCATATATCCATCTCTACTTTTATTGCCTCTGTTCAATTGCCTAAGACGATTAGACCATCACCCCAGTCTTCTATGACTCGTGCATTGTGCATCTAGGGCCGGGCTAATGGGATGTCATAGTCCACTCCCTTCATAACTATAAAGTCAATAGAGAATTGGATTCCTGCGATCTTCAATTTCCAGTTCTTTAATACTCCAAATGGTCACACTTTCATTCCATTAGCTAGGGTGATATTGAACCTAGCATTCTCAACAGGCGAGTTACCCCAGTATTAGAGTATTGTGTGGCTTAGCACACTAACTCCTACTCCTGTATCCACAATTCCCTTTCTTGTTGTGTCTCCTAGAGCTAGGACCGATAAGACTACATGCATTTTTGTGCCTTTCCAAAAATCTTTGACGTGCAAGGACTTAGGCATCGAGTGCAGTGTCAGGTTAGGTATCTGACTTACTACATCATGATCATGTAGATCATCTATTCCTTGCTCCATTGGTCCTTCAACCCACTGATTCAGTTCTTGCCATAATGTTAAATGCTGCCTAAGTAGATCTGCTAGGCTTAGAGTCACCGGGGTGGTCACTAGCATGGTGAGGAGGTTATTAGTTACTTGCCTTTCTCCTAACTATGCATTTCTTGGCCAATGGCCACGACTAATTTTCTAGCCCATAGTGTGTAGGCTTTGTTTAAGTGGAACTACTTGTGGTATGGGCACATCCCTCAACTTTTGTTGTGGAGGCTAGGCTGGTGTGCTTACGCTTGAGACACCATCAATCCCATCCTCCAATATGGGCTTAGTATCCTTCAAGTGCTCTTAGGCTTATTTTACCCATTCCTTGACCTTCTTGATGGCCTCAAGTTGGCGCTTTGGGTTGGGGTACTCCTTGACCTTTGCACTCCCCTTCTTGGCCATCTTTGGATCTGATGTTTTTGCTTTTGCATCTATCACCTTTTTTCCGAAAGGTAGGTCATGACACTCTTGATTTTCAACCTGACCTTAGCAAAAAGGTGACCTAATTTGCTGTCTCCTTTGCCTACGGCTCTTCTTTCAATTGAGGCTGCATCTAAGTTGCTCGGTCCAGGAAATGATATGCCAATCTTCTTTGTCTACATAATGGGTCATGACATGCAATGGGATGCATGTGTCCTCTTCGTTAAATGTCTCAACTCCAAATGGCCCCAATGGTACAGATGGCTCATTTGCCACACTAGAGGGTTGCCTTTTTCTAGGGCATTCGGCAAACATGTGAGTGATTCCACACTCTGGGCATCTAAGATCGTCCTTTTTCCCGATTAGCCTCCTCCTATTCTTTCGGGGCAGCGTGAGGAGATATGTCCTGGGTGATCACAATTCTAACAAGAAATCGGTTCTTGGGTTTTCCTCCCTAAGCCTCTACCTCTATCCCTTCCTAATGCCATCACCGGTATAGGTTGATAATCCATAAGGATTGCATTTCCCTCTTTGTCATACAATACATAGGGGTGCACATAAGGCTCTTCATCATTCAGCTCCTCCGGGTAGTGGACTACTGGAGCGTCACTCGGTGGATGGGTTATGTAGGGTCTAGGTGGTCTAGGTATGCCTGTGGGGTTTATCTCTATCCTTGGAATGGAGATGGCTGGTTTAGCATCATTAGGTTTTGGGAGAGCCAATGGGGCTCCCCTTCCAAAAAAGTTTTGCAGCCTATTCACTAGGTAAGGCTATCCATATGGTTGCAAGTACGGGAGTCTCCTTCATAGCTTACAATGCATGGTATCATGGCCAAACTTACTACAATTGGCACAAGGTCAGGACCTCAGGTCCTCACTCGGTTACTCTGGTTTCCACCACAATACATGCATTGGACATAAGGGCATGTTGGATGTCTCATCATTTTATGTAATTTGGCTAGCTCCGTCTTCATCTCCCCTAGCTCCTGACTTGCGTCCGTGCCCTTTCCTTTATCTTGAGTACTTGGGCCTAATTTTTTATTTGATGTTGAAACTCTCTCATAGTTTCTAGCATTAGTCTCCTCCCATGTCGATCTCTTGGAGCTTCTCTCTTTGAGTCGGTCGTCCACTCTAATTGCCTCATCAAAGACCCTAGCTAATGTGCCTCACTGCAAGCTTGAATTGCCTACCAAGGCCTTATAGAGTTCTTCACTTTGTATCCCATCAATGAAAACTGTGGATACTACTCTTTTGGTGGGTCACTCACCAATCAATATTTTTTTGAAGAGACCTTGCTCGTGGGTGACATAGTCTTTGATGTCCTCCTTGTCTTTCTACTTGACATTCATTAGCCGCACTAGAAGGTTATCAAAGTACCCAAGCTCAGAGAATCTCTTAATGAAGATACTCTTGAGGTTGTTGAATTCAATCCCCTCAGTAGCATCTAGGCTCACGTACTAGGTCCTACCCTTATCTCCCAAGCATAGATCAAAAGCTTGCGAGTGTAGAGTAAGGTCGTTGAGGCCATTGTCCTTGTTTGTAGACTTGCTCGAAATGCTCTAGGAAGCTATATGGTTCATCGTTTGGTTGGTACTTGTCTAGTTGCTTAGCAACAATGAAAAGGATTCTTGATTGGTTCTTAGAGCCATGGTTAACTCCTAAACCTACAAGCAACAAGGTTTCCATTGCAATGGCACTCTGCCCTGCTCTGACAAGTTGTCTAGAAATCGCTTTGTAAGAAGCTTGCTCAACGTGAGATCACCTTCCAATGCTCTTTCCTTCTCTGAGTCAAGCCCTATCCTATTTCTGCTTGCTAGAGCTAGCACTTGCCCAATATTGCGCATTTCTATGTTCTATCACAAGATTCTGGCTTGTTGTTCTTGATTGTAGGCCACTATGCCCTACTAAGCTTCCCCCCATGCTAGTTTCCTCTCCTCTTCAAGGTCCGCTATGATATTTTTTCGGATGTCCTACCATGGTGGTCTATTCAGGTTTGTAGATCATAACCTACGACTAGCTGTAGGATTTCTGTCAAAAAATTGCATAGGTCAAGCTCTTTGCCATGTGCATTGTTAGTGCTTGACTCTACCATGTTTGTAGTCTTGTGCTCCACCAAGTTGTTGATGAGATTGATCAAGTCGGGAAGATCCACTCCTCCAATGGTGTCGGTCTAATCTTGTGGGGTTCTTGATCACCCAACTACGTTTTAGGGTCTTCTCCTACTAGTGGGTTTGTTCTTATCGTTACATCTGAGTGAGTTCCTTATTATTTACAAATAGTCCTTAGCTTAAACTCACTCTGTGTGTGTGTGTGTGTGTATGTGTGTGTGTGTGTGTGTGTGTGCTCTTCTATGCACAATGAGAAATCAAGCTTTCAACTTTTTTAAGTGCACTTCAAGTGTTGGGAAACAATGTGAGTGCGAATACAAAGTGACAATTGCAGCTTTCGCACTCTCATCTACATATTTGGCCTAATGGGGCTCTAGGCTTGATTCCTAGCCACTTCCATTGGTGTCTAGGGTATGTCCTATGTCGTTTAGCTTGTTCAAGGTCAAATGGGGTCTCCTATGTAGCTTACAGCTCTAAGTGTGTTGAATATGTTGATGTGAGTGTCAGCACTATGCCTGGCCATTCGATTGCAATTTCTAGGGTTAGATTTTCATATAAGGCTTTCGGTGAATTCTCCTCTTGGAGGTTGTACTCTCTGTTATCCTAGACGTGCTAAATTTGTCAATTTTGATGTGTAAAAATCTGGTCCAATTATGCACTGTTCAACTTTACGAATCGGACATCCAATTTGACAGATGTCTAATTTTTACTGGTCCGCTTTTAGGGTGTCCAATTTTGGGATGTCCGATTCTACGAATCGGATAACGTGGTCCAAGAGTTCGATTTTCAAAATTTGACAAGGTCATGCCCCAATGTCCGATCCTCAAGATTGGACTCGTGGTAGTGGTCCGATTAGTGGGGTGTCCAAGTTTGGTGTGTTCGAGTGTGCAAGTCCAATTTGCTAGATTCAATCGGATGAGTCAAGTGTTGGCCATCTGATTCTCAGAAAATCGGACGGGTATAGGGTGACTAAGTTGGGAATTGGACACCTGCTGTAGATCATCTTTGATTCCACCAGAATCCAAGGTTAGATGCACAAAAAGGTTTCTACACACCTGATCCAAGCAAAAAACTCCTATGGCCTTTGATTGATTCGCTAGAAGCACCAAGTCTTGCACAAGCTCTCAAGCTCTCTCTCTATTGCAAAACCTAAAAATGAGGTCTCCCTTGCCTCCCACGGTCTTAAACACTTAATCGCTGGACTCAAAGCCTTAATCTACTTGATCACTCCCCGTGCGATTCTAACACCTCCAAACACTCTTTTTTCCCATTTTTATCCATATTTGTGTCATGTTTGGGCCTGTTTAACAGCAAAAACCCTAAATTTTTTCCTTCAATTTCTTAGTCCTAATCTACTCTAAATGCAACAAAAATCAAAAGCAAAATACTAAAATGATTCCTCCTATTTGCCTAATCTTCAAAAAACCAAAATACTTACTTTTTGCAGAGATTAAAAACCCAAAACCTCATACCTATCTCAAGCTCCAGTTCGGGGATGAAACCATACTTCGTTGCTCAATTTTAGGTGTGCAAATGCTCAAGCTTGAATCCGTTGGTCCTGGCAACAAAACCAAAATGTAGAGGCGAGCTCACGCTCAACTTCTAAGACCCTCGGACCGCTTATTATTCAAGCATTTCAAGCAAATACCTATGGCTATCTCTCACCTACCCAATGCACCTTTGATCCTACCAAGTTGTAGTGAGCTTACCTTGTTGCCCAGACGAGTTGCCTCCTTCCTCAAGCACACCAATAGCTCCATGATTTGTAATGCAATCTCAAGCAACCTCAAGCCTCCACCTTCAAGCTCCATCCTCCATAGCCGCACGCGAGAGAAGAGAAGAGAAGAGAAGATAAGATAAGATAAGAGAAGAGAAGAGAAGAGAAGAGAAGAGAAGAGAAGAAGAGAGGAGATGATGGAGAGCTTCTTCTCCTTGATAACTCACCCTCACACACTCACTCCCTCACAATCTCACACTCTCTCTCTTAAGCACACACAAGCAAGCAAGAAGGAGAGAAGAAGACGAGTCCACTTTGCCACACATCATAGAATGAGCTCCTCATTCACTTTTCAACTTTATATACAAAACCCTGAATCCCTTTTGGTGGTCATCCCCTTATCCCCTTTTTTACATGGCCAGCCTTTGGGCCCTTTTTCCCATTATCCTCCTATCTTCCTAGCTTCCTTCTACCACCCATCTACCTTCACAGTTTGCATAGGAGGAAGCTTGGTGCTCTTTTACAAAAAGTTTTAGGGGTGCCTCACATTTAAAATGTTCGACTCCCTACAAACCAAGTAAACTTTGAATAGGAAGGTTTCAATCCTCGGATTTATGACAGTAAGTTGATTGCAAAAATCAATGATTTCTCAACTCAAAAGCATGGAAGACATCTCTAAACATATGTCATAACAACCATATTTAGTAGCATGTTAAGTAGGTTTCATTCACTGTATGCAAGACATATCTGTATGTTTCCAAAATCATTTAAAGATCACAATCTACAATTTCTAGCAACAATTCTCTATGAAAAACTAAATCAATTTCAAGCCACAAACATCCTCAAATCACATTAAACATGTGTCATGACTCGTAGGGAACAATACATAATCACATAGGCATAAATGCTTGCTGAGTTTTCCATAATTCTAGTAGATAGTTTTCAGCTAGTTCAATGCTATAGCTAGTAGTAAATCTCTATGTAATCTAAATTATTTTTAGCTCAAAAAATCCTCAAGACATCATAGACATGTCCCATTACATTAGGGATTCAATACATGATTAGACAAGCATCAATGCTTGCATTCTATGCAAGTATGCAAGCAGTAGTGCCAAATATTCTTCCTAGAGGCTGTTTACAATTAGACCACTATTATAACCAATAATATTTTAGTCTATGTTAGAGCATTTAATGCTTATTTACATCCACAAAAAATATTACATTCATGGACCAACATCCAAGCATTTACAGGTACCAAATAGGTGCTAGGATGCTCCAAAACTTCAAGTGTAAGCTCTCATATATTCAATGATAGATTTTAGCTTTCAATTTTAGATCTGTAAAGTATTCCAAAACTGAATTCTTAGCTCCTTTCAATCATTCCAAATGCACAAATTCCAAGGCATATACATTGCCAAACATCTCATGTACTTGTTTGTGCCCAACACAAGCATTTTTGGGTTGAATACTTGCCACGATTCTAGGTAGGCACATGTATAATTTCAGCCTGTTTACAATGGTTTCCAGATCCAAATGGGGGCTGCTCCTATTTTAATTAGTGCTACCAATACTTTTCTCTTTGATTAGCTCCTTACTAAGCTACATAACCTTCATCACATCAACCCTTCAAGCTATCCATTTACCATTCTAGAGTAGGCGCAAATCTACCCACGTTTTTGGGTTTATTGATGTTCATCCACTGTATGCTCATGCAAAAGAGCTCATTCAAGTGGCAAAGAACCCTCTTGAAAATCCTCAACAAGTTGTAGGCACCTCAGGCACAAGATACATACCAATGAAAAAAGTTATGGCTGCCATTGTTGCATGACATTTCAGGACAGCTCTCTTTTCTCCTGTAGACCACTTTACATCTCTTCATTCTAGCTCCTAACTTTAGACTCCAACTCTTGCAATGCCAATGCCTGGATCCTAGGCTTCTCAGGCTTCATGGAGTCATGGAGTTTTATGGCTTTGATACCATGTTAGAAAGAAAGATTAGAGAGAGATAGGTGCAACAAAGAGCCGACAGCTCTCAATGTTCTTCTTCTTCATTATTCATTACACTTACCCTAACTGAGTAACACAAAGTACAATGTACTACAACCTAAGTTAAATGGTGTAAAGAGACTTAAGAAGTGTTGTCCATACAACACCTTCACGATTTTGGTAGAGAATGGCCTATGGGGGATAGGCACCTTCCCTTGAAGAAGATGTGTTTCCAAAGTACATGGACCCATACAATGGGGGGATTAGAAGAAGAAAAGAAAATAGAGGCTACCTTCCTGGTAGAGGCGCTAACCACCTTGGCTTGCAGATAGAGGGCATTAATAAAAAACATAAGGACATCAAGCTTGGGTTTGTGGGCACTGACAAGGTTTCTTAGCCGTGGTAGTCCTACTTAAGAATTGGGCCAAAGATTTCCTCAATGGCCATGGTGGAGAGTGTTGGTAGGTGGGCTTCACCATAGTAGGCAAGCACAAATTCTCCTATACTCTCTTTGCAAAGAGTGTATATTTGTTCTAAAAGATCCTATGATTAATGTGAAAGGATTGTGGCCAATGTATGTGTATCATGTCAACAAAATAGGCCATAAATAGTCATGATTAGAATGAGTTTTTCAAGACACCATGGTGCTATTGTGGGTATGAGCTAATGAGTGGGCTTCAAAATAAATGCCACATTAGCAAGAGTAGTGACTTCTAACACCCATTCAATCTGCAAGCAAAAAATTAGTGGGGAAATAAATCCAAAATTTGATTGTAAAGCAGTGGTGGTACATAAATATGGTGTAGTAGAGAATGGGCATAGAAGCCTTTAGCATGATAGTGACATGTTGTAATCCATTAATACTCTTCAACAGCATAGTATACCCTATAAATTGGTTAGATGGAATGAGCTAGTATCGGAATCATGAAAGACCCAAAAAGGACTGCTCCATTGAAACTTGAACTTGCTCAAAAGGTTTCCCATTTCATTCTTAAATAATATGTCGAGTTGGTCTTTTGAAAATAGTGGTTTCTTGGATAGTTAGTCTGCTTGGTGCTTTTATTGGATGCCATTTCCCAACTACAAAAAGATCGGACCCACAACACCTAATTTTTATTCGAAGTCCAAAAGTGGCTAGCAAGAATACTTGTAGCCTCTTCTTAGCCGATTGTTTGAGGTTCTTTGTGTGCTGTGGTAGGGTGATCTTCAATCAGTTGATGCTCTATGATTGTGTATATGACTCTTGTGGAAAATTTTGGCCTATGTCATTTGCATTTCAATATCAGATTAGTCGGCAATTAATCTAACTTGTGCTCACTACTAAGTGATGTCTTGAACTTTGATGCCCTTTAGATTAACTTTATGCTTTGAATATTTCAAATGAAAAAAGAGAAAATGGGGGAGAGGGAAAATTTTAGAGAGAGAGAGAGAGAGGAAAATTTTGGGAAGAGAGAGGGTCAGAGACATAGAGAGAGAATACATTTGGAGAGAGGAAAAAAGAGAGAATGACAAGAGAGAGATAGAGAGAGAGAGAGAATAGAGAGGGAATAAAAAAATAACAAAGAGAGAGATAGAGAGAGAGAGAGAGAATAGAGAGGGAATAAAACAATTACAAAGAGAAAAATAAAGAAAAAAATTGGGGGGAGAGAAAGATGAAATTTTCTTGGGATATATATATATATATATATACACATATATATATATATTGTATATGTATGTATGTATGTATGTATGTATGTATGTATGTATGTATGTATGTATGTATGTATGTATGTATGTATGTATGTATGTATGTATGTATCCTTTCCTCACTCTCCCTCACACACACACACTCTCTCTCTCTCTCCACATAAAATATTTAGAAAGGAGAGAGGGAAAGTGGGAGGAAAGGGCTTATCTCAAGGCTCAAAGATGTGCATGCTCTTCTCCTTCTCCTTTTGTAGTCTTCTCCTTGTCCTTCAAGGTCTTCTTCTTTCTGAATCCTCCTCCTGTCAGGGATATTACAATTTCCATAAGAGTGATCGTGCTCTAACATAATTCTAAAAAAATATGACGATCTCTTATCCATAAGTAACAAATTATAAATGCACATGATGGATGGATGGTCCATAACTTATAAATGTAGCTTATGGGTGGATACTACATAAGTTAATATAATGAAGTTTCAAAGAATAATCTCTTTCTAAAATAAATGAGTCTCATTGTACTTGTCGTTGAGTGTAGCATCTTATAGCTACACATGGAATGCTTAGAATGATAGTGATGTGGTTAGCCAAAGAAGTGATGGTTGTCATTGATGGTTAAGTTGAAGAATACATCTAACTATTATGGTAGTGACGAAGGAAATTCGGTATGGCAGCCTCTATACTATGCCAAACTCCCTTCTGCCACAAAGTGAATGAGATAAGGGCACCACCTAGTCATGGAAGAGCGGACTAGGACGCTATGCAAGAGGGAGAGGAGATTGTAAGGGAGAAGAGATGAAAACTAAGAGAGGAAGAGAGAGAGAGTGAGTGAGAATGAGAGAACTATGAAAAAATAGATGAATCAATAAACTTAAGAGATGGAGAACCCTCGGGACATAACCAATATACACAATATGGACACCAATATCCTGGGCTTATTACATTGTAGAGCATATATAAGCTATAGTAAGAGAAGGAATTCCATAAGCTCGTGAAGGAGAATGGGGAAGGCTCAATAGGGTTGAAGGAGGCCTCTTTGCTCTCTCTCTTCTTACAAATTACAAAGGAGAAGGCCTCTTTATATAGGCCTTGAGGGTGTTTAGGGAGGAGGTTAAGATGTAATAGGAATTAACACCACCAAAGCTACATTAAGGCGGTTCCACCAATATGGAAGCTCCATCTAGATGTTTTGTTGACCAATTTGTACTTAATCAAGCTCCATCATAGGTGAGTTGTCTCCATTCTCCCCCCCATAGCTTGAGTCCAAGAGCTCTCCTATAAAAAAATATAGAGAATCTTCATAAAATAAGATCATATCTAGCAATAATAGAGAGAGAGTAATGAGAGTTCATACATTACTACTACAACTAAGGATGATTTGAGGGTGATTTAGGAGGGGAATTCTAATGGTTTATTAGCTTGAGAGAGAGGATAAGAGAGGGGAAAGGGTGGGGGGTCTAATGAATGATGTTTTATGGAAGTGTTAAGTGTGGGGAAGAAAGTATGGATGTGTATTAAATTGGGAGGTGGTCTCCACCGCAGTTGGAAAAAGTTGGCATCCACCATTTTGGCCATATCTCCCGACTCGTAGCTCCAAAAAAATATAAAAAAATACCAGCCAAAACTTCAGCTCACGCGCTACAACTTTCACGTGAAAAGTTTTTTTGGATCGGAGTGGAAGTATTTTTAAAAAATCTTACAAAATCATGTGCCTGATTTTTCTTCCACTAATGCTTCCAAGAAGGGTCCCATTTGGTTGAATTGTCATAAGGCTCCAAAGTCATGACATTATGAGCCTCACATGCCCTTTGGATGGCTCCAAATCCATTTCATATCTTTCCTTTTCACATTATACATTTTCCATTTACCTTCCTTCATTGATCTTTACTCTTCACCCCCCCTTGGTAAACCGGTCCATGAAATATTTTCATCCAGTGATTTCTTGGATTTCCCAAGAGGTTGTTCCCACCCTCTTCTTTATTTCAAAGCTCCAAATGTACAAAAAATCAACAAAATGTTAGACAAATATTTTTTGTGATTTTCTCGGATCATATAGCCCCCCCCAGCCTGGCTAGAGGTATTTATGCCTCTAGACACTCTTTGGTATCTTGAGCTAACCCCACCCTGATGTGATAGGGTTTTAAGCGCCATCCATTTACACTGGTCTTGTGAACTTTTCCCTCAATGTCTTGAAGTTTGTAGGAGCCATTGTTGAATTTTTTTTGTGACCCAAAACGGTCCCTCCCATCGGTAGAGAAACTTGCCATCCTTTCTTTTATCAAAGCGATTGTCATATCGAAGCACTAAAGATCCCTTCTTGATGTTTTTATCTGTTAGCTTCTTGTTGAAATTTTCTCTACGCTTCTCAGCTTCTTGGGAGTAGTGGTTGATGGCTTCTTCACGATCCAATTGTAGCCTCTCTAGGTCCAGTAATCTTTGATGTAACTTCTCCTTTTGAGAGCCTACTGTGCCACCTAATACTCGAAGGCTAGCTAATTTTACCTCAATAGGCAAAAGAGCCTCTTGTCCATAAACTAGATGAAAAGGTGTGAACCTTAACATGGTTTTGAAGGAGGTTCTGTAAGCCCATAGAGCTCCACTAAGGTGCTTGTCCCAATCCCGGGGCCTTGAATGTACCTGTTTGCTGATGATTTTACAAATCATTCCATTTACATTTTCGACCAATCCATTGCATTGAGGGTAGTAAGGGGTAGAGTGTCGTCGTTGAATATTTAGCTTTTGCATGAGTTCACCCACCACATTAGCTCTAAACCCTGGTCCTCTATCTGATAGTATTTCAAGAGGGGTACCAAACCTACAACAAATGTGGTCAAAGATGAATTTACTCACTTCCTTAGCAGTGATTCTTCTAGTTGGCATAGCCTCAGCCCATCTAGTCATGTAATCTACCCCCATGATAATATACTCTTTTCCTGATGGAGTGCGTGGTAGAGGCCCTATGGCATCAATTCTCCACTTCTCAAAGGGTCCATAGACCTTGATTGGGGTTTGGGGTTCTGCTGTGAGCCGTCGTGGTCCTGATTTCTGACATTCTTCACAGGTTTGACACCAATATTTGACATCTCGGTGTAGACTGGGCCAAGTAAAGCCGGCTTGTAGAACCTTTCTACTTGTGATGTCGTGTGCAAAGTGGCCTCCACACACATCATCATGGCAAGCTTTTAAGATTTCTTCAATTTCCCATTTTGACGGCACTTTCCTAAGCACACCATCCTTACCAAGACAATACAAATTGTCATTTACTA
Source organism: Lygodium microphyllum (assembly GCF_053477565.2). Classification (NCBI taxonomy): domain Eukaryota; kingdom Viridiplantae; phylum Streptophyta; class Polypodiopsida; order Schizaeales; family Lygodiaceae; genus Lygodium; species Lygodium microphyllum. Next base: position 70,498,221 of record NC_141145.1, read on the forward strand.
TGCGATATCTTGTAGCCTTCCGAGCTAGCCACTGTCTTTCTCCCTTAGTTAGGTGTTTGGGAGCTTCTCCTTGTTCTAAGAGATGTAGAATATCTTCTAAGTCTTCCTTGCCTTGTCGAAGTGGGGGTTTGATAGCCACTGCTCCCACCATTGACTCATTCAGCTTTGATGATGCTAGATGGTCGGCATCTTTGTTCTGGTCTCTTGGCACATGATGTACTTGTGCCTCCCTAAATCTTCTCATAAGAGATTTGGCCTCTCTCATTTTACTAGAGAGGTTTGTATTTTTGCATACCCATGTACCTTGCATCTGCCTTACCAATAGCATGGAGTCTCCAAAAGCATTCAATCTCTCGATTGAATTACTAAGACACCAACAAAGACCATGAATTAAAGCTTGATATTCTGCCTCATTGTTAGAGTGGACACCTTCCAAGATGATTCCTTCACAATAGATTTTCCCTCCTAAAGGAGAGAAAACAACGATGCCTGCGGCTGCCTTATCCTTAGTTCTCTTGTATGCACCATCAAAGTAGAGGCTATAAGCATCTACAAGAGTTTTTATGGATGGGGGTGGTGGAAGGTTCTTTCTTTTCACCACGAGATTTTTCTCATAGCACCTATTTGTCAAAATATCAGCCAAGCATGCCCGAGTTGTTTTTTCAACCTGCACTGTATAATCAAACTCTTGAAGTCGGACCACCCACTTTGCTATTTTGTCAGAGATTTCCATATGTTGTAGTGCATAGGGAAACATATCCTCCACAGTGATGATCACAAACCTCTTTGGAAGTAAATATGGCCGAAATTTGGTTACTTCAAACATGAGGGCCAACACTAGTTGTTCCATGGAGGTGTAAGCCTTCTCTGAGGCTTTCATGAGGCGGCTGGCAAAATACACAGGCCTCATGAAGGATGTTTTTTTATCTTTTTGTAGGAGAGCAGCACCAATGGCCTCTTCTCCCACACTAGGGTTTACAAAGAATGTTTCTTCCCAACAAGGCTGGAGGATTATAGGAAGTGACCCCAACATTTTCTTTATCTCCTTAAAATGTCCTTCACTTTGTTCACTCCATACAAGTGTTTCTTGGCATGTCAGTTGCTGCAGGGGGTATATGGCCTGAGAGAGTAAGTGTATAAATATCTTAGCTTTTGTAAGAAGGAGACCAATTATTTGATGGAGGTTGGGGAAGGTAGAGCTAGCAATGTTTCTACCTTATTTGGATCTACCTCAATTCCTTCAATTGACACTACATGCCCTAGTAGTGTAACCTTGCTTTCCCCAATGTGACATTTATCCTTATTTAGTTGTCCACCCAACCTAGCTAAGCGAGTAAATCCTTCATCAACCTTGCGTAGATGTATGTTCCTTGAGCTGTAAATACAAAAGTCATCTATGAAAACCCTTATGGACTTACCAAAGTAAGGTTGGAAAACCATATTCATGAATCGTTGAAAGGTTGCTGGGGCATTTGTGAGACCAAAGGGCATGACCCGAAAGGCAAAACAGCCCCATGGTGTGATGAAAGTGGTCTTCTTTTGATCCTCCTCTGCAATGCGAATCTGGAAGTAGCCAGAGTAGCCATCACACACCGTATACCGCTCATGTCCCGCTACTTCATTCAAGATTTCATCCTGAAATGGAAGAGGGAAGTGGTCCCTTTTTGTTGCAGCATTTAGTGGCTTGTAATCTATGCATACTCGCCACTTACCATTTTTCTTTGGCCTCACTACTACTGGGGAGACCCATTCTGAATCTTCCACTGGGTATATGAATCCTGCATTCAAGAGTCTCTTCACCTCCATCAACAGTGCATCCTGTTGCACAACTCCCAGTCTTCTCAATCTTTGTACTATAGGTTTTCTTCCTTCTTTGAGTTGGATGTGATGCTTCACTGCAGTGACACATGTAATGTGAGTATAATCAGAAATAAACAATGATGCATGCTTCTTGAGAACATTCACATAACCCTCCCTTTCTTCATCCTTTATATCCTTGGATATCATCTTCTCTAGGCTAGCATCCCACACATCTTCTCCTTGGATTCTTGGGTTGTCTTCTGATAAGGTAGGTTCTTTTAAGGTGACACCCATAACTTCGAGAGTGCTATCACTCTCTCCACTTGAACTCTCTTCGTCTTCTACTGATGAGGAACATCCACTTGAGCTCCACTCATCGGCAGACGTTTCTAGTTCAAGGTTCTCTTGACGCCCACTCTTCAAGTTGTAAACCACCTTTTGATCGTGGCCACCCACCTTACGTGGCCTCAACTCCAGATCTCCTGTTGCCCAATCTTGCCTAGCTCCGATGCCCATAAGCCAAGGTCTCCCTAGGATGAGGGGATATCCTTCCCCCTTTACTGGCATCACATAAACATCCACTGCTGTAGTGATTCCAAAAACAGAAACTCTCAAAGCTTTCACTACACCCACACATGTGACCGCATCATTGTTGGCCATCTTTGCCCTGAAGGTTGAGGATTCCATTACTTCTAAACCTAATTGATGCATAAGTTTTTCTGTCATGACACAAACCTCTGCTCCACTATCGATGTATATTTTTCGAATCCGTTGACCTTTAATTTGAGCCTCCACTATAGGCACTATATCTTTGAGTCCATATGCCTTGATTGCACTAACCATTTTACCTTGCCTTGCCCTTGTGCTTACCATTTTTGACCATTGTCGTCGTAGCTTTGGAGAGGCATGAAGTAGTTGTGGCCAAGTAATTTTTGGCCCTTGAGAGCTCACGTCTGCTACCAGATCATAAGGTTGTGTCCGAGAACTCAAAGGGAAGTCAGAGATATCAATTTTAGACCTAGTTCGAGTCTTTCTCTTCTTCCCTTCATCTCCAGGTGCCCGTGATGTACTTGCCTCATTGGTTGCTTCCTTGCTTGCCTCAGTCTGGACACGTACCCACTTGATAGGCATGGTCTCTACTACATCTACCTTCATCTTACCTCTTGCTATTTCTTCTTGGAGCCTTCTATCCCTAACCACCTCCTCTATTTTTATGACATTAACATTTGGTTGAACAACAGGGGTTTCAGCTTGAACATAAGGTGGTTGTAAAATTGCAGGTCGTGACTGCTCTTGCTCTTGAGTCCTAGCACGAGGAGGGCTTACTTGTTGTCGAGGATCTCTGGCAGGGTGATCATACCTTCTAGGGTGAGGACAATTGTACATGCCATGTCCATTTTCTCCACAGTTGTAACACAACATCTCCCTTGCTTGTCGCCGCATTTGTGGTCGATTCCCACCATTCCCCTCGATAGGTCTTCTTGCACCTTGCACAAGATTCACTCTCAAACCCTCTAGTTGATTAGTAAGATTTTTTATTTGTTGGATCATGTCTTCTTGACCTCTAACAAGGCCTGGTGCATTAGATACATTTGGGGAAACTTGAGAGGCCTCCATAGTTGTGATGTTGTTTCCCAAACCTGCTTGGCTAGCTTGGGCTTGGTACAGAATCTTTCGATTCTTTTTCCTAGTGATTCTCAAAGCATCTTCAAAAGTGTTTGGAAATTTCACCTTTACCTTCTCCCTGAGCAAGGGATACAAACCTGAAATAAATCGATCCTTTTGAAGGCAGTTTGGAGCTCTCTCTCCAGGGTTCAGTGAGTCTGAACACTGCCCCCAAAGCTTCAAAAACCCTTCCTCATAAGTTGCATAACCATAAGGATCACTTTGATGGAAGGCCAAAAGCCGTTGCCATAACTCTTCAACTGAGTTAGTTTGTTGAAATCTCTGCAAGAAAGCTGCCTTCAATCCTTCCCATTCAGCTCTTTGGGCCAGATTTAGAGTTTGGAACCACATTCTAGCTTCTTCCTTGAGCACCAAAGGAAAAGCCCTCAACTTTAATGCTTCATCATCCCTCCCAGAGACAAGGAAGGCCATCTCAAGGTTGTCCAAAAAATCCAATGCATTTTCTCCATTGCGCCCAAAGAAGCTTGGAAATGCCATGTTGCCTTAGTAGAGTACAAAGATGAACACGTCTAGACTTAAGTTGTATTTTATGAGGGGAAGGATGAATGGGTTTACAAATGCATTGATTTCAGCAAGACGTCTAGGCCCCAATATGCTTCTAATAATGGCTTGGAATCTAAGCTTTGTGCTAGCTACAATATGCACAGTTTGCATAGCAAGTGGATGGATAGGTCCATACAACTCGTTGTGATTCATGAGAAACTATTATAATAGGATAAAGACATGTACATTGAAGGATGCATTGTAGTCTAGAATTGGGAAGATTATAGGTTCTGGTGATACAAGAATCTCCCTTAATCTTTCAACTCCAAAGTACATGACAAGACGCTGTTGGAAGAAAATCTTCCTACTGATGCATACATTAACTTGGATGTTTTGTACAGAGTGGAAGGTGTAGAAATTCGGGCCATTATTATTATTCATGAGTAGAAACTACTTAAGGGAGTAGAGGAAATGCACTTTCTTGAATTATGAAGGTTTTTCCCAGAATATTTCTTTTTGGATCCCACCAACTTTGCTATACGGAGAATTTGCTCACCAGTGATTGTTCTTGCCTTAGTGTGTCCATCCTCGGCGACATATATTTCATAAGGTGTGATGGCCACCTTTTCAACCACACCCAATCTTCGAGCTAACAACAGTTGAAGGTAGTCTTCATACTTTGCACTTCTACAAAACTCCACACCGTTCATGCATAATTGTCCTCCTTTGATGTGGATTAGGCCAGAGAGAGAGAGAGATTTGATGATTTGGAGACGAGGACCTTCCGGAAGAGCCTTTACTTTGTTTGCAAAACACTCACCACAATTATGAGAACCTAGCAATTGATGGCAACATGATTTTTTCCATTGTGAGAGAATGCAATTTCTAAGGTGAACACCTTTTACCCGCATACGTGCCGTCATCCGATAGGCATACTTCCTTTCTTGGGCTTCCTTGGGAGACCATTGTGGGAGTCGTGGACTTTGATCAGCTTCAAAAAGAGTTGGTGAAGGCGTTGGAGAAGAGCCACTTGGAGTACTTGTTGTAGAGGATGCACCACCATGTGTTGTATCGTCCCGCATAGATGAGAATGTCCTCAGTGGGGGCACCAATTTATGACGAAAGAAATTCGGTATGGTAGCCTCTATACTATGCCAAACTCCCTTCTGCCACAAAGTGAATGAGATAAGGGCACCACCTAGTCATGAAAGAGCGGACTAGGACGCTATGCAAGAGGGAGAGGAGATTGTAAGGGAGAAGAGATGAAAACTAAGAGAGGAAGAGAGAGAGAGTGAGTGAGAATGAGAGAACTATGAAAAAATAGATGAATCAATAAACTTAAGAGATGGAGAACCCTCGAGACATAACCAATATACACAATACTTCATAAAATAAGATCATATCTAGCAATAATAGAGAGAGAGTAATGAGAGTTCATACATTACTACTACAACTAAGGATGATTTGAGGGTGATTTAGGAGGGGAATTCTAATGGTTTATTAGCTTGAGAGAGAGGATAAGAGATGGGAAAGGGTGGGGGGTCTAATGAATGATGTTTTATGGAAGTGTTAAGTGTGGGGAAGAAAGTATGGATGTGTATTAAATTGGGAGGTGGTCTCCACTACAGTTGGAAAAAGTTGGCATCCACCATTTTGGCCATATCTCCCGATTCGTAGCTCCAAAAAAATATAAAAAAATACCAGCCAAAACTTTAGCTCACGCGCTACAACTTTCATGTTGATAAGTTTTTTTGGATCGGAGTGGAAGTATTTTTAAAACAAAATCATGTGCCTGATTTTTCTTCCACTAATGCTTCCAAGAAGGGTCCCATTTGGTTGAATTGTCATAAGGCTCCAAAGTCATGACATTATGAGCCTCACATGCCCTTTGGATGGCTCCAAATCCATTTCATATCTTTCCTTTTCACATTATACATTTTCCATTTACCTTCCTTCATTGATCTTTACTCTTCACCCCCCCTTGGTAAACCGGTCCATGAAATATTTTCATCCAGTGATTTCTTGGATTTCCCAAGAGGTTGTTCCCACCCTTTTCTTTATTTCAAAGCTCCAAATGTACAAAAAATCAACAAAATGTTAGACAAATATTTTTTGTGATTTTCTCGGATCAGTAGTTAAGGTTGTGATTGGTGACATGGTTTTGGCTAGAATTGTGTTTTTTATGGTTGTACACTTGACTATTGGTCCTTTCATATTACGTTGTCGTGATGCTGCGTGTCCACCACTGCAAATCTGAGGGTGGAGTTTTTTGCCAAGAAATTGATCACATTAGTTAGCGTCATTAGGAATTTATTTTCCATTGTGTGTATCTTTTGAGCTTGCATTTGCATGGCGCACAAGCACCTGTAGTTAGGCTAGGCACAATTTCTTTAATGCATTCATAATTATTTGTAAAAATCGCTCGATTGATTGCATAGCACGGATTCTAAATTGCAAACCGCATGAGTGATTGGGCACCACGAAGTTCTTTCTTGAAAATATATTCTTGAAAGGGCACATTGCATGGAAAAACATGTAACTGTTTTGAAGGCTCAAGGATCCAAGGAAAAGACCAGCTTAATTTCGGACTTTCCTCGTGTGACAGCGCTTTGGAGAGGCTAAACTCATTGACTAATAAGTTTGTGCTTGAGGGCTTACTTACAAACTTGGAATAACGCTCAAACAGTATGGAAGCATAAATATGTGTCATTTAATGGAGGTGCTAAGGGCCGTGTGTGGACACTACAATTGTCGATGCATGCTTGAGTTTTATCACAAACATTGTCTATAATGATGAATTCTCATCAAAGTTGTCAGTTCTTCCATTAAGCATCTTTATATTGAAGCATTAACATCAAAGATTGCTAGATCAAGTTCTAACAAGTACACAAGTGATTTCATTCAATAGTCAAACAAGCATAAGTGCTCAATTATTGGACCCGGTGGGGAATGTGAAGGCTATGCATTGTGATTTGTTGACCATTCTCTAGGTAGATCAATCGATGTTCTAACTACAAATTCAACTTAATGCACGATATCTGCAACTTGCATGAGTGTGTAAGGAGCTTTTGACTAAGGGGAGATTGATTATATAAAAGATTATGCTGTAATTATTAGTTTCTCTAATCATAAGGATGTCATGGGATTTGTAATTATCAGTTTCTCTAATCATAAGGATGTCATGGGATTTTTCACAACCCATCGGCTAGGCATGGAAATCATGTGGGCACAAAGATAGGTTTGCATTCATATTTTTGTCTCTCTTAAACAATGATGGAGGTTGGCGACATAGAAGAATAACAAAATCTATAAATTCCTTAAGCTTTTTGAGGAGAAAGCTTTGTATTTTTTGGGGGGTTGTTGAGCTTAAAAAGGGGAAGTGACGATGAGAAGAAGGGATCGGTGAGCTCGGCAAGACAATAGAAGGTGATGAAGGTGACACCGATCGACCTACAAAGACAGAAGGAGCGACGACAAAGAAGATGAAGGAAAAGTTGAAAGCAAAGGGTGACAACGAAGCTATAGACAAGCCACCAGAAGGTGAAGACAAAGCCGCCAAGAACAAGCTAAAGAGAGAAGGCAAGAGACAAACCCGAAGGAAGAGAAGACAAAGCTGAAGGGAGAGAAGACACAGAAGGCGGAAGATGAAGCCGAAGGGAGAGACAACATAGAAGGTGACAAAGACAAAGCAAAGACGAATGAAGCAGAAGATGAAGCGGTGACAAACAAAAAAGAAGACGAAGACATTGCTATGACGATCGAGGAAGATATTTCTACGATGGAGGAAGTCCAAAAGGTGGTGACGAAGACGTTCCTATGACAATGTTGAAAGATATTTTTTATGCCCATGGATCTCCCAGATCACTCCTTCTCCTTCTTTCAGTTCAATCTGCAGTTCTCAGCCTGTTTACAGCGATCGCAATGCGCGCGATTTTATCAAACTATCTTTTTTATGAAAAATCTCCTAATTGGATGAAAAATCAACTAGCTTTTTGCATGCCATCCTAACCTAGAAGCTTTTTCTAACTTTTTCGGATTTTTACAATAAATAATATAAAAAATAGACTAAAATTATCCAAAAATCTAGTATTTTTGGATAATCCATGCAACTCACACTAGTACTAATGGCTTAGATTGTCAAGAATCTCATGGTGGGGGGACTTGCTCAAGATGCTAAGCCGAACACACACAGAATGCACAAGGAGAAGCTCACTCAAGAGACAAGAAGAGAGATGCAGGACAAAACGTTTTCTTGCTGGTTTCTTCTTCTTCTTCCACACACTTTACAATGTGCACAAAGTATAGATAAGATACAACATAAAGGAAAGTGGCCTACTAAGTCAAGCAATGCTAGAAAAGTCCATAGTGTAATGTGGACTTCGCATATCTCAATATGCGTCTGACTGCATCCAAATGTGGCTTTCTAGGTACTTGCATAAACTGACTCACAAGAACAACAACGTAGCTCAAGTCTGGCCTTGTAATGATCATGTAAATCAAACTCCCCACTATCCTCCTGCACATAATAGGGTCTTCTATCTCATCCCCAACATCAGCACTCAACTTTACATTATGCTCCAACAGGACTGAAAGTGGTTTGCATGTTGTCATACCATACTTGGACAACATATCCAAGCCATACTGTCTTTGGGATAGCCATATACCATCATCACATGTGATCACCTCAATGCCAAGGAAGTACCTTAGCTCACCTAAATCCTTCATCTCAAACTTCTTCTTCAAAAATTCCTTGACTTCAGCAATCCCACTATCACTATCACCTGTAATAATCAAGTCATCCACATAGATGACTATGATGACCAAACCTGCATCTCCCTTTCTCACATAAAGTGAGTGATCAGCATTAGAAACATAAAAGCCAATATTGACAAGATACTTTTTGATATTGTTAGACCATGCTCTAGGTGCTTGCTTGAGCCCATAGAGCGCCTTCTTCAACCTGCACACATACGTGGGATGCTCTAAATCTTCATAACCTGCTAGTTGATCCATATACACTTCTTCCTGCAAATCACCATGCAAGAAGGCATTCTTTACATCCATTTGCTGCAACCTCCAACCTTTGGTTTTGCTACCAAAGAAATCACACATCTGACAGTTGCCATCCTAGCAATTGGACTGAAGATTTCTTCATAATCTATGCCATATGTTTGGGCATAGCCTTTTGCAACCAGCCTAGCTTTGTACCTACTAATAAAACCATCTGCATTGTGCTTAATCTTATAAACCCACTTACATCCAATAACTTTCTTGCCCTTTAGCAATGATACTAGATCCCAAGTCTTATTGGCCTCTAATGCAGCCATCTCCTCATCCATTGCTGCATCCCAATGAGTATGACCAACAACATCCTCAAAACAAGTGGGCTCAACATCCTCATCTAGTTTCACCATATAAGCATAATGGTGAGCTGCATAACCTTCAAAACCAAATCTTTTAACAGGGTATCTGATCCTCCTAGATCTGCGTACCACTGGATCACTCAACGAAGCCTTTACATTATTATGAGCTCTCTCTACACCTGGTGTCCTGACAGAAGGAATACCAAGCTCATCATCCAAGCTCTTTGAGCCTCTAGAGTCTCCATCAAAAACTGCATCAATCCCATCTGACACTTTATTCTTTCCTTTCTCTTTACCTATAGTGCTACTAGAATTTGAGTTCTCCGTTGTCATACGCAAGGGGAAGCAACACTATATGGATGATCATATGTCTCGCATACCCATGGGAGAAGACACTAGACAGGGCATTGGAGACGAATTACCCAATGCACATCTATTCACCCTATCCAACAAAAGAGATCCGTTTAGAGTCAACTTGATGCCATACTGGGTAGACAACATAGTCCAAGTGCTAGAGCACGGACTACGTGATTGACCCATAGAAAAGGCTGACTGAGATGGGTCATTCTCAAAATTCAACCCTATCAATTAGTAGCAAGCCAACTTTATCGGCTAGGGCAAGACGGGTTGTTGTGGAGATGTGCGTGTGAGCACAAAATGAACGATGTACTAGTTGAGGCACACGGAGGAATTACAGGAGGGCATTTCACTGGAGTTATGACAGCTCGCAAGGTGATGTAGTCTCAACTGTGGTGGCCCATGCTTTTCCAAGATGTGGCACGGTTCATGAAACACTGTGACGAGGGCCAATGGACAAAGGTGACAGTTTTCAAGGACAAAATAGAGCTAAGTCCCATTATAGCATGACAATCATTCGAGAAATTGGGGATCGACTTCATTGGGCCTATCAGCCCCACAGCTCAATATCGCAAGCCAAATACATCATTGTTGCCACCGATTATCTCACAAAGTGGGAAAAAGCTAGAGCCACCTGAAAAAACGACGCACAAACCACTGGTAAGTTCTTATGGGAGCAGGTAATCTCTGGATTTGGCTGCCCCATCAGACTTGTCAGTGATCAAGGTACACACTTTATCAATGATGTGATTTCTCATCTCTTATCCACCTTCCTAATCATCCATTGAAAATCCTCACCCTACTACCCTTAGGCAAATGGCCAAGTGTGTAACGTGTCCGCTTGCTTGTGGGACACATCTTAGCAGCCCATCGGGAGGGGAGTCTAGAAAGTGCCACCTGGCACTCACAAGGAATGTCATAGGGTTTGCGATCTAGGTCTTCCCGAGTCTGCCCCGAAGTAGAAGTATCCGGTCGTTCCCACTTAAGACCGACCTGAAGTCAGGGTTTCTTTCCTATCATCCAAGTCTCTAGGAAGTAGCTAGCATCGAGCTCCAAATGAACCACTTTGCATAGGAACAACAAAGTTGAAGCAGATTTATGCTGCGCTTGGTTCATGGAGAATGGGAAACGAGAGGGTTGTGAAGCTCAACCTTTCTGCCCATAAGGCATAGTCCCATTCTGCTCCCCTAAAATAACAAAAATCGGGATTCTAACTCTACTGACTCTAGGTCTTCACAGTCTCGTTATCACATCTTTTGAGAAAAGTTCCCAGCTAACCGAGACCACCCTTCTGTAGGACAAACCCAAGTCGCATCCACCACACTTTCCTTGAGTTGCTTAGTTATCTAATTACCTACCACATTATGTTTGACATGCAAAGGCAGCTTCCTTAATTAATCAATTTAAACACAGGTTCCTTCAAGTAACTTAGGCACTGACATTTAAAAAAAACAATGTCAAGCAAGTTCCTTTTTCAAATATTTGACCTTTATGTATCATAGTCTTGGAATACATCAAGTATCATGCCCAAAGGCTATCCCAGCAATCAACAGGATTGCTGTTCCAAGTTTTGCCCGTAGACTAGTACACGGGCCTCGAGATCCCATCTCGAGTCATGTTGGCCTCTTGTGCGGGATCCGGAGGCAAGGAATTTACAGCCAGAGCCTCCCCTGGCACCCAAGCGTCCTCCCGCTCTAAGCAACACCCACCGAGAGACCTCTCGCAACGGGTTCGGTCCATGTATCCGGTGCGGCTATCAACCTCCTTGGATAGGGCCAGGCAAGCAGTCCGAGGTAACTGAACCTTCCTCTCCCTCTAGGCTATCAACCTGAAGCATTAAGTGTTTGGCCTTGAATTAGTTTCTTGAGTAAATAAGTTCAAACAATGTACCTAAGTGTACAATCACAATCATTTATGTGGTCGTTCATACGACCAACTGCTAAGGAGTGATTCCTTTTTTTCGAATATTCCCAGCATTCGATCCTAGATCGTTCGGGACTTGGCGAGATTCCAAGGGCTTGGCAAGCTAGGTTTCTTGTTTCCCCTTTTTCTTTGGGTTAGGGTTTGTACCCTACCGACCCCAATTATCCTTACCTTAGGTCTCCTTGTAAAATAGTTCATGGACAACCCCATCGTCCTCGGTTGGTCAATTTGCTTCTTGGCAATTCACAATTTTCCCTAAGTTTGACAAATCGATCCCCAAGAGAGAGAGTTGTAGTGGGGCGACTACTCGAATCTAGCTTGTAATTAGGTCTTGCCTCCCTTTGCCTAAGATGTAGCAGTAGCATCTTATGGTTTAGTTGCAATGCATGTGACCTTGCAAACTAGTTGCTCGAGATAGGTAGTAGTGTCTATCTTGAGGAATTACATTCCTTTTGTTGATATTACTAGTATTCGTGTCCTAAGGCATGGTACCCTCTTATTACTTGCAACATAGAACGATCTAAGTGTGAGATCATTGGATTAATTCTGCAAGCGTCTATCTTTTCATATTGATTGTAACTATCACTTCATGCGTATTGCATCCTATATGCTTTTCATCAAATGAAATATAACTCTTTTCCTTTTCATACATTTACTTATGCATGCAGGTTATGTGTCAAGAATCGCGTGGTGGGGGGACTTACTCAAGATGCTATCCTGAACACACACAGAATGCACAAGGAGAAGCTCACTCAAGAGACAAGAAGAGAGATGGAGGCCAAAACATTTTCTTGTTGATTTCTTCTTCTTCTTCCACACACTTTACAATGTACACAAAGTATAGATAAGATACAACATAAAGGAAAGTGGCCTACTAAGTCAAATAATGCATAACCGACTACACTAGTCGACTGGCGCTATAACTATGCCACTTGTAAATAGGTGTAACAACCTGAATATAATAAGTAATGAGTCAGTGGCCATGTGAGAGTCATAATGACCACCGACGTGCTAAGTGTAGACGTGTAGACCCATCTAACCAAGCGGTCCATCATCATCAATGTCCACATGTGTTGAGCTTGTCATCTCAACACTCCCCCTCAAGCTCAACTGCATCTCAGCAACTCCAAGTAAGCTTCGAAACTTTTGAAACTTCTCTATACCCAACGCCTTTGTGAAGATGTCAGCTATCTGATTTTGTGTACTAACATACACCAAGTCAATCTCACCTGCTAGTACCTCCTCTCTCACAAAGTGGTAGTGTACCTCAATATGTTTTGTCCTGGCATGGAACACAGGGTTCCTAGCCAACTGTATACTGCTCGTGTTGTCACAATAAATGACAACTGGACCTTCCACCTACACATCCAAATCAACCATTAACTTTTGTAGCCATACTACCTCACATGCTGCAACAGCAACACCTCTATACTCAGCCTCTGTACTCGTCAAAGCAACTGTAGATTGCTTTTTGCTGCTCCAAGCAACTGCTGCACTACCAAGAGAGAACATGTATCTGCTGGTAGATCTTCTATTAGACATACTACCAGCCCAATCTGTATCTGTGTATCCAAACACATGTACATCTATACCTGCCTCATAGAAAAGTCCATAATGTAATGTGGACTTCACATATCTCAATATGCGTCTGACTGCATCCAAATGTGGCTTTCTAGGTACTTGCATAAGCTAACTCACAAGACCAACAACGTAGCTCAAGTCTGGCCTTGTAATGGTCATGTAGATCAAACTCCCCACTGTCCTCGTGAACATAGTAGGGTCTTCTATCTCATCCCCAACATCAGCACTCAACTTTACATTTTGCTCCAACAGGACTGAAAGTGGTTTGCATGCAGTCATACCATACTTGGACAACATATCCAAGCCATATTGTCTTTGGGACAGCCATATACCATCATCACATGTGATCACCTCAATGCCAAGGAAGTACCTTAGCTCACCTAAATACTTCATCTCAAACTTCTTCTTCAAGAAGTCCTTGACTTCAGCAATCCCACTATCACTATCACCTGTAATAATCAAGTTATCCATATAGATGACTATGATGACCGAACTTGCATCTCCCTTTCTCACATAAAGTGAGTGATCAGCATCAAAAACATAAAATCCAATATTGACAAGATACTCTCTGATCTTGTTAGACCATGCTCTAGGTGCTTGCTTGAGCCCATAGAGCGCCTTCTTCAACCTGCACACATACGTGGGATGCTCTAAATCTTCATAACCTGCTAGTTGATCCATATACACTTCTTCCTACAAATCACCATGCAAGAAGGCATTCTTCACATCCATTTGCTGCAACCTCCAACCTTTTGCTGCTACCAAAGCAATCACACATCTGACAGTTGCCATCCTAGCAATTGGACTGAAGGTTTCATCATAATCTATGCCATATGTCTAGGCATAGCCTTTTACAACCAGCCTAGCTTTGTATCTACTAATAGAACCATCTGCATTGTGCTTGATCTTATAAACCCACTTACATCCAATAGCTTTCTTGCCTTTTGGCAATGATACTAGATCCCAAGTCTTATTGGCCTCTAATGCAGCCATCTCCTCATCCATTGCTGCATCCCAATGAGCATGACCAACAGCCTCCTCAAAACATGTGGGCTCAACATCCTCAATTAGTTTCACCATATAAGCATAATGGTGAGCTGCATAACCTTCAAAACCAAATCTTTTAACAGGGATCTCACCCTGCTAGACCTGCGTACCACTGGATCACTCAATGGAGTCTTTGCATTAACATGTGCTCTTTGCACACCTGGAGTCCTCACTGAAGGAATGCCAAGCTCATCATCCAAGCTCTCTGAGCCACTGGAGTTTCCATCAAGAACTGCATCAATGCCTTCTGACACTTTATTCTTTCCTTTGTCTTTACCTGTAGTGCTACTAGATGCACCTGAAGATGTAGAGGTACTCCTTAGTCTCCCAGACCAAGGACTACCAGATGATGTCTCTGGTCCACTAAGAGTTCGTGATTCTTGCTTTTCATCTTGCACATGAGTGTCATGATCATCATCATCATCCAATGCATCACCACTAGATGCATACCAACTGCTCATTTCATCAAAGATGACATCCCTACTCACTCTAAACTTACATGTGATAGGGTTATAACAGCGATACCCTTTTTGCTCTAAAGAGTATCCAATAAAGACACACTTTTCAGCCTTTGGATCCAGTTTCTTCCGCAACTCATCTGGCACATGAACATACGCAATGCAGCCAAACATTTTCAAGTGTGAGACATCAGGCTTCTTACCTGTAAAACATTCTTCGGGAGTCATCCCATGGACTGCAGCTGTGGGAGTTCTGTTCATAATATAAACAGCGATATGAACAACCTCAGACCAAAAATGCTTAGGCGTATTCTTTTCAGCCACCATCAAGGCGCGTGCAACTTCTGCAATATGCCTATTTTTCCTTTCTGCAACCCCATTTTACTGTGGGGTATATCTGCATGTGAACTATCTCTTTATCCCATGAGACCTCAGAAAATCACTGAACTCATTCGAGAGGTACTCTCCCCCTCCATCTAACCTCAAGCACTTTACTTTCAAGCATGTTTCTCTTTCAACTGCAGCCTTGAAACTTCTAAAGTGCTCAAAAGCTTCACTCTTTTCCTTCATAAAATATACCCACAGCTTTCTAGAACAATCATCAATGAATGTGACAAAGTATGAACTACCTCCAAGAGATACATTTTGTGCAAGCCCCCAAATGTCTGTATGTACAACATCAAGGATATTTTTGCTTACATCTCTGTCATGTGAAAAAGGTTGTCTTGCCTGCTTACCAAATTGACATGCTTCGCATACCTTATGAAATTCTGCAACTCTAAATGTAGGCAAACCTGTAACCAACCCTTTGGACTGCATTAATTTCAACCTTTGTACATTTGCATGTCCAATGCGTTTGTGCCAAATTTCAATATCTGCAACAACACCTTTTCCTTTAGCATACATAGCAACATTCATAGTAGGAATTCCAGCATCTAGAGTAAACATACGTCCAACTCTACTTCCCTTTGCTACCAACCTGCACTTGTCATTGAAGTCTTCTACAAAGTAGCCCTTTGCATTAAATCTGACTTGCAACCCTTGCTCTACCATTTGACCGACTAACACCAAGTTCTTTGTAATAGATGGCACATATAATACATCTGAAAGACTCACATAACCTGCATTTTGCAAATCTTACATCTCTCCAAACCATTCTGCATGGCTGGTCATATGATTGGATGCACCTGAATCAACATACCAAACATCATCATGTGTTCCCTTTCCTGTAACAGCATTCAGCATATGCTACATAACAAACAGACGTTCATTTTTATCTTCATTCTGTCGTGAAGACGATGCATAGTTTCCTTGCTACAACTTACCACTGCGAATATCATCTTTCTTAGCATAACATTGGGCTGCAATATGACCTGTTTTGCCATAATAGTGGCACACAATACCAGAGTTTTTAGAACCTCTATTCTGCCATCCGCCTCTTCCTCTAAAGCTCCCCCCGCCTTTAAAGTTACCACGACCTCCTGAAACCTGCATATCGCCAAATTGCTGATTCAATATGTTTTGCTGGTTGTCACTACCATGTCCTCTACCACGGCCTCTTGAAGAGAACCTGCCACGTCCCCTTCTTGAACTGGAATAGAAATCTTGGACCTATTCACCACTTCTTTCAGATGTCTCACTCTGCATGGTTGATCTCTTCAGTGATCATAAGGGAGACCAACTCATCGAAATCTGGAAATGGCTTTCTAACATATACGGAAGTTACAAAAGACTTCCAAGCCTTTTCATTGTTAAGTCCGCCCAAGGTAGACGACACCAAATCATCATCATCGGGCATTGCATCAATTGCTGCCAAGGCATCTGCAATGCTCCTTACCTTCAGTGCATACTCATTGATAGACATCTTCCCTTTCTTCAATGTATTCAACTCTTGCTTGAGTTGAATCTTTCGTGCCTTTGTATTTACAAAAAACATACTTTCAAGTATGGTCCAAGCTGCATATGAATTCTCTGCATTTCTAATGTGTCCCAGCATATTATTGTCAATTACTGCAGACAACCAATACATGACCTTTTTATCTGTTGCATTCCATTCCTTCCGTACCTTTGTCTCTTCTGCAGTTGGAGGATCACTCACCTCCGGCTCCTTTTCCTCACCTGAAACAAACTCGTAGAGGCCTTTTCCAATAAGGAAGTTCGTGACATGGAACTTCCATGAAGGGTAGTTGTTCTTGTCGAGCTTCTCAATGATGGGGCTTCCACTATTCTCTACCATTATCACAAAAATAATACCAAACAGCAAGCAAATCTTCTGCAACCCTCGACCTGTAGTGCACAGTAATACACCAGATAACCTTTTTCACTGTCTGCTCAACAATATATGCAATCTGCCAACCAGTTTATAGATAAAACTTGTGCTTACTCGCTGGTGAACACCTTTAAACTTACAGATCTAAAATCTGTAATCTGCGCACCCACTTTCGGTCAATACAGTCGAAGTCACAGTGTACCCTGAAACTGTTGTCCGCAACCTTGCGGCTCTAAAACGGGGCCTGAAACGGCCTCAGATGCCTTCACGCTCTTCATGCACACCAAATCTCACTGCAATCTGAGATTTTTGCTCGACCCTGCTTCTGGTGTCTCCACAGGCACTATCCAAGAGAGAGGGTGGAAGAATGGGAGAGCTTCTTACCCATAGCTTGCTTGCTCGAACCTTGCTTCTTCTCCTTCGCTTCAACCTTCGAAATTAGCCTCTCTCAGTGGCGTGGCTCTGATACCATGTCAAGAATCGTGTGGTGGGGGGACTTGCTCAAGATGCTGCGCCGCACACACACAGAATGCACAAGGAGAAGCTCACTCAAGAGACAAGAAGAGAGATGGAGGCCAAAACGTTTTCTTGTTGATTTCTTCTTCTTCTTCCACACACTTTACAATGTACACAAAGTATAGATAAGATACAACATAAAGAAAAGTGGCCTACTAAGTCAAATAATGCATAACCGACTACACTAGTCGACTGGCGCTATAACTATGCCAGCTATAAATAGGTGTAACAACCTGAATATAATAAGTAATGAGTCAATGGCCATGTGAGAGTCATAATGACCACCGATGTGCTAAGTGTAGACGTGTGGACCCATCTAACCAGGCGGTCCATCATCAATGTCCACATGTGTTGAGCTTGTCATCTCAACATTATGCTATGTATAGTTACAATGATATTGAAATAAAAACATAATCTTTTCATTTCCCATATAAGTCTCACGAAATAGAATGCAGTTACTTATGTGAAAATATAACCCTTTTATTCCCCTCCATAGCAACTACATATTCTTTAATTAAACATTCTTCTATGAATCAACCTATTTACGGTCGTCACAATGGATTTTTTTTTATTGCACAAATGCATTGTGTACAACATAACCCATTCTTGCCAACGTAAGTTACCCAATGCAAACCTTCCAATGCACATGAGCATTGCAATATAAATTTAACCTATGTGCGCGATGCAACTAGGACATTATTGCATGAGTGCATCTTTTAACACATGAACCATGCATTCAAGAATACAACGACCATTCATCATGATGGTGTGAGGAATATGAGTACCTTGTCATGCAATTTAAAACTTTTCCGAACATTCCTATGATCTTTTTAAAACAAAGCATTCTAATAATGCAACTCAGTTTTCCCTATGCAAATTTATACTTAATGCGCCCATATCATGCGGAAACGAAAAGGGTGAATTTGATGGAACCTGAACTTCCGCAGAAGGGGTCTTATCGGCTTTCACGCTTCGGGTGGGGACTCCTACACGTGCCCCTCTTATTCCCGTTGTTCTCCTCTCGTGTGGCGCTTTGGGGCCATCGCAAAATCGAGGCTAGGGCAAGTGGAGGGTGTGCTGAAATTCCCTGCAACTGGTAGTCCTTCCCTCCCACAAGGGAACTCCCTTCGTGGACGAATTGCGTCCTCCCGTGGTCTGCGGGTGAAACACCCTTAAGAAGGTACTTTGTGAAAGCTTCTAGGAAGCTTCCTAACAAGCTTCTTTAGCTTTTTTTTCTTCTGTCAGGTGATCCCGACATCATCTCCTCCCCCCTATTCACGTTTTTATGGCAAAATGACGGTGGCGAGGGTATGGCAGCCTGGCGGAATGTTGGCTAAGTAGGGGGGGCATGGCATGTAGGCGAAGTAGGGGAGGGGCTGGCAGCCCTACTGCAGATCACGGGGGCGGGGGGAAGGGGGGGCTCCCCTTTATAGTGGAGAGGGGGTGGTATACGAGGGGGGGAGATGGCCATTTAACAGTTGCCACCCCTCCACCTGGGGGGTTGCATGCCCCCCTCTCCACTCATACTCTCTCTCTCTCTCTCTCTCTCTCTCTCTCTCTCTCTCTCTCTCTCTCTCTCTCTCCCCCCTGAAAAAATGACGGTGGCGAGGGTATGGCACCCCTCCACCTGGGGGGTTGCATGCCCCCCTCTCCACTCATACTCCCCCCCCCTCTCTCTCTCTCTCTCTCTCTCTCTCTCTCTCTCTCTCTCTCTCTCTCTCTCTCTCCCCAACAAAATGATGTTTTTATGGCAAAATGATGGTGGCAAGGGTATGGCGGCCTAGCGGAATGTTGGCTAAGTGGGGGGGGGGGTTTGGGGGAGGGGGGGCGGGCGTGGCACGTAGGCGGAGTAGGGGAGGGCCTGGCGGCCCTGCTGCAAATCACGGGGGCGAGGGGGGGAAGGGGGGGCTCCCCTTTATAGTGGGGAGGGGGTGGTATACAAGAGGGGGAGACGGCTGTTTAACGGCTGCCACCCCTCCACCTGGGGGGTTGCATGCCCCCCCTCTTCACTCATACTCCCTCTCTCTCTCTCTCTCTCTCTCTCTCTCTCTCTCTCTCTCTCTCTCTCTCTCTCTCTCTCTCTCTCTCTCTCTCTCTCTCTCTCTCCGACATGCTGTCGGTAGGGGGAGAGAGAGAGACAAAAAAAAAATTAAATTAAATTTTTAAAAAAATTAAAAGGGGGGGTTCTCGTGGGGAGGGGTACGAGAGAGATATTACAAAGTGAAATCAACAAAGAAGTTTCTGGTAAATGTCCTAACCAAGGTAGTCTATGCTTCACGGAGTGACTGGGATAACAAGATAGTGGCAGCCTTACGGGCCTATCGATGAACAACCTATAAAATGGTTGTGGGATCGACTCCCTTCATGTTGACCTACAGAACAAAGTGTCAAGAATCGCGTGATGGGGGGATGTGCTTGAGCTGATGTGCCAAACACACACTGTATACACAAGAGGAAGCTCATTCAAGAACACAAGAAGAGAGATGGAGGCCAAAACGTTTTCTTACTGGTTTCTTCTTCTTCTTCCACACACTATACAATGTACACAAAGTATAGATAAGATACAACATAAAGGAAAGTGGCCTTCTAAGTCAAACAGTGCATGACCGACTACACTAATCGACTGGCGTTATATATTTGCCAAATGTAGGTAGGTGTAACAAAAAATATATAATAAGTGATAAGTCAGTGGCCATGTGAGTATCATAATGACTACCAACGTGCTAAGTGTAGACGTACAGACTCGTCTAGCCATGCAGTCCATCATCAATGTCTGCACGTGTTGAGCTTGCCATCTCAACACTCCCTCTCAAGCTCAATTCTATCTCTACAACCAAGTAAGCTTCGGAACTTTCGAAACTTCTTTGCACCCAATACCTTTGTGAAAATGTTAGCTATCTGATCTTGTGTGCTGACATATACCAAGTCAATCTCTCCTGCAAGTACCTTCTCTCTCACAAAGTGGTAGTGCACCTCAATGTGTTTTGTCCTAGCATGGAATACTGGATTTCTAGCTAGCTGTATGCTGCTCATGTTGTCACAATGAATGACAACTGGACCATCTCCCTACATGTCTAAATCACCTAATAACTTTTGCAACCATACCACCTCACATGCTTCCATAGCAGCACCTCTATACGTAGCCTCTATACTGAATAAAGCAACTGTAGGTTGCTTTTTGCTGCTCCATGTAACTGTTGCACTACCAAAGGAAAACATGAATCCACTTGTAGATCTTCTATCTGACATGCTACCAGCCCAATCTGATCTATGTATCCAAAGACTTGTACATCCTTACCTGCCTCATAAAAAAGTCCATAATGTAAAGTGGAATTCACATATCTCAATATATGTCTAATTGCATCCAAATGAGGCTTTCTAGGCATCTGCATAAACTGACTGACAAGGCCAACATCATAGCTCAAGTCTGGCGTTGTGATAGTCATGTAAATCAAACTCCCTACTATCCTCCTGAACATAGTAGGGTTTTCTATCTCATCCCCAACGTCAGCACTCAACTTCACATTTTGCTCTAATGGTACTGAAAGAGGCTTACATGCTGTCATACCATACTTGGATAGCATATCCAAGCCATACTGCCTTTGGGACAGCCATATACCATTATCACATCTAATCACCTCAATACTAAGAAAGTATCTCAGCTCACCCAAATCTTTCATCTCAAACTTCTTCTTCAAGAAGTCCTTAACTTCAACAATCCCATTGTCACTATCACTTGTAATAATTAAGTCATCCACATAGATGACTATGATGACCAAACCTGCATCTCCCTTTCTCACATAAAGTGAGTGATCAACATCAGAAATACAAAATCCAATATTGACAAGATACTCTCCAATCTTGTCAGACCATGTTCTAGGTGCTTGCTTCAGTCCATAGAGCGCCTTCTTTAATCTGCACACATATATGGGATGCTCTAAATGTTCATAACCTCTTGGCTACTCCATATACACTTCTTCTTGCAATCCACCATGCAAGAAGGCATTCTTAACATCCATTTGCTGCAAAGCCCAACCTTTGGCTGCTGCCAAGGCAATCACACCCCTAACAATTGCCATCCTAGCAACTGGATTGAATGTTTCTTCATAATCTATGCCATATGTTTGAGCATAGCCTTTTGCAACCAGCCTAGCCTTATACCTACTAACTGAACCGTCTGCATTATGCTTGACTTTGTAAACCCACTTACAACCAATAGCTTTCTTACCCTGGGTACCAAATCCCAAGTCTTATTGGCTTCTAATGCAGCCATCTCCTCATCCATTGCTGCATCCCAATGAGCATGACCAACAACATCCTCAAAACAAGTGAGATCAACATCCTCAACTAGTTTCACCATATAAGCATAATGGTGAGTTGCATAACCTTCAAAACCAAATCTTTTATCAGGGTATCTGACCCTGCTAGATCTACGTACCACTGTATCACTCAATGGAGCCTTTACATTACTATGAGCTCTCTATATACCTGGTGTCCTTGACTGAAGGAATGCCAAGATCATCATCCAAACTCTCCGAACCACTAGAATCTCCATCAAATCCCAAATGACTGGTAGATGCATCATTACCATCTAGCTTTTTCTTCTTTCCTTTGTCCTTCTCTGCAACACTTATAGATCCATCTAAATATGTGGAGCTACTCCTTAGTCTCCCAGACCAAGTGCTCACTATAGGTGTAGTACTAGATGATGTTTCTGGTCCACTAAGACTCCGTGATTCTTGTTTATCTTTCTGCACATAGATGTCCTGATCATTATCATCATCCAAAAAATCACCAGCAGGTATATACCAATTCCCATCTCATTAAAGATAGCATCCTTACTCACTCTCTGAACTCACCTGTGATAGGGTTATAACAGCGATACCCTTTCTGCTCTAAAGAGTATCCAATTTGGATCAAGCTTCTTCCGTAGCTCATCTGGCACATGAACATATGCAACACAGCCAAATACCTTCAAGTGTGATACATCAGGCTTCTTGCCAGTAAAGCATTCTTCAGGAGTCATCCCATGAACTGCAGCTCTGGACTTCTATTCATAATGTAGATAGCAGTATGGATAGCCTTAGACAAAAAGTGTTTGGGCATATTCTTTTCAGCCTTAATGCCCGTGCAAATTCTGCAGTATGCCTGTTTTTTCTTTCTGCAATACCATTTTGCTATGAAATATACCTGCAAGTAAATTGCCTATTTATCCCATGAGTCCTCAAGAAGCCACTGAACTCATTAGAGAGGTACTCTCCCCCTCCATCTGATCTCAAGCACTTCACTTTTAAGCCTTTTTATGTTTCAATAGCTGCCTTAAAAGATTTGAAGTACTCAAACACATCACTCTTTTCCTTCATGGAATATATCCATAGCTTTCTTGAACAGTCATCAATAAATGTGAAGTATTTGTTGCTACCAAGAGATACATTCTATGTAGGCCCCCAAACATCTATATGTACTACATCAAGTATATTTCTACTTACTTCTCTATCATGCGGTTGTCTTGCCTACTTACCAAATTGGCATGCTTCATAGACTTTATGCAATTCTGCAACTCTAAAAGAGGCAACCCTGTAACCAATTCTCTGGACTATATTAATTTCAACCTTTTCACATTTGCATGTCCAATACGTTTATGCCATATTTCAATATTTGCAACTGTTCCTTTTCTTTTAGCATACATAGCAGCATCCATTGCAGGAATTCTATCATCTAAAGTGAACATTTGGCCAACTCTACTTCCTTTTGCGACCAACGTTTGGCCAACTCTACTTTCTTTTGCGACCAACATTTGGCCTGAACATTTGGCCAACACTTATCATTAAAGTCTTCTACAAAACAACCTTTTGCATTGAAACGGACCTACAACCCCTGCTCTACCATTTGGCCACCCAATAGACACTAGATTCTTTGTAATTGATGGCACATGTAATACATCTGACAGACTCTTTGTCTGGCCATCATACAAGGATAAGGGAACCTTTCCAATGTGTGAAATTGGGTGGCATGAATCATCACCCGTCTACACATAACTTGGATTTTGTAAGTCCTGCATCTCTCCAAACCATTCAACATGACTGGTCATATGATTAGATGCACCTGAATCAACATACCATACATCATCATGTGTCCCCTTTCCTGTAACTCCATTCATCATATATTGCATAACAAACAAACGCTCATTTTTGTCTTCATTCTGTCGTGAAGACGATGCATAGTTTCCTTGCTACAATTTAGCACTGCAAATATCATCCTTCTTAGCATAACAATTGGCTGCAATATGTCCTGTTTTTCCACAATAATGGCAAACAATAGCAGAATTTCCAGAGCCGTTGTTCTGCCATCCACCTCTTCCTCTAGAGCTCCCCCTGCCTCTAAAGTTTCCTCTGCCTCCAGAAACATGCATTTCACCAAACTGTTGATTGAACCTATTTTGCTAGTTATGGCTAGCATGTCCCATACCACGACCTCTCGAAGAGGATCTGCCACGTCCCCTTCTTGAACTTGAGTAAAATGCTTGGACTTGTTCACCATTTCTTTCAGACAAATCACCGTGCATATTGATCTCTTCAGTAATCATGAGAAGATTAGCTCATCAAAATCTGGAAATGGCTTCCGTACATATACTGAAGTAACAAATGATTTCCATGCCTTCTCATTGTTAAGGCCACTCACAGTGGATGAAACCAAATCATCATCATCCGGCATTGCATCAATCGCTCCTAAATCATCTACAATGCTCCTCACCTTCAACACATACTCATTGACATACATTTTTCCTTTCTTCAAGGTGTTCAAACTCTTTCTTGAGTTGAATCTTTCATACCTTTGTATTTACTGAAAACATGCTCTCAAAAATTGTCCAAGCTGCATGTGAAGTTTTTGCATTCCTGATATGTCCCAGCATAGTATTATCAATGATTGCAGATAGCCAGTACATCACCTTTTTGTCTTTCGCATTCCACTCTTTCCATGCTTTTAACTCATTTGTAGTCAGAGGGATACCCAGCTCCGGCTCCTGGCTCCTTTTCTTCGCCTGAAACAAACTCATAAAGTCCCTTTCGAATGAGGAAGTTCATCACACGAAACTTCCATGAAGGGTAGTTGTTCTTGTCGAGCTTCTCAATCATGGGATTTCCACTATTCTCTGCCATTATCACAAACAAGGATACAACACATCAAGCTAGTATTTTGCAATTTTTCACAACACGTGAACAACAATACACCGAGCAACCTTTTTCACTGATTGCTCAATAGTACATGTAATTTGCAACCTATTTGCAAATAAACCTTATGTTTGCTTCCTGCAAACACCTCAAAAATTACATATTCAAAATCTATAACCTATGCACCCACTTTCGGTCAATACGGCCGAAATCATAGTGTACCCTAAAACTGATGTCCGCAACCTTGCGGCTCTAAAATGGGGCTCGCACACCAAATCTCACAACAATTTGAGATTTTTGCTCCGACCCTGCTTTCGATGCCTCCACAGGCACTATCGAAGAGAGAGAGTGGAAGAATGGGAGAGCTTCTTACATGTTGCTTTCTTGCTTGAACCTTGCTTCTCCTTCACTTCAGTCTTTAAAATCAACCTCTCTCAGTGGCGCGGCTCTGATACCATGTCAAGAATCACGTGATGGGGGGGATGTGCTTGAGCTGCTACGCCAAACACACACTATATACACAAGAGGAAGCTCACTCAAGAACAAGAAGAGAGATGGAGGCCAAAACGTTTTCTTGCTAGTTTCTTCTTCTTCTTCCACACACCATACAATATACACAAAGTATAGATAAGATACAACATAAAGAAAAGTGGCCTTCTAAGTCAAACAGTGCATGACCCACTACATTAATTGATTGGCATTATATCTTTGCCAGCTGGAGGTAGGTGTAACAAACTAAATATCCTAATGACCACCAATGTGCTAGTGTAGACGTGTGGACTCATCTAGCCAGGCGGTCCATCATCAATGTCCGCACATGTTGAGCTTGCCATCTCAACACAGAGGCAATTCTACTTGTAGAATTCTTCATACACCTAGCTTGAGAATCTCCATTCAAGAGAGGTGGGAGGGGAATCGGCAACGCGGAACTCAAAACCTTGGAGGTGAGGAATGGCAGCCACATAAAAAAGTACTACCCCCCATGCATCCACTTCACAAACCCCCGATGCTAGAAGCTCGTGTCAACGTATGCATAGCTATCATTATGGAGAGTGAAGCAGAGGATGAGGAGGTAGTAGCTCTGGCTTACTTACACATGACCATTATAGCCCAGTAGACACATGCTATTGATGCATTAATTGATGAAGGCATTGGCTTTAATATCCAGACTCATGATGATTGGACTCAAATTGGCAAACCACAGTTACAGCCCACGAACGCCACAAACTCAATCCATTTGGCGATCGATCCTATGCGCTTCTGGGAAAGTGCAAAGTTGTAGTCTCTATCGAGTCTGAAAGCTTGCCCATGATCTTTTATGTGTTGTCGAACACAAAATATGCAGGTTTGGAATTGATGTTAGGACAAACCTTTAAGAAGCAAGCCCATTGTAATGTCAACTACTAGCCACAACGCATCCACTTGGCCATCGACAATACACAAATTGTCACAACTTTCAGCAAGGGCTGTGTGACCCCATCACAGTCTAGAAAGCCACCAATAAAGAAACTCACTATCAAGTCTAAGGAGGGGGGTTGTAACTCATCATCACCCACCAAACATCAACACCAGTAAAAAGCTGACCACAAGCTAAAACCCTTGAACACCAACTCAAATGGTTGCTTAAACATCCTAGAATGCCGCCTAGGAGCACCCAACCACACACTCACAAGGCTAGAAACCTTCCCTTGAAACCTAGGAGGCCTCAAAGCACCTATAGGATCGACAAACAATCAAGTTGTGATGGGTTCCCAAGACCGTATTACAAGCGCAAGGCTATTACGTGGGTAATGCTTGGATTTGGGTGCCTAAAGTCAAGATGACCAAGGGTACTACTCAAATGCCACCCTCAAGTTCTACCACACAAAGCATCATGATGAATCAAGCATTATCATCACAAAATCCTTTGACCACACAGCCCATTACCCTTCCAAAATCTAAAGCCATAGAATCTGAACAAGCCATCTACCCAAACCATAGCTCACTACTCATAAACCACCTCAACCTTGCCTTACTAGCACTCCATTCGCCACCCAAGCATCTAATAACATGCCACCCACTGCAATGGCCATGCCTAATATACCAAGGTCACACCCCCAGATGGAACTGCAACCAGAGCTGCACCCGTTAGAGGAGATCCATTCTAACCTTAGCCACTTGGCTAAGAACACATCCGACGACTTGGTTGCTTGCCTCAAACGCTTGGATTCCATGTTTACCATGCTAACTAAGAGCTACGATTGGCTAGACCTAGGTCTTTTGGAAGAGCCTTTAGCAACAAAAGTACAAAGGCTACCTTGCTCATGGGAGGAATCAAAATTCGTGTTTGCCAAAGCTGTGCCCAGGTAGCTGAGGAACTCATGATCAGTGAGCTTTTAAAGTGGAGTATTAAGAAGACAAGGTGAGAGATGGTCACCAAAGTGAATTGTAGCTTCCAAAAAAATAGAAGTCTATCCAATGTCCTGGATTGTTGTGCATTTAGCCCAATAGGGAACTTACAAATATGATCAAGAATGGTTCATATTAGATAATGCTTCATATTAGAGTGACAAAACATGTCTCGTTGCAAACTTACATGATACATGCTTCCTTACAAACTAATTTATCCATGGTTTTTATGCCATTCTTATAGAAATGTTTTCATCTCCATGTATTAGAATGAGATTATGAACCAATTTGTTTCCACCATAATGATATATAAGGTGGTAAATGTGATTACATAAGAAAGTCAATTGTCACAAAGATACTTGACATAGTAAATATACACAAAAGCTTAAAAGTTCCAAGTATCCTATAGTTCATGAAAAAATATTCATTATATTTTACACTTAAGTAGCATGGGTCTATTCTTTACATTGTTGACATAGCTTCTTGCATGTCAACACATTGAGAATTGCATCATACTCCTCAATGGAAGTGGATAGTAGCCACCTACATATCCAATTGTATTTTGTGTTAAGAATTCATACACCATTAAAGATTTGGGACACACATAATATTTATATCTTTAAATTTAAATGGTACTTGTAAAAGGCAGATGAATGATTTCTCCCTTTTCCCCTACCCCATGCCCCCCATAGAAAATTTTCACCCACTTGTGTATGCCTATATGACAATGTTTTATTTTTTTATCCCAACTGGCACTTTGCATTGAACAAGGATTTCTATACTTCCTCACCTCTATCTTTCTCATTATGGCTTGAGGATGCCCTTTCGTTGGAGAAATTGTACCCCATCTTAACAAAAGAAATGTGTTATCCATATGGGCATCGAATCCTAATGCTAAGCAATATGAACTCAAATTACAGGGATGTGTTTCTTACCTCATCTTCATTCATGTATATGTGCATATGCTCTATTGAGGGTAGGATTCTAAAGAGAGTAAAATACAATGATGTTTTTCTTACCTCTTCTTCATTCATGTATATGTACCCATGTTCTATTAGGGGTAGGATTCTATAGAGAGCAAACCCGTCCTTTTTTCAATGCATTTGGGACCATGGGCATATGCCCTATTGATCATATAGAGAATCCTTCTTTATATGTACCCATGCTCTATTGAGTGTAGGATTCTATAGAGATAAATATATAAGGATGTGTTTCTTACCTCTTCTCTTCATTCATGTGTATGTACCCATGCTCTATTAGGGGTAGGATTCTATAGAGAGAGAACCCATCCTTTTTTGCATGCATTTGGACCATGGGTAGATGGTCTATTAAGTTAGGATTGTATAAAGAGGAATCCCATCCTTCTTTAAATGCTTTTGGACCATGGGCAGATGGTTTACAAGGCTACATGTGATGAATGAGCCCTTGTCTATAGACTTGGCATTGCTACAACAACTAAGAGAGAAGAAGAGAACTCATTCCATTAGTGGAGTTCATCATCTCCACACCTAGGCTGGTGGTAAAGCTATCTTTCATCAACTTGGCCATGGTCACACATGTCCCTTCTAAGAATCACCCAATCTATAAGACAAAATAGCACCAATTGTGACCTATAGTAGGAAGCTAACATTGCAAGAGATGGGAAAAGATTACTACTAGTAGAAATAATATTGAAAAGCCACATGGTAGGATGCTCCAAAATGGTTAATATATTCTCTACAATCATCTTCATAATCATATCAATCACTCTTTTATTTTTTCCTTTGCTATTTTGCACTTTGATCTAACAATGCATCAAGTTTCTTATGAACTTTGCTAATTTTTTTACCAAATTGATATAATGCATCAAGTCTCCTTAAATTTTAACTAATATTTTGGTTCAATTAATGCCATGTATCAAGTTCATTTAAATTTCAATTTAATTATTTTGTCTTACTTGATGCAATGTATCAAGTCTATTTGAAATTTTATTAGTTTTTCAACTACATTGATGTAATCCATCAAGTTTTAATGTAGTGCATCAAGTTCACTTTAGTTTTGGATCATTTCAATTTGCCACACTTGATTAGATGTATCAAGTTTATGGTAAGCTTAATGCAACACATCAAGTTACCTATAAAGTTTTCTTCCATTTTAATAACTTGATTGTAGTACATAAAATTACCATGAATTAGTCTAATTGCATTCCCTCAATCTTGCTATAATGCATCAAATGTCTAGTAGCGGAGCCCAAAATTAGTTTACCAAGTTTTTTTTGTTCACTTTTTATCATTCTCACCAGGGGGATTTGGGGGCAGCACACCCATGAAGCCAAATTTCATTGACATTTAATGATGATATTTTTATGTATTTTTTTGAAAATATATATATTTTTTGTTTCTTTTACATTTTGCTTTCTTTCTTTCTTGTCACCAAGTTTGGAAAGCATATTTTCATTTTATCAACTTGATGTAGTGCATCAAGTTTGCTTCGTAAGGCAAGGTTTTTGGAAAAGTCTCCAAAATCGCAAGTTTTTTCAAGTGAGTTGATGCAGTACATCAAGTTCTCTTCCTTGCTTGTTTAGTTATTTGTTGCCTAAGTAGTAAGGTTTCATGCTTCTTTTCTGTCATTTATTGAGATCATCATGCTCGGATTCATTAAAGACAAACGTGACCATTCATAGTCACAATCAACACCACTTTGCAACTATTAATATCATCATTTCAACAACCATGGTAGATTTGGAATGCATCATAGTTATGGTCAATAACCATGGCAATTCTCAAATACATTGCATTGATCCACACATCGCCCTTTCATGCTAAGCTAGAAAAACTATCACCTTGCTTGTGGGCTACCCATGGAGTTTCTCACTTTTCTCATAATGGATGCTGCCCTCAATATGTCATTATCACTTTCAAGATGTTGGATGCTACGAAGATGAATATACTATTGTAGGTAGACTTTATTTCCCAACTTGGTATTATTGTGTATCACTTCTATCATGCATTTGCTACCTATGATCCACTTACAATCCAAGTGCTTCTGGATTTATTGAGCATTTAGATTGGAATAATTATTGTCGTTTCTACCTTCATCAATACGATTATGGCAATAGCACTAAGATCCGACTTTATAAATTTTTAAAAATAGTTCATGAATTTTTAATGACTTACCTTGTATCAATCAAGAAGTATGAGGATATAATTCACCTATCAAATTAGAGGCTATCTTGGCTAATACACCTGATACTATTAGTAACATATTATTAATGCCTTCTCCTACTTGTCTTATTTTTATTTTGCATTGGGTCCAATTATTCATCATGTATAGACTAGAGGGGAATTCAATAGGTCTAGATTTTTAGCACAATATTTTTTTTGAGATGAGCTCATATATTTATACTTTGTTGATATGATGAGGATATACAAGATTATTATGCAAGGCTACTTATGCCAACACTTAGAAAGAAACTTATACATGATTTTAGATTTAATGGAACCCATGATATAATTATTTTGATTGTGGACTATGATGGTTATGATTATCTTGATGATATTGGTGCCCATGATCATGATTGGTATACCAAAAAGTGTGATAACGGGCATGATGATCTCAAAGTTGGTATATTATTGATCTTACATTATTATTCTTTTTAAAGTTTTTTATATGTTGCTTTATAGCCTCGGTCATTCGAGATCATCTCTCTTCCATTTATCATTGGATTAGTTTAAGGGAGTATTCCAAATAAGCTATTTTCTTCTTGCAAGTATTTTATTATAATGTGGCCCATTGTTATATGAAGCAAAGGACATAGACACCTAGGGCAAACCACCAAACACATGAGCCCAGGATGAGGTACACATGTTTTTTTAGCTTTATCTAATTGTACTTTTCATGTAAATTTGCAAGTTAGATATCAATAATTTTCAAGAAATTTTAAATATTATAATTATAATTACATATATTTTTAATAAGTAAACTTTTTGCGTCTATATTTTTGTGAAAAGTTTTATCTAATGGATTAGTCATTTCATATTCAAAAATTATCAAAATAATAAGAATTTCTTATATAATATATAGTATTATATAAAATATTAAGATCTTTTAATTAGATGTTCTATTCTAGTTTCATAGTTTTTTGTATATTTTTCATCTAAATTGAAATTTTATATTTGATACATAAGTAAAATGTATATTATATCCCGAACTTGATGCATTGCATCAAGTTTCCTTTATAATTGACCTTTTGCAATGGCATTTCATATTGTGCATCAAGTAATGTTATGCTTCATGTAATTTTCATTCTCCATTTGGTATAGTGCATCAAGAAGAGAATGAACTGTTGTGGCTTTCAACCCCACTTGATACATTGCATTAAGTGGGTGAAAAAAATACTATGATGAAGAAGAGTAGAAAAGTTCAAGTTGAGAAAGGTGGCGAGAGAGATCTTGGTGGCAATTTGGGTAAGCCACTAAAGAATCAAACCCCTAGCAAGAGAGCATTATTTCGAGGCGGTGCTTCTACTAAACAAAGTAAGACCATACAAGTATCAAGGTAGAAGAACAATAAAGGACATGAGGACTAATGCTTAGGTATTCGACAACAACCTCTTTTACTATCAAAGTCCTCATACACAAAATAAAAACTTGAAAAAGAACCAAAAATATGTAAAATTGTAGAGTTTGGATCTGACTCTTTGACATCAAATTATAATTCTAGTGGTGAGGAGGAGCCAATGTGGTCTTAGACAAAGCAAATTGTTTGATTTATTGATAAGCCATGGCAAGCTAGGATATCTCTTATTATAGGTGAAGGGCCTTCAAAAAAGGATGTCACACGAGAGTACCCTAATCATGAATGGCATTTATCATATCCTTCCCATAGAAATCTCATTTTCTGCTTTGCAAGAAATCTTAGATCGAAGATGCTTTCACAATTGACAAGCCAAACCAATGTGGAAAGGTTGTGTCATGTAATTATGTAGATCCAAATAGCTCCATGATTTACTTGATAGTTTCTAATGGTTCAATGGTTGAAGATTTTGTCTTGTATGAAACAAAATTAGTTAAAACTCAAGGTAGTGTAGGGCCTTTGAGAGATGAAATTCAACAAGAAGAAAACCTTATTGTGGCATTGTCTTCTTTTATCCAAGGCAATGTACCATCACATGTTGTATCTGCATCTCACAAGTCTATTCAAGCCAAAGAGACATCTCATCCTACAAAAATCAAGACTAGTGGGAGAGAAGATAGTAGCCCTGTACAAAAGAAGAGGCATCCACCAAGGCCAATACATCCATCAAAGAAAAGAACACAAAAGAAATCTAAGAAACAAGTGGAACTTGAGCCAAGTACTAGTGTTGATTTCGAGGATTTCAAGGATGAGTCAACTATTCGAGGAGAGGTACTCGTAATGCCAGGTGGGGAGCTCGATTCAAGTATCTTACCTTCAAAACAAAATATGCTTAAGAGATATATATATGAGAATATAATCTTGTCAAAGATAATTTCATCTCCCTTCTAGTCATGTAAATACATCATGTCCCCATAGATGAG
Source organism: Lygodium microphyllum (assembly GCF_053477565.2). Taxonomy (NCBI): domain Eukaryota; kingdom Viridiplantae; phylum Streptophyta; class Polypodiopsida; order Schizaeales; family Lygodiaceae; genus Lygodium; species Lygodium microphyllum. The sequence continues at coordinate 70,530,801 of NC_141145.1, forward strand.
AGTATAAGGACATGTTAGTCACTTGAAGAGAAAAAAGGAAAATAAATCCTTATGCTATGATTGTTCCTTTGGTGGTTATTGTTGTGAATCCTTACCAATGTCAAAAAAAAGAAAATTTTTGCATGTCCAAAGCAAAGATATATGACTATTATGTCATAAGTGGCTCACACTCAACTAAAGCGAGAAAACAGCTTCTAGAAGAGTATCCTCATATACATCACTTTAAATATGCGGAGCGTAAATTGTATTCAGGATTGAGCTTTAAAAATGTGAAGCCTTTGGTCTAGGATTGCAATAATGACAATGATTTGAAGAGGAAAACATCCTTCATCGTCAAGAAGATAAGATTTTTTCATATAGAATATGAGGAGTATATGCAAAATTATGGGAAGATAGACATGAATATTAGAAGACTATGATTATTAGAGGTTGGTGTGCTAATTGATAAGAACTCAAAGGCACAGGGTTTTTGTAAGTATGATCCAATGTTCCAACTTGCATTTAAGATGGGCCAAATTTAGGATTTACATTATCAAATATTTCACATGTGGCAAGATAAGCAATTAAAATGTCAAAAGTTAAAGAAGACTCAAGATGATACAAATATAATTTTGAAGGGAAATTCTAAGAAGATAGATGTGTCCATTGAAGAGTTTGCTGATGATTTGAAGTTGTTACCATGGTTCTCTCTTCCAGGCATGAAGGATGAGCAGGTGCTTATATCCACCTTATCTATGGTAATAATAAAGGAACAAAGATGGTCAATGAATTGAACTCATAAGTTTTCTTTTCAATGTGTTTATATTATTTTATAGTCTACTCTTTCAAATACTAAGAAAATACTTTTGTTTGCAAACTTAAAGTTTATATGAAAATTCAACTAACCGTGACAAAGATCCTCAATTGTTGTTCACTGGATGAAGTCACTCATGAATGGATGTGCTAAAAGATTTCTTCCTCTAGCATTCAAAGATTAGGTAAGTATTGATGCTTCTTATCTTGAGATATAACTTATTTGTAGTGTGGAGAGAGTAATAGTTTTCTTTTTCTATTAAAGAAACTTGCCAAATGTAAAAGAAATGGAAAAGGACAAGCCACATTATAGGGTGATGATTGCCCTCCACAATTCTTGATCCATTTGGAGAGGGCAAAGCAAGAGAGATCATGTGGATTACTAAAGGAGCAATATGCAGCACAACCTAATGATGTGGAGATGCGTTCTTTCAATAATCCATGTCCACTATAGGAGATACATTACAAAGTTATTCATGGTGATGTGAATGACTTAGATAAATTAGTAGATCCACATTGCTTCACTCTTACGATTGCATATATACCACATGAATTTGACATGCTCAGATCTACTAATGATGATAAGGCTTTTGCATTCAAAGAAGTCTCGCAGATGAAAAAAAACTTCAAGAAAATAACAAATTCTCCATTGTTTAGATTTGTTATCTTTCACAATACACACCAAGTTGGTAGTGTGGCACTTGCTTTCAAAAATGAATTGCATGGTGTTGAATCTTTCATTTTGTATGATTTCTTTGTTCTCTATCCAAAATAATTTATAGTCTTGCATATATTTATGTTTTTTACATACTAAAGCTAAGTATCTTTTTATGTAGGGAGAAGACCAATATTGACCACACACCTCAATTCCAATTCAAGAGTTGCTTTGAGATTATCACTGTAGGATACTAGGATGAAATACACAAGAAAAGAGTCAAATCACATGCAACTGAAAAAAATACAAAGAATATTTTCAAGTGTCCAACTATCACAAGAAAACTAAAGCATATAGATAGCAACAATTCTATGGTGAGTTCATATCAAAATCCACAAAGGTTGATCATAAATAGATTTAATTCTTGATTTATTTTCAAGGACACGTGTGTATATAGTTGTTCTACTCAGAAGAAATATATTACTAACATAACAAAGATATATATAGCTCATGGTAAATAACTGATATATTTAAATTTTATATCATCAATAGGAACAATCACATGCACTATTAAAAAAGGAAGACATTGTATTGTTGTGGAGAATGATGACCTTCAAGTGGCATTTATTAAGATGTGACTTCAAGATGTCCTTGAACAAATGAGGATCAAAAAGTAGATGCAAAGGTCATAGCATACATTCAAACGGTCATGCTTGCAATCCAAGGAGCCCATGCCTCCTCTATCTAATGAACTAGGAGAAGTTGCAAAGCTTGTTGATATTGAAAATGTTGAAGCAATTGAGAAGAATAAAGAAGATGATGATGATAATAATAATTGTGATGATGGGAAAAAGGCCAAAGAACAAAAGCAATACCTTAAAGACGAACAAGCTATGGATGTTAAGACAAGCTATTTATGTATTATATCACTATAGGTTTTGTAGATGAAAACAATTTTTACTTTTCTTGAAGTGAGTTCTCTCAATCTATCATATTTTTTTGTAGATGAAAACAATTTTATGTATTAGATCACTATAGGTTTTGTAGATGAAAACAATTTTCACTTTTCTTGAAGTGAGTTCTCTCAATCTATCATATTGTTTTGTATATTGTAATTAAGAATTCACCAAAATATACTAACTCATACTAGTATACTCAATGGTTTATGTTTGGATATTATAGTTTTTATATTTTTTTAATATAATATGTTACAAAAATATAAATATCTCTGTTATACTAGGATTTGAAAAGTTTAGTTTTCATATTTTGCCATAGAAGATCTTTGTGTATATATTAATTTTTGTTTGATAATCTAAAGCTTTACTTATGCAAAATCAAGTTGACAATATATTTCTTAAATAATAGCATGTTAATGGTTTTTTGAATTGAACAAAGGTATGAATTGGTTAATGATTGTACACTTTGGTAAATAACTATAAGAATATCTTTCTTGTCAATTAAGCATCGAAGTTTTGTCAATTAAATTTCCTTATTTCAAGATAATTATTATGTACAATGTTTAATTAATTATTAAATTTTAGGAAAAATAAATTTATGCTATGTAAACTTTATGATATCAAGATACTAGCTTTCCTGTTTTAAAAACCCTTTAAAAATGATCTAATTTTTAAAATAAGATCATTTTATCATAGTAGGTTTTATTTAAAAATACATAAAGTTTATTTTTTTAAAAAAACTATAAGTTATCTTTCACCCAATTTTTCAAAAGAATTTATGTTCTTAAGGTTTTTGAGAGAATCCAAGGTAATCTCCTTAAGAGAAGCATGTAACTTACCCAAAAGGTTTGCAACTATGTTTGAGTGTAACATTACATTGGCTTAACAAGGAGACTAAGGCGAGCCATAGAAACGAGAACCACATTGAGTTGCACATGTAGTTGATTGAAAAGGAAAGAAATTCTAATTGAGCACAAGATGATGGATAGGAATTAAATTAATATCTTTGATTGAAATATTCAAAGCATTTAACTTGAAGCCACCTCTTGATACCCAATACTCACAATCAAGAAAGAATGACCCTTAAGAGATATCATAAGGGAGGTGAGTGAAGCCTTAAGCCACTTCCATGCCACTATTCAAAGAGGAACCAAGTGAAATGGTAATATTAGATTTAGCAAAGCGAGTCATAAAAGAGACATGCTTAACCAACTCATGGAATTTACCCTAGCTACTCAATGTGAGAATGAAAATACGTGTAGCATTACATGAATGATACAAGAAGGTTGCTCCTTAATACTTGGCTTGCAGGGTCTTCAATGGCTCAATCTTTGATTTGGTGTAGCAGAAGTTGCTCAATAACTCCAAGGCCTTATGGATTGGAATCCATGTGGCCGGCTCATTACTTATGGAATTAGGTGTTAACCATGTACTAAATATGAAGAAAAAAACCCCTAATTGTGAAAAAAATAGAGAAATACAAAGAGGGGCACAAACCCTATAGCTTCATAGGATAATATAAACAAGTTTGAAATAGCCTAATCTCAAACTCAAAGAAGGCATAAGCTTTTGGGCTATGCTTATGCAATAAAGGGAGAAGATGGTTCACTACATCTCCAAGATCTAGGGCTTATACTCCTATACAAAGATCCAACACCAAGACCATTCCCAAGGTCTTTATCAAGCAAATTCAAAATTAATTTTTTTATGAAGCCATGGCCAAGAACTCAACCTTAGATAGGTTGAATCTCAATGAAGTACTAGATGAGCCCATGCACATAGATAGCCTAAACCAATAGAGGAACCGAGATGAGAGAGAGAGAGAGAGAGAGAGAGAGAGAGAGAGAGAGAGAGAGAGAGAGAGAGAGAGAGAGAGAGAGAGAGAGAGAGAGAGAGAGAGAGAGATGTGTCAAGAAGTGATTCTATATCTATAGGAAGTGGCTTAGAGCTTAGGGTGACCTAAGACTTTCTTGCTAATTTTAAGTAGTACCAATCAGAGATAGATAAAGTCAACATTACAATGAAGCAACCACAACCTTACCACTTAAACATTCAGTGCATGCACTAAGGGGGTTGACCATCTACCTATTGAATGCTCAAGAACCCCATAGATGTGCACAAACTAATAGACACTTTAAGCATGATGCAACCACTATAGAGTTTTCATATCCGAACCCTTACAAAGACAATGTTTATGAACAACAAACTCGAGCACCTTACTATCCAAGCCCTCAAAAAACTAACCCTACTACTACATATTGAGTAAAATCCATCTAGATAGAGAGCCAAGATCAACCCATTAGGCATACTACAACCTCCCGTCCCACTTATGACTTATCCTCCAACCGATGTAGATGTACACTATATAGAAGAATTAACTAAGGAGGAAAAGTATACAAGTCCTTACATTACTTTTGATTAGGAAGGCAACATTTTCCTCATGGACTTTCAACCCATTTTGTCATTATGTTAAGATGAGAATGTGGGAGATGAATACCCCAACCATAAGAAACCATCAAATGCTAGAACTATCAACAACCCAAACACATGTCTACATAATGCCCAAAAAAGTTAGAAGCACCTAAGAACAATCAAGAAAACCAGCAATACTACCCTAAATATAGCATAAGACGTCTTGATTATCCTAAGCAAAAATCTAACATGAGCAAGGCAATTTTAATGTATATGCCCCTTAGTCTTTTTGGAGCAAAGTGAAAGTAGATGAGAGATTCGATGGGGATGCACAACGAAAGGTGGTTGAGACAAGGAGAGGCTCAAGCTTTCTTCATTCTCTTCTTCTTCAATATTCTCCCACCATATCTCAAAAACAGTCCACACACTAAAATGGTATCCTCAAAAGATAGATACCCCAAACTTAAGGACACTTTACATACAACAATATGATAAGGCTTAGACTATGCCTTAGACTTTGGCTTATTTCTCAACACTCCCCCTCAAGCTCAGAATGAGCTTGCACACATAAGACTCCAAGTGCACTCCTGAAGTACTCAAACTTATCTTTACCTAATGCTTTGGTAAAGATATCAGCAACTTTGTCATTGGTCTTCACATGGACCAAGTCAATCTCTTCATCAATGAGTTTTTCTCTAATGAAATGATAGTGCACTTCTATGTGTTTTGTCCTTGCATGGTAGACTGGGTTCTTTGCCAACATAATGCTGCTAACATTGTCACAATACATAATAACTCCACCATCAATCTCTATCCCCATGTCATATAGGATCAATCTTAGTCATGTTTGCTCACATGATGCCAATGCAATGCCTCTATATTCTGCTTCAGTGCTTGATAACGCAATTGTAGGTTGCTTCTTACTGCTCCAACTTACCATGGCTGATCCAAATGAGAATGCATAGCCATTAGTAGATCTTCTATCCATAGAGCTACCTAGCCAGTCTACATCTGAGTATCCAAATAGTGTAGGCTTGATTCCCTTTTCATAAAACAGCCCAAATCCAGCTATCTTTTTCACACATCTAAGAACTCTCCTTACTACATCCAAATGTGATTTGCATGGTTTCTGCATAAACTGACTTACTAATCCAACAGTGTAACTCAAGTCTGGTCTTGTAATGGTCAAGTAGATAAGACTACCAACCATCTTTCTAAACATAGTAACATCCTCAACATAAGATCCATCATCCATCAACTTAGCATTTTGATCCAATGGTGCATCAACCGGTTTGCATCCTGTCATGCCATATTTCTCCAACATCTCCAATGCATATTGCCTTTGTATCAGCCATATACCATGAGGTGTGTCAATAACCTCAATACCCAAGAAGTATCTCAACAAACCAAGATTCTTTATATCAAACTCTTTATGTAACCCATACTTGACTTCAGTAATCTCATTCTCAAGTGTACCTATAATAATGAGATCATCAACTGTTGAGTGTTGAAATGACCTGTTTTTTGGCTGATTTTTGTTGTTTTTGAGAGCTGAATGGTTGATTTTATGAGATGATTGATTGGTTTGGAAGTGTTTTGAGAGTGTTTTGGATAGGTTGGAATAGTTTTATTAATCTCATGATGTTTATTAGTAGAGATGTGAAGTTTTGATGATGTTCTGATATGTTCTGTTTGGTTCTGATTGGTTCTATTGAGCTTCTGTTTTGTTTTGTTTTGTTCTGTTTTCTCTCTGTAAGGAGGGATGGAGTATTGATTGATAGGGTTTGAGATTGTTTGAAAGCTTATTGAGTGATTTTTGATGGTTTGGAATGGTTTTGGTATGAGCTATGTGGTTCTGATGCTTTCTGTTGACCTTCTGTAACTTTCTGATGAGCCTCTGTAGACCTTCTGTATGCTTCTGTATGTGTTCTGATGGATGAGAGTGTAGCTTGGGAAAGTTTTCTAGCCTTGGAAAGAGGTGAATACAAGTACAAAAGAGCTAAAAGAAGTGAAAGAAGTAGCTGCTGAAGACTCAAGTAAAGACTGGAGTAAAGTGACAGTGGTGAGCTACGAAAAGACACTGTAGTGGCTCCGGTGCCTCTTCATATCAGACATACCTCTTGGGAGGGGTATCCACGACCTAAGAAGGATTATTGTGAGTGATTATGAGGGATTTTAGTGAGGATATGATGTATTATTGATGGAGAGAGAGAGAGAGAGAGAGAGAGAGAGTCAGAGATAGCCAATTTTATTAAAACAGAGTGATTGTATATGAGAGATTGAGAGAGAATACTATGAAGACATTGAAGATGAATACTATGTGATGTATTTCCATTCAAAGATGGTGTATTCCTTTGCTTTCTTTGTTCTATTGATAGATTTTATGAATATATTGAAGAATATGGTTGATTCTATCAAATCCGTGGGAGATCTACATGATGTTGCATGAAGATTTGTTGTGCCTAGTGTTCTTTTCTTCATTGTGATCATATAAAACCTAATAAAAAAGCTTGTTGATGTTACAAGATAGATTTTCTTGCAAGAGAATTCCCTTTTCCTTGGTGTTCCTCTTGGGGCTCCATGTTTTTGGTGCGCAGCCGGGGAAACTTGCCATCAACAAGCACCAGAAGAGGCTGAAAATGAAGGAAATGGCATTGCCAAGAAGAGAAAAATTCAATGGATGTTTGTAAAGTTCCTTCTTCCACTGAAGAGTTGGAATTTCTCATAATCAAAGCCAATTTCCACAAGAAGTTCATCCCACAATGGCGGAAACATATCACCATCATGATGCATGCTCTATGTGGTGGACAGTTTCCTCTTCCTGTTGAAGCAGCAGAAACTTGCATCTTGGTGGCAAACTGTTTGGGGATAAATTGAAGAGCAGAAACAGAGAGAATGACCATCCATGGAAGATTTGGCATTCATTGAGAAGTTTTCAGATATCATCAAGTGGGAGATTGTGAAGAAGCTTCAGGAGTCTTGGTCTGAAGAGGTTCACAAAGACAAAAAGGAAAAGAGTTGGAATTTGTTCGTAGATGCTCAACAGCAAGATACATGGGATGCTTGGTGCACTGATAATCTTCTGTTTGTTCAATTGGCAACCCACTGGAAGTTGGTAGACAGAGTGTTTTTCACAACATACACTGTTGAAACCATCAGAAGCTGGCATTACTATGATGATGGCACCACCACAATGCTTAGACGTATGCATTTTGACACCTTCAGAACCGAATACCTTCCTCTGTACAGTGGCATGAAAGCAAAATTCAGAGACGTTGAAAAGGAAGAAGTAGAAGAAATGTTGGCAAGAGAGTCCTCCAGAGACTGAAGCCTTCTGTTATCCCTTTGTGGAGCATTAACAACATAGTGGAGCCAACCCCCTGATGAATGACGCAATAAAGAGGCAAGCGTTAGAACAAGTCCAGAGGTACGTGAGAAGAGAGAAAGCAAAAATCAAAGCTGAGAACGAGCTCACAGCAGAAGCCACCTTTGACGCCCTTGCGGAACTCTTTACAGAAGTCCCAATGGCACATCAAACCCTTCCTCCTCCTGCTAGAGGTCCACTTCCAAGCCAGATCCATCCTGGAAATATTGATGATAGGCCAGCAAATGTAGTCCCATTGCTAGTTTTTAAGGGAGAGTACAATGAAGATCCTGATCTTCATGTAGCAGAGTTTATGGTAGCATGTGTGGCTAACAATGCCAGAACCCCTGAGCATTGGTTAGCAATATTTCGCGCCACTTTCAAGGGCGTGGCGTTTTAGTGGTATGAGAGACAAGCAGCAGGAACTTTTGGCACATGGGATGACTTGAAGTTGGCCTTCCTCACTAAATTCAGGAGTGAAGGTTTTGAAGAGCGGATGCGAGAGGAATTTATGAACCTAAGTCAGTCCTCTAGAGAAAGAGTAGAAGCTTATGTCTCACGAATGGAATCCATCCTTAAGAGATGGACTAACCATAATCTAGATTATGGCATTCAGAAGGGGATGTTTCTCAGAGGATTACAACCAGAAGTCCGTAAGTTTGTGGAGCTGCAAAGACCAGCCACACTGCAAGCTGCAATAGAAGGTGCAAGACTGTACGATGAAGTGGAAGCTAGATTGGCGATGAATCCAAGAAGAGGAGTCCTACCTCCTCTGATGCTAGGAATGATGTACCCACCAAATGCAGTCCCAGGGACAGTCCCCTACCCCTACCAACAGATGCCCCCAGTATCACAGTACAGTGCACCAAATCCACAGTGGCCACAATCAATGCCTCAAATGATGGTTCAACCACAACAACAATGGTCCCAACCAATTTCCCCAATGCCAAATTAGCAGCAACAGTGGAACCCTACCAACTGGAGCCAACAGCCAATAGTTCAAACAGGAACTCTGAATCAGAACCAGAACAGAGATCCCTCTGCACCAGCCCAACCTGTTTATGCAGTGATTACAGAGACTCCTCAAAACCCTACTGCCAGTACCTCAGGAGGAGAAAGCTTGAAGGATTATTTATCCAACTCAGTTGCAAATATCAAAAAGGAGTTGATGGATGTGATTACAGAGCAGTTGCAGACGCTGGAAGTGAATACCGCTAGCATATCCAACGTTGCAGGAGCAAGAAGAGATGTGATGCAATCAAATACTTGGTGTGGTAAGTGTCATCAAGCAAGCCATTTAGCCACTGAATGTACATGAAAACCAACCATTCTTGGAGCCTTCTGTTCCTATTGTTTGCGGAAGAACCATATAGAGGATATTTGCTCTCTGAAGGAGATGCATGATAGGAGAAGGAAGGAAGAAGACGCAAGATTCAACTTGCTGGAATCCAAAATGACAACACAGGATATTGGACCCAAGCCTAGAGAGTTTGGTCCTAATTTTGGTCCCAGAAGATTTCCATCTCAAAGTTACAGAGGAAGACAATCTGGCGGTGGTCAGAGATCAGAAGTGGAGTGTTATAGATGCGGAGAAAAGGGACACATTTCACCAAATTGTCCAAATTCCAGAAGGTCAGTGGATTACAAGCCCTTATGCAATCGATGCAAAGGAGAATGCCACACTGCAAAAGACTGTCCAAGCCCAACCCTAGTGAAAAACAGTGCTACTGATAGTCCGGCCAAGGCCCAAGAGCCTACCTTCAATTTAGTGGAATTGGAAGTTGCTGCCATCACGTGTGCAAAGAAGAAGGAACCACCTATCCAGAAAGAAAATAATCCTCCTGCCAGAACAGTGAAGTTCAATCTTCCACTAGAAGAATAGAACAGAACATAACAGAGCGTGACAGTGCCGTACAGAGCACCACAGTGCCACAGAGTCACAGAGACAGTTCCAGAGACAGGACCAGAGGTCCAAGAGATAGAAGAGGACGAGGTGCCACGAGTGGCAGAAGAAGTCCCCATGATGCCCCTGTTGGAAGAAAAAGGGAAAATGAAAGTGGGTGTCGCCCCATTCCCTAACCGGTTAGAGAAGCCATTGGATCCTATTAAGGAATACGATCTGGTCCGAGATCTAGATATCTTTAACCCAAACCTCACATTCCGACAATTATTGATGCTGTCTCCCAGTTTGCTGAAAAAGGTTCAAAAGTATACTGACAAGAAGACGTGGCTTAAGGATTGCTCCCTCAACAGCAACAAAGTCCAACAAAGCTCCAGAGCCTGTAAAAGAAGTGGACGTGGCTAACGCCTTCCTAGATCCGGGTACCCCAGAGACTGGCGTGTGGATAGAAGGCTGCTTCATTGCAAATGCACTGATTTATGGTGGGTCATCAGTGAACATTATGACGGATGTGACAATGAAGGATCTAGGCCTACAAGGTATGCAACCAACCCAATGGCTCATCAAACTAGCGGATCAGAGCAGAATCAAGCCTTTGGGCATTCTCCCATATGTGAAGACTACAGTGGCTGGAAAAGATTATTGGCTAACCTATCTGGTGGTGAAGCCAAACTCTTATGGTACATCCTACCCTCTGTTACTGGGCAGACCATGGCTTTTTGAAGCCAGAGCAAGGACGGATTGGTTCAAAGGAACCTTGACCTTGGGTAGAGGACCCAATAAAGTGGTGCTGAAGCTATATGGTGCTCAAAAAGGACATGGATCCACCTCCTTGGAATTATCTTCTGACTCCCCTAATGAGTCTACAGATGGAACATCAGCAGACGAAGATGCTGTTAAACAGATCGTTCCCAAGAAAACAGTGGCACATTCCTTAACAGTCGATACTGTAAGCTGACTCCCAAAAGATGCAAAGTCCCTATCAATGGGTGAATACTTCATGCCTGAACCAGGAACGATTTCCGAAATCACTTCTGACAGTGAGATAGAAGCATGGATGTACTGCTCTCCCTGTTACATGGCCATAGCAGAGCCAGAGAAAGAGGCAAAAGATGAAACAGAAAACCTGTTCTTCTCTTACAGATCTCCTACAGAGCCAGAGCCAGAAGAAAAGATGATGATGATGCACCGTGCCAACAAGCACCAGTCTCACAATTCCAACAGGCATTAGAGGGTCTCTGCTATGTGATGTTCCTGGACGCATCATCAAAAGATGAGTCTTCAAGCCAAGAGGTAACTAATCTTGAAACCAAACCCGAAATGGCTCTAATCCCATTTCAACATCTCAAGGAGCAACCTAAGTCTCCACCAAAAGAAGAAGTTGGTTCTAGTGGGACATCAGAAGAGGACACCACTCCCTTGAAGGAGTCGGATCTGTATCTAGAAGCAGTCCGTGGGACCTTCATCCGTGAAGTAGAAGGTGAAAGACAGTTAACTTTTGTGGATGCAGATGGTATTGAACGCCATTTGAAGGTGGGTAGCAGCCTACCAAAAGAGAAGTTGTCAACTTTGTACAACTTGTTGAAAGAGAATTTGGACGTGTTTGCACGGTCCTACAAAGACCTAAAGGGGATTGATCCCACAATATGTCAACATCATATTGACTTGGAGCCTGATGCCAAGCCAGTACGGCAACGACAGAGGCGAATGAATCCAAATTATTCCATATTGGTGAAAGCAGAGCTGCTAAAGCTTCTGGAAGCCGAGTTCATCTTTCCAGTGGCAAATAGTGAATGGGTTTCACCCATCGTGGTGGTATCCAAGAAGAATGGCAAGCTTTGTATATATGTGGATTTCCGCAAGTTGAATTCCAAGACGAAGAAGGATCACTTTCCTATCCCTTTTACAAACCAACTGTTGGACACAGTGGCAGGCCATGAGCTTTATTCCCTTCTGGATGGGTTCAGCAGATATAACCAAGTGCAGATAGCAGAAGAAGACCAATCCAAAACAACCTTCACCATAGAATGGGGGACCTACGCTTACCGAGTGATGCCGTTTGGACTCTGCAATGCCCCTGCTACTTTCCAGCGAGTCATGATGGCCGCATTCCAAAATCATCTACATGACTTTATTGAGGTATATTTGGATGACTTCTGTGTCTATAGTTTGATCCGTGAACACTGGGGACACCTGGAACAATGCTTTGACCGATGCCAGGAGTATGGGATTTCCCTCAACCCCGACAAATGCATCTTTGGGGTCTCTTCTGGAGTTCTGTTGGGCCACATTGTCTCTGCACAAGGGATATCAACAGACCTTGCAAAGATCGAAAAGATCGCAGCTCTGACAGCACCCACCAACCTCAAACAGTTGAGGGGATTCCTAGGCCATGTGGGTTACTACAGAAGGTTCATAGCCCATTTTGCAACAAAGGCAACCTTCTTGCACAAGCTTTTGAGGAAAGATGCAGAGTTTACTTGGACAGAAGAATGTGACATAGCCTTCAACACTCTAAAGCAGTGTCTGATTGAGGCACCCATTCTGCAACCTCTTGATTGGACGAAGGAGTTCCATGTCCACATTGATGCATCTATTAAAGGCTTAGGCGCAGTTCTCTGCCAAAAGGGCTCCTCGAAGCTGGATCAGCCGATCTATTACGCAAGCAGAAAAGTCAGGATAGAGAGTGGAACTACACAGTGACAGAGCTGGAATGCCTGGCAATGGTGTTTGCCCTAGAGAAGTTCTGCCACTATCTGCTGTCTACCCACTTTAAATTTTATGTGGATCACGAGGCCCTGTCCTTCCTGATGAACAAAGCGGACGTGAAAGGACGATTGATGAGATGGCTCCTTCTATTTCAGGAGTTCGACTTTGAGGTGATTACCAAACCTGGTCGTTCCCATGTTCTGGCTGATCATCTGTCGCATATCCCACAAATTGCAAACGAGGAGCAGGATGATCCAGACCTCCCTGATGCTTCCCTATTCTTGGTAGAAACTGTAACCCCCTGGTATGCAGACATTGCCAATCTGCTGGCAACCCAACAGTACCCTCCTGGTATTTCTAGTCGGGAAAGGAAGAAGCTTATGTTGGAATCAGCCCCCTACACCCTGTTAGGCGGTGCACTGTACAAGAAAGGCAAAGATGAAGTGCTCAGAAGATGTGTTGCAGGAGATGAGATTGGGATTGTTCTGAAGGCTTGCCATGACGAGCCATGTGGAGGCCACTTTGCAGGAGAAGCCACAGCCAAGAAGGCTTTGCTAGCAGGATACTGGTGGCCGACCATTCACAAGGATGCTTATGATTTCTGTAAAATATGTGATGCTTGTCAGAGGATGGGGAAACCCACCAAGACAAGTGCCATGCCACTGCAACCCATTCTTCCCCTAAAGCTTTTTGAGAAGTGGGGCATCGACTTCGTAGGCCCAATCGATCCTCCCACCAGAAGGAAGCAGAACAGATACATCCTGGTATGTACGGATTATGTCACAAAGTGGTGTGAAGCTAAAGCCCTAAAGCGGGACGATGGTAACAGCGTGACCCTGTTCATGTACGAGAATATCATCACCCGTTTTGGCAGTCCCTTAGAGCTGATAAGTGACAGAGGCACTCATTTCATTAATAAAGTCATGGAAGAGTTGACAGAGCTGTATAAGATCTGCCATTGCAAGTCCACTCCTTATTATCCCAGAGCCAACGGCCAAGTCAAAGTCACCAATCGCATCCTCTGCTCGATCTTAACAAGGACGATTGTCACACATCGTCATGACTGGGATGATCGACTTACAGAGGCCCTCTGGGCGTACAAAACCTCCCATAAAGCAGCAACAGGACAGACACCCTTCCAGGTGGTGTATGGTACAGAACCTGTTTTCCCTGTTGAACTGGAATTACCCTCTTTGAGAGTAGCTATTAAAGAGCATTTGGGGGATGCTGATTCACTGCAACGCTGTCTCCTGCACCTTGAATGTTTGGACGAAACTCGCAGGATGGCTCTACAGTGCATGGAAGCCACGCAAGCTCGACGCAAGGCTTACCATGACAGCTTCATCAAGCACAAGGAGTTCAGAGAAGGTGATTTGGTCCTAGCCTATGATTCATGATTTGGCAAGTTTCTTGGCAAGCTTCAAAAACGGTGGATGGGCCCATATAAGGTACTTGCTGTCAACCCTAATGGCTCTGTCCAAGTGCAGACCGTTGATGCCTCTGATGATCCCTTCCTGATCAATGGATATCGCCTGAAGAAGTACTTTCCTTCTTGGGGATCTTGACAATCATGGTCACCTAATCCTTTCCCTCGTTGGCATGGCCCTATCACTCTTATGATGCTACTTCTGATAGCCGTTCTTCAGCAACTCCTAATGAGATGGATGCAACCCTCTGTCTCCTCAACCCCACCTTCCAGCCTTGATCTCTTATCCTCTATTTTTCACCAGCGCGGCAGTGGCGAGGTGGGTTCTGACAAGTGCTATTTCTACCATTCCCTTGCTTAATTCGAAAGAAAAAAAAAAGAAAAAATATACATATTGGTCATGGGAGAAAAGGACTTCGGTCCCTGTCATGCCGACCTATTCTTCAAGAAAAGGTGGAGACACCCTCGGGAATAGGGGAAAACAAGAAAAAAAAACGAGAAGAGAAAAAAAAAACAAGATAAGAAAAATGAAAAAAAAACTGTTATGGGAGAAAATGAAGAAATTCCCTGTCATAGCAGGCCTCGTTCCAAGAAAAGGTGGTCAACACCCTTGGGCGAGAAGTTGGCTATGGAAAAGGTGGCAACACCCAACAGTCCAGAAAGTGGACTCATCAATTGATATCCCCAGGATCCAGTTCCGAAGCTGCCTCCCTTGGTACGCTGTGTCCTGGGTCTTTCTGTAGAGCATCTAACTGTCCTCTAGCAGACGCCATGTCCTATGCAACACAATGTTCGATCTGATGGCTACCTCCCTGGGTATGCCTCTTCAACAACTGACGACACGATCTTCATCGACAAACAATCGAGTGATGTGAGCTTTTATCCTAACCGGATGGGAAAGTGAGTATGGATTGCCCTCTATAACTATCAACAGAGTGTGAGATAGAGGGTGGGGCGAGTGACCAGTCTTTTTCCTTCAACTCAAATGAGAGGTGAGAAGTGTGAATGAAGTGTTGCACGCACGGGATGGGCCTCTCAATGCACAAAGCACGATTTGTTCTTGTGCACTGCACTAAAAGGCTCCCTGGCCTTTCTCACACCGTATGCCGGCACGGGGCGAGATGCACAGTTGCACCATCAAATGCACACAGGGCATACAACCTTTGCACAAGTGACCGTGAGGATTACATCAATGGGTTTCAGGATATGGTTGCCCTCCTATATCTATCAGCAGAGCGTGAGACAGAGGGTGGATTGAGTGTGACTGGAGTTTATTCAATCAATTACCAAGAGATGAGATTGAGGGACGTTATGACACTTGGAGTCATGTATGTTCCCGTTTTCCTATGCGTCCATGGGATGGGTCTCTGTCATCAACACAGGACACGTCACCCTGTTATGTACACTGCACTGTAAGGCTCCCTTGCCTTCCTCCTTGCACTTATGCCAAACGGGTTCGACGCACTAATGCACCATCAACTGTGCACCCTGGCATACTCCCTCTGCACCATCCCCCCTGTCGATTTCTAAACTGGGTATGAGATATGGGTTTCAATCATTCTTCCTCGAGTGATATTAGTCATGGGGTGAGTGACTATTCTTTCATTCCATATGAGTGATTGTGAGTTGAGTGTAATATCCCTCGCCATCGGTGAATTTTCTGCGATTCCTTCAATCAGCTACCTCCCTGGGTGCTGCCGCTTGGTCCCTGCCATGAAGGATGTGTGCTGTGAAGATACCTTGGTACCTGCCGTAGCCAACAACGACACAGGACGTGCCATCGACAATCAACCTTGATTCTCGACAATATGGGCCAAGTTTTTCTAACCCTACACCTTCTGTTTCTCAGTGACGTTCATGTTTTAAGTGTGGGGACGTTAGCGGTTGGTTTGTTGTGCGGTATTAGGTCCCTGTTGCTTGGTTCACCCTATCCGTTAAGGTTTTAAGTGTGGGGATGCATCCAAGCGCGTCTACATTGCATACCCCTTTGCATATGCCTCAACCTGCTCATGCCTCTATCCCATGACTTGCTTTTACCCTGATGGGGTACCTTCCCACCCACCCGTCCATTTTCCACCTACCCTTGGGGCTATTCCCTTGCAGTTTTCCTTCATTCCTTGATTTTGATGTCCTGCCATGTGCACGTATCCTATGTTCACCAAAATCCACATCCAACCTTCTAGACCTGTTCATCCCTTTGAACTGACCATTTTTTCTTTTTACCTACCCCTGTTCCGGTGCACGGTTTTCGCGTTATTAATTTTTGAAGCCTTTTGTGCACATTAGCCGATTTTCCATGTGAACGCTATTTTCTTGCTTCGAAACAGTGATCTGACGCTATAGCCTTGACAACTATTTTCTCCTTGACATTTTTCCTTTTTACTCTGTGTCATTCAGATGCACGGTTTGTCCCATATTAATTTTGCGGTTTTTTAAGACTTTTTCGTGCGTCTTTTTGACATTTTTCCATGTGAACCTGCCCTGTTTCCATCAAAATTCCAGTTTGATTTGACAGTCGTGTCCCCCGTGCCTTCCCCCACCTTTTTCCTTTTTCCTCCATCCACTTTTTCCTTCTGGATTTTTAATTATTAATTTTTCAATGTATTTTCGAGCGTATTTTTGGTGTTTTTTGCATGTGCACACCTCCTACTTCCGCCAGAACTGCCTTTTGATATGACAACCCTATACCCCCCCATCCTGCGGACATTTTTCCTTTTTACTGTATGTCATTCTAGCTCGCGGTTCATCCAATATTAATTTTCGATTCTATTTTCGGGTCTGTTTTTTGGGTTTTTCCCATGTGAACGCATCTTATCTCAGTCATAACCATGTTTTGATGTTATAGGATTGTCAGGCACGTCTTTCTGCACATTTTTTCTTTTTCCTACACCTCGTTCCGATGCACGGATCTTTCGATATTAATTTTTACTGTTCGTTTTGATGACCGGACATGGGAAATTGAAAACGGGCGCGTTCACGCGAGGGACGAGTCGCGCGAAAACACGTAAAAAGAAAAAAAATGAATATCTCCCAATCCGGTCATCAAAACGAAATTGGCTCTGATATTAATTTTTACTATTCGATATCAAAACAAAATGAATATGCTCGTGGTTTGGAATGGTTTTGGTATGAGTTATGTGGTTCTGATGCTTTCTGTTGACCTTCTGTAACTTTCTGATGAGCTTCTGATGAGCCTCTGTAGACCTTCTGCATGCTTCTGTATGTGTTCTGAAGGATGAGAGTGTAGCTTGGGAAATTTTTCTAGCCTTGGAAAGAGGTGAATACAAGTACAAAAGAGCTAAAAGAAGTGAAAGAAGTAGCTGCTGAAGACTCAAGTAAAGACTGGAGTAAAGTGACAGTGGTGAGCTACGAAAAGACACTGTAGTGGCTCTGGTGCCTCTTCATATCAGACATACCTCTTGGGAGGGGTATCCACGACCTAAGAAGGATTATTGTGAGTGATTATGAGGGATTGTAGTGAGGATATGATGTATTATTGATGGAGAGAGAGAGAGAGAGAGAGAGTCAGAGATAGCCAATTTTATTAAAACAGAGTGATTGTATATGAAAGATTGAGAGAGAAGACTATGAAGACATTGAAGATGAATACTATGTGATGTATTTCCATTCAAAGATGGTGTATTCCTTTGCTTTCTTTGTTCTATTGATGGATTTTATGAAGATATTGAAGAATATGGTTGATTCTATCAAATCCGTGGGAGATCTACATGATGTTGCATGAAGATTTGTTGTGCCTGGTGTTCTTTTCTTCATTGTGATCATATAAAACCTAATAAAAAAGCTTGTTGATGTTACAAGATAGATTTTCTTGCAAGAGAATTCCCTTTTCCTTGGTATTCCTCTTGGGGCTCCATCAACATAGATGACCACAACAACCATACCATCTTCTGTATGCCTCACATAAAGTGAATAATCAGCTTTGCTCTGCTAAAATCCCATATTGCATAAGAATTTGCTGATTCTATCACACCATGCTCTTGGTGCTTGCTTCAGTCCATATAAAGCCTTCTTCAACCTGCATACATAATGTGGGTATTTTGGATCCACATAGCCCTCTGGTTGATCCATGTACACTTCCTCTTCTAAGTTGCCATTCAAAAATGCATTTTTCACATCCATTTGATAAAGCCTCCAACCATAGATAGAAGCCAAAGCAATTACCAATCTTACTATCGTCATTTTAGCTACTGGACTGAATGTTTCTTCATAGTCCAAACCATAAGTTTGTGCATATCCTACCCATTTACATCCAATGGATTTCTTGCCATAAGGTAGTTTCACCAAATCCCAAGTCTTGTTTTTTCTTAGTGCATTCATCTCTTTATCCATTGCTTGTCTCCACTCTTTGCTCTCTACTGCTTCTTCAAAGCAAGTAGGTTCCACATGTTGTACATAAGAAACCATGTATGCATAATGCATCTTCATGAACCCATTAT
This sequence comes from Lygodium microphyllum, assembly GCF_053477565.2. NCBI lineage: Eukaryota > Viridiplantae > Streptophyta > Polypodiopsida > Schizaeales > Lygodiaceae > Lygodium > Lygodium microphyllum. The sequence continues at coordinate 70,549,472 of NC_141145.1, forward strand.
AAGTCAATCTATCAACTGGATACCTTACCCTTTTTGACCTTCTCAATTGAGGTGCACTACCGTGTGTCTCATCTGATCTAGCATATGGTGGCATATACTTTCCTGCACTTCTAGTGCCAGGTGTTTTAACATGCGGAATGCCATACTCATCATCTATAGATTCATCTTCTGAACTTTCAGTCATTGGTCTCTTACCTTTTGCAACTTCTGCACTCCTTTGTGCATTTCTCAATCTACCACTCCATGGACTGTAGCTGCCACTGCTTTTCACATTCTCTTGAGGTCCTGAAGCATCTTCCACATGCTGATTTTCAGCCTTGCTGTTTACTGAAATTTTTCTTCCATAGCCATTATCATCATTGCTTTCATAGGAATCAACATCCACTGCAATTTTGGGCTTGTACCATGATTCATATTCACTGAATTTGACATCCCTGCTTATGTATACTTCCTTACTCACTGGATCATAGCATTTGTATCCCTTCTTCTCATCAGGATATCCAAGGAAAATGCATTTTACAGCCTTAGATTCCATCTTCTTCCTCAAATCATCCGGAACATGAACATAACAGACACATCCAAAGACTCTAAAGTATGCAACAGTGGGTTTCATGCCATACATTCTCTCATATGGTGACATATTATGAATCAAGGCTGTAGGTGTTCTATTCATAATGTGAACTGCAGTATGCACTGCTTCTGCCCAATATGAGAATGGCATGTTCATTTGGTTCATCATTGCCCTTGCAACCCTTGCAATAATCCGATTCTTCCTTTTAGCCACACCATTTTGCTAAGGTGTATACCTGCATGTCAATTGCCTTTTGATACCATGATCTCTCAAGAAGTCACAAAACTCATATGACATGTACTCTCCACCATTATCTGACCTCAAATATTTTATGTAGCATCCAAATTGCTTTTCAACCATAGATTTAAATTCCAAGAACTTTTCAAATGCTTCACTTTTATGCTGCATAAAGTACACCCAAGTCATCCTGCTGAAATCATCAATGAAAGTGATATAGAATCTACATTTTCCGCTCATGGAAACATTCTGACATGGGCCCCAAATATCTGAGTGTATTATTTCCAAAGGATAGCTGCTTATTCTCCCCCTCTTTAGAAATGGCAATCTGGACTGCTTGCCAAATTGACAAGCCTCACATACATGATCAAAATTCACATATCCTAAATGTGATAAACCACGGACTATCTGTTTTGATTGCATTTGCTTCAATCTTTGCAAATTAACATGACCAATCCGTCTATGCCATAATTCCACGTCCTTATCTTGCCCATGTCCTCTCTCAACATACATAGAGTTTTGAATCACTGGAGTACTTGCATCCAAAGCAAAAAATCTCCCTTTCTTTCTACCATGAGCAATCACCCTGCCAGTTCTCCCATTATGGAACTCTTCAATGAAACATACAAACTTATTGAATCTCACCTGCAATCCTTGATCTCAACCAAAGCTAGGTTCTTAGTTATTGTGGGCACATAAAGTACATCACCAAGCTTGTTCTCAATTCCATCTTTAGTAACAAGTGGCACACTACCAATATGAGTAATTTTGTGTAAAGTATCATCACCAGTGGCAACATATTCATCATTCTGCACTTGCTCCTTGCTATCGAACCACTCAACATGATGAGTCATGTGGTTTGTAGCTCCTAAATCCAAAAACCAGTCATTCTCATGAGGAGGATGAGTCATGCTCCCAAGCACATGCTCCATAGCAAATAAATGACCTCTAGGTGATCCACCTCTGGCTCCATAACCTATACCACCATAAGTTCCTGCATAGTGGCCATATTGGGTCCTTCCACGACCCCTAGACATAGCATTCTGTTTTTTATAACAATCCCTCTCAAAGTGACTAAAATGCCCACAATAATGACAAGTGCTATCTCTTTGTGGAGAAGGACTAGACCGTCCTCTACCTCTAGGGAAATATCTCCCCCTGCCTCTATGCATGAAGTCACCACGACCAAAGTTTCCTCTTCCACGAGCAAAACCATAATTACTACGACCAGGTGAAGAGCCTCTAGCTCTAGATGAGCTGCCACGACCTCTCTGGTGATAGAAAACACTATCTCCACCTGTATTTTTGCCACTGCTAGATGCATTCAATCCCAACTTGATTTCTTCTGTAAGTAGCAATCCAAGAAGCTCCTCAAAGTCAGGCATAGAGCCTCCCCTAACGAAAATAGAGGTATCCAAAGATTTAAAAGCTGGTCCAAGCCCATTTAGTGTCATTGACACTAAATCATCATCATCAACAGGTGCATTAATGGATGCAAGGTCTTCTGCAATTTGCTTGATTTCTGCCACATAGTCACTGATACTGCGATTGCCTCTCCATGCACCACGTAATCTCTACTTAAGTTGTATCTTACGAGCCTCTGTACATGTTCCATACAGTTTTTCTATGATTTTTCATGCCTCCTTACAAGTACTTGTCTTTTTGATATGAGGAATCAATGTTTCTGAAATATATATGGAGATCCAATGCAAAACCTTCCTATTCTTCCCAGTCCAATCCTTGTACGCTTTCTTTTGCTCTTCAGTTGGATGTTCGAGAACTTTTGGATATTCATCATCACCTGTTATGAGATCCCATAGACCTCTACCCATCAAAAAATTCTCCATCCTGTAGGACCAAACACTATAGTTGTCTTTGGTCAATTTGTCCCCCATGATCTGAGTGATCTGTGCCGTGTCAGACATTATGACTGCTGCACATTCAAAAGAAAACAACAATACAATCTGTCCAGAAATGATACTCAGCAATATGACTGTCATACATGTGTCCAAAAACTATCATATACATCCATCTGCTATAAGATCAAGTAAGAGCCTCAAAAGTTAAAGAGTGAGAGTAGGCCAGCCAATGCTTTCGTTGTGTGAATATTCACAACATGAAAATTATGTCACTACGTCTTTCTCTTGCATTTCCTCTACTTCTGCACAAAAATCTTCTCAAATTCTGCAACCAATTTAGCTGTAACATTCTCAAAAGGCTCCCATGTAGGTTTTTCTGTATCAGCCCATCTCACCAAATACTCCACTTTACCATTCTCTTCTCTCTTCTCCAAAATTTTTCCTACAATGCCATACTCCAATCCTGCAAATGCTATGCCCAGACCACTGTTGTAAAGGCCTCTGTATCAGCCTGCACTCCTCTCAAACAGTGGCAATCAATTTCCAAGGCATCCTTGTTTGGTTCTTTTCTACGTGCTTGGTCTGGAGAAACATGGTGCTCCTCAAAGTGCCGTTCACATGCCTACAAGCCTGTCATTTGTGAAGCTGTAGTTGCTGAGAAGGAAGAAGTGGAGACTCCTTGGTAGGATGATGATGACGACGATGACTGTACTGGCCGCAAGAAGAAGGAGGTTCTCTCTCTTGAATCTTCAGAGTCAAACAGATCCAGATGGCGCAAAACAAAGGAATGGTCAATGTATCTCTTTGTTATTTTTGCATCAGTTTCAGAAGAATTCACATAACGCATTAAGAAATAATAGACGAGCTGCAAATGTGGCCAGGCTGGTTCCAGGGCAGGTTCCTCCTCTTCAGGATCAAAATCCTCTGACCCTGAATTCTCATGGCCATGCAGACTCTGAACCCCGTCTTTCAGCGTGCCATCATTCCGTTCACCCACAAGTTTTCACCGTGGAGCAGAAGCATGTGCACCACCAATGCTAGCGTCAGCCCGGATAGCAAACCTGACAACGGCCCCAGACTATTTGTGCCCCATACCATCTACAACTGGTCTAAAGCAATATGATTGGAACCGTAAATAGATAATCGCTCTTTCAGTCTCTGACTTGGGAACACTTATAAGGTTTTTGTCAACTGAGAGTTGTGAATTCTTTCACGATCCTTATGTAAATACCAACAATGCTGGAAAAATCAGGAAAGCCTTTCTCTAATCAGAAGTGCTACTAGCACTTGCAGACAAGCCCCCTCCTGGCAGTGACGCAGACCCTTTCAGCCAGAATGAAGGAAAGCCCATGCCTCCTCCATTGATCTGCCTTGCGATTGGGAATTATACCAGATAGGCCCCTCCTTTGGCTTCCAGAAAACCCTCAATGCGAGCTCAATAGCCCACAAATTCGAGCCCCAATAGCTCTTCCAATTGATGTACCTGCTTTGAGTGGTTTAGATAGGGATTTGTACCTCATTTAATGACGGACAGCAAGCTTTCAATCTGATGTAGACCTCGATTCAACGCGCTCCTCGCGTCAATCCTTCACTCCCGCTCTGATACCAAATGAAAGTAGATGAGAGATTCGATGGGGATGCACAACGAAAGGTGGTTAAGACAAGGAGAGGCTCAAGCTTTCTTCATTCTCTTCTTCTTCAATATTCTCCCACCATATCTCAAAAACAGTCCACACACTAAAATGGTATCCTCAAAAGATAGATACCCCAAACTTAAGGACACTTTACATACAACAATATGATAAGGCTTAGACTATGCCTTAGACTTTGGCTTATTTCTCAACACAAAGATGATAAATGATGAGGAGACTATATCCATCCATGTGAATTTCATTATATGAGCACAAAGTGTTGAGATATTTGCAATCACACCTACTTCAGTCCCTTTGTAAGGAGCAATGAGGGCTCAGGACCAAAATCCCATATGCACAGTAGGAGAAGTGCTACCATTCAATTTCCTATAAAGCATTGTACTTGCACTCTTTTTCAATGAAATGATAGTACTCTTTTCTTTCCAGTAAAGTGTCTATGTCACTGTCCACACACAAGATTGTGTTTATGAGTCCAAGTCTCAATCTTGGAACCTAATTCACTTGAGTGACAATTTGTCTTGTCACGGTCAATGTCTTCATGAGTTTCCACTTTACATTTCAACCTCCATAGCTTTTGCATCTACCATGCACTAAATCACGTATATTTAACATGGTATCAGAGCCTAGTCGGGCATGGCCTAGTTTCCTCTCTGCTCTTCTAGCTTCTATTTGTCTTTTCCCAGTTCAACTTGAGTTCATGACCTCATCTCCCACTCCTTCTTCTCCATTTGACCTTGTGGTAGCCATAGCCACCCTGCACCTATCCTACTTCAAGCTCTTAGATCTCTTCAATCAGACAAGATCTTGACAAGATTTCTTTTGGAGAAGTGTAGCCCTACTCTTGGAGCTCCTCTCTATCATCTCAGAGCTCAACATTAGGCCATTTCAAGCTCAGCATTGTGATTCTTCACAATTGCTGCCTCGTGTGTCTACCATAGCCAGCAGGACCCAGTCACATTGGGGCCTTTGGATCTCTTCAATCATGCCTTCTCAGTGGAAACCTCCTTCTTGGCATATCTTCCTGGCCTCTACGCGCTTTGTCCTGGCACTTCAAAGCTTGACATTGGGTCCTCTATGTCCCAGCATTGAAGAAAACGTCGAAAACTATCAAAAAATGTGCCTGCTATCGTCGTCCGCCCTGCGCACTTAAATCTACCAACAATCACATCCATCATCATGGGGCTTTGATAGAGCACGAAGAGAGCTTCATTTCCCTTTAAAAAAACTTTTTTAAATGATCCACTGTAGCTCCCACAATTAGCAAAAAACTAGGGCTAGGATCAAAACCCTAATCTAGGGAGCCATAGCCAAACTTTACCAATGCTCAAAAATCTCATCATTTTCTCTCTCCTGCCACCTAGTGTTGAGAATCAGCAATCACACTCACTAAACAGCCTCTTTGTATGGAGCCTCGGGGTCAAGGATATGCACGCTAACTTATCCCATATGCACAATGGTGCCTACTGCAGTTTTCTACTTTCCTATAAAGCATTGTACTTGCTTCCTTTTCTTAATGCAATGATAGTACTCTTTTCTTTTCAGTGAAGTGTCAATGTCATTGTCCACATACACAAGATTGTGTTTATGAGTCCAAGTCTCAATCTTGGAACCTAATTCACTTGTGTAACAAACAGTGTCTTTGTCTTCTCCATCATGAGTCCACACTTCTCATTTCATCCTCCATAGCTTCCGATTTTGCCATGCCCTAGATCCCGCATTTCTCACATGGTATCAGAGCCCAGTTGGGCATGGCATTGCTTCTCTAGCCTCTCTTGATTCCTCTCAACCTCAGTCTAGCTCAATGTCAGCTCATGACTTCATCTCCCAACTCTACTCTCACTGAAGCTTCCATGGCAGCCATAGCCAGCAGCACCCTGTCAGATTGAGCTGCTTATATCTCACTCACAGGTCAAATCTCTTGGAGCTTCCTTCTGGAAAAGTATTCCCCAACTCACAAAGCTTCCCTGTATCACATCAATCCAGGACGTTGGACCATCTGGAGCTCAGCATTGTGAAAATCCTCAATCTCTACTCTGTGTCTGCCATAGCCAGACAGGACCTACCTTACTTGGAGCTTCAATAACTCCTCAACCAGGCCATTTCAACCCACGATTTCTTCTAGGGAGTTGTTCCTCTACTCAAGGCGCTTCATCCTGGCACAAAAATTGACTACATTACTGCGCCTTGACTCCAGCATTGCGGAAATCGCGGAAATCTGTCCTGAACTGTGCCGAATTCGTTCGAGCTGCCTGTGTGCTGCATACAGTCCACGATGTTGACGATTATCATGGGGTTTTGATAGCCCATGAAGTCAGCTTCCTAGGCATATAAAAATTTTTGAAAATGATCCACTGTAGCTCCTGCAATCAGCAAAAAACCAGGCTGCCCCCAGAAACCCTAATGCAAAAGCCATAGCCAAAGCTTCAAAATTCTGACATTTTTCATTGTTTCTCTCACTGAAGTTATCAACAGTGATTTTAATCACTGAGCAATACTCTCTGAAGTTCATTAAAGTACTGTCACTCAGATTTGAAGGTATCAGCATCAAATCAAGAAGGGGAAGATTACACTTGGATTTAAAAAGAGTAAAGGACTTTACATATTTGATATTCATTGACACTCAGTTAGTGTTTTTTAGCACTTGTGTCTCTCAACCAACTCTTCTGCTGCTCAAATCTAATAAGTCTGAAGTTGATTTACTACTGTTCCCGTAAGTCTAACATGGGAAAAGACTCTCCAAATGCTCGATTCAAAGGAGTCGGTTTTCACACCTGGCAAACCCGCATCAAGCTCATCTTGATGAAAAAGGGTCTCTGGGCCATCACAAATGGCAAAGAAAAGAAACCTCGGGATGCAGATCTTGCAACTACTTGGCAAAAGAATGATGACAAAGCCCAGGCCATTATCAAACTGGAGCTAGACGACAGTTATATCCATCATGTGGATAACTGTGAGACCTCACAGGATACATGGAAAAGACTTGACACCCTGTTCGGTGCACAATCTAAATCATCAAAATATGGTCTCCTGATTGAGTTCTTCAGGCTTGAAATGAAGTCCAGCACATCACTTGCCACACAGCTTAATTACATGGAAGGACTCCTAACCCAACTTGCAGGAATCAACATTAAAATGGATGAAGATGTTTGCATCGGTGTTCTACTTAAGATCTTGCCTCCTGAATATAATAATGTATCAACAACTTTAATCAACATGCCAAATCCTGAACTTGTTGATATCCAGGCATCACTGTTAGAAGAGGAAAAGAAGCTAAAAACTAAGGAAGAACCAAGTACCTCTAGAGATGAGCATGCATTATATGTTGGCAACAGGTACAAAGGCAAGAAGGATCAGCTCTTCTGTGACTTCTGCAAAAGGACCGGACACACCGAGAAGTTCTGCCACGCAAGAAAGAGATCCCAAAAGGCCTATCTAGTCGCAGTCAAAGAAGAAGAAGAAAATGGAGCAAAGGAAGAAGATGATGAAGATGAAGACCACCAGGATCGGAAGGACAAGACTCATCAGTCCTTGTACTCTCATAATTCTGATAGACTGTTTTAAAAGCCTTGTATTTTCTTGCCCTAATGCTTCCTGCCATAAGCTTTGTAAACTCCTTATGTAACTTGGCATTATAGTCCCTGTACACTTTGTGAGGCCCCTGTTACAGCCTCTGGATGTCCACCATGTTTATGGTACCCACACTTAGCCTTTTCTGCGACAGCCTCTGGTGTTTTGCCATGTTTGTGGTATGCCCACACTTTGCAGGTGGTTCTCATTATAGCCTCTATACACTTTGTGCCTTTCTAGTTGTGATTGAGGAGGGGTGTTGAGAATCAGCAATCACACTCACTAAACAGCCTCTTTGTATGGAGCCTCGGGGTCAAGGATATGCACGCTAACTTATCCCATATGCAGAATGGTGCCTACTGCAGTTTCCTACTTTCCTATAAAGCATTGTACTTGCTTCCTTTTCTTAATGCAAAGATAGTACTCTTTTCTTTTCAGTGAAGTGTCAATGTCATTGTCCACATACACAAGATTGTGTTTATGAGTCCAAGTCTCAATCTTGGAACCTAATTCACTTGTGTAACAAACAGTGTCTTTGTCTTCTCCATCATGAGTCCACACTTCTCATTTCATCCTCCATAGCTTCTGGTTTTGCCATGCTCTAGATCCCGCATTTCTCACAGGAACAACCCACTGCCACTCCAATCTACTATCCCAGCATCAAATCAAGGAGGGGAAGAACTTGGATTAATTGACGGAAGAACAATGACCCCGAACTAAGAAGATTCGAGTTCGACATAAATTCAGACATAATCGTTACATAGTGTGTTTTCACACTATTATTACTTGTGTCACTTGACACACTATAATCTGCTCTTCAACTGATAAAATATAAAAATTTTGATGTTTTTTGCTGCTGCTCTAGCCATCTAACATGGGCAAAGACTCTCCAACTGCTCACTTCAAAGGACTCGGGTTTCACACCTGGCAAACTCGCATGATGAAGAAGGGCCTCTGGGCCATTACCGTTGGAAAAGAAAAGAAGTCTCCTGATGTGGACCTTGTAGTCACTTGGCAAAAGAATGATGATAAAGCTCAGGCCATTATCAAATTGAAGCTAGACAATAGATATATCCACCATGTGGATAAAGCTCAGGCCATTATCAAACTGGAGCTAGACAACAGCTACATCCACCATGTGGATAACTATGATACTTCGCAGGATACATGGAAGAGACTTGACACTTTGTTTGGTGCACAATCTAAGTCATCAAAGTATGGTCTCTTGATTGAGTTTTTCAAGCTTGAAATGAAGTCCAGCACATCACTTGCCACACATCTAAATTACATGGAAGGACTTCTAACCCAACTTGCAGGAATCAACATTAAAATGGAAGAAGATGTTTGCATCGATGTTCTACTTCAATGTTTGCCTCTTAAATATAATAATGTATCAACAACTCTAATCAACATGCCAAACCCTGAACTCGTTGATATCTAGGCATCATTGTTAGAGGAGGAAAAGAAGCTAAAAATTAAGGAAGAACCAAGCACCTCTAGAGATGAACATGCATTGTATGTTGGCAACAGGTACAAAGGCAAGAAGTACCAGCTTTTTTGTGACTTCTGCAAAAGGACCGAACACACTGAGAAGTTCTGCCACACCAGAAAGAGGTCCCAAAATGTCTATCTAGTTGCAATCAAAGAAGAAGAAGAAAATGGAGCAAAAGAAGAAGAAGAAGAAGAAGACCACCAAGAGAAGGACAAGCCTCATCAATCCTTCTATTTTGATAGAATTTTTGAGCCTTGTATTGCCTAGCCCTAATGCTTTAGACATAAACTTATAAACTCCTCATGTAGCCTTGTACTACAACCTCTGTACACTTTGAGAGGCCCCTGCTAGAGCCTTTGGATGTCCATCATGTTTGTGGTACCCACACTTAGCTTTTCTGCAACAGCCTCTAGAGTTTTTGCCATGTTTATGGTGTGCCCACACTTTGCAGGAGTTGCTCTCACTAAAGCCTCTACACACTTTGTACTTCTGGTTGTGATTGAGGAGGGGTGTTGAGATATTTGCAATCACACCTACTTCAGTCCCTTTGTAAGGAGCAGTGAGGGCTCAGGACCAAAATCCCATATAAATAGTAGGAGAAGTACTACCATTCAGTTTCCTATAAAGCATTGTACTTGCACTCTTTTTCAATGAAATAATAGCACTCTTTTCTTTCTAGTAAAGTGTCTATGTCACTATCCACACACAAGATTGTGTTTATGAGTCCAAGTCTCAATCTTGGAACCTAATTCACTTATGTGACAATGTGTCTTGTTAGGGTCATACATTTCAACCTCCATAGCTTTCGCATCTGCCATGCTCTAGATCCCGTATATTCAACACAAAATTAGAAGGCTAGCATAAGAATTCCCAAACCTTCCATTTCTAATGGATCCATCATAAGGAAAAATATCTCATATGATAATGCTACAAAGCAAGGGGCTTACCATGTTGCCTACTAAAAGAATGTTGCATCTAGTGCAAAGAGTGCAACCACAACTTTCAAACAAAAAAGGATGCATCATCTAAGGAGAAAAATTACCCCAATGTAATAGCCAACTTGAGATAATAGATAAGGTCAAGAAATGAGTACAATAGGCTCAAAACATGACTCAAAAATACTGGGATCCAAACAAATAAAGAATGAGCCAAATCCTGATTGAGAAAGGTAAAATCATTGCTTAAAAAGTGGTGGTTTCAATATAATGAGGCAAAACCTTAGTCCATTTCCAAATTGTCTTCAATTAGCATGATGATGCCACTAGGAATGCTATTATGAAATAGTCATAGTCTCTAGAAATTGTTTAAAACTAGGGAAGGATAGAACCATATGAACCATTGCTTCATGTAGTGCAAAAGAACAACACAAATGTTGAAGCACCAATTTCTTCTCCAAGGTCACTTGGAGTCAACACATTCTAGAAAGGAGTCGAGTGTCATGTCTTCCTCCTATTGGAGGCTCTTGGAAATTCACAACAGATTCAACCATCATGTCTTCCTCCCAATGGATGCTCTTGGCAATTCACCACAAAGACATCATAGATACAAGCACAAGAGTCAATATCATCAACCAATCTATGCTTGAAGCATGGGGAAACCCACCAATTGAGAGTGTGCACTTCAACCTCCTAATGACACTAATGAATGCAAGGACTAACCATTGGGAGTACTAAAGGACTAGCCTATTAGGATCACATGGATCACCTTCACTCTAAACTTTATGGTCATGAAAGGTGTGAATTAAAACCTACTGCTTGATCAGCCTTGGATGTGAAATGATCTACTCATCAAGGATTGGTGCAATGGGTATATATCTACAATCAAAACCGCTAATAAATATGTCCCCTACCCTAAAAGTAAGCAAGATTGGATGCACATTCTCACCACTTTGGATTTACCAATTGCTCAAGGAAGTGAATATAAAGAAGAGTATATAGTACATGGTTGATCCTAGCACAATTGAGCTAACAATACCTACCCTTATGATGTACATAAAACCATCTTAACCTAATGTCAAGGGATTCAATATTCCCATCAATCACCTCGAGTTGAGAAAAATCCTCACTCAATAGTGGTGATGTCTCAAGCACAAACTCAAGATCTACTTATTTTTCAAGGAACTACTTCAATAATGAGAGTGAAAATGGACTAAGCTACACCATGTACTATTTGACTACCATAATAACCTAGCAGTGTCACTTATGAAATCAAAAGATCCTGAGGATAAATAATGCATCAATGCTAGAGAGGATCTTTTTAAGGATGAAAGTGAGGACAAAGAAAATGATGAATCTTGAGACTATGACTTTGATGGGGCAAGATAATAGAAAAGATTTTGGCAAATCCCAACCCAAAAGGTGGTAGGATTGTTAGTAGATGCTAAAGTGGTGGGAGTGAAATTGGAGTTGGAATGGCTCACACTTGGAGGTCCTAGACCATGAACAAGTAGGATATAAGCTTAATTGGAGTTGGATTGGTCAGAGCACTTAGAGGTCCTAGACCATGAACATTTGGTGTATAATCTCACTAACCTTGTCCTTACTCTTGAAGTCCTTATGACAAAGAGATCCAAGGATAGTGATGAAAACTATGCATAAGAATCACATGGGACGAGTTCAAAGTCAAATAATAACTTGGTATGACCATCACACCAGCATTTCATAATGATAGATGACTCGTGACCTACCTAGTGCAATGACATGGTATTAAGACTCTACAATACAACCCTACCTATTGTGGTGGTCTCTCACTTAGATCAATCCTAATTGCCTAGGGCCTAATCTACCCTCCTGAAGTGGAGCAATGCCCTCTTTTAAACAATTCTTCTCTTGCAAAAGAATTACATCAAAAGCTAACTCAAAAAAACATCCATAAATTGACATCATTGTCACTATCTTTAGAAGCTCCCTTTCCAACCCTTCGACTTGGATAATTCCCTTCTTGATGAACATCAATACAATCCTCACTTCTAAAAATAGTGGCTTCCCAAGGATGCTATGGCACCAACTTATATATAAATAAACATACCTACTATTGTACATATGTGAATAAAATGTTACTTCCATCACCACACATGTTCAGGGCCAACAACACCTAATTCTAGCTAGGAAGCTATCCCCTACTATCCATGCATAGGGGAACAATGAGAACAATAAAATGTCAAAGAAGGACACTGAAGAAAATTGAAAATGGAATGAAGTGGAATAATAAGAATATAAGTATTGATCATTTGAAGCATCGCATATGATCATCTAAAATGTGCCATGTCCTTGTTATGAGTGTCTTTATGTGTTACTTTGTTATCCATTTACTGAACAACACATAATGCATTTTGAATAAGTGAACCTTTACTCTATGTTTTTTTTTCTCATGTGCAAATCTACCCTAATGATAAGACCCATCAAAGAAACAAAGGGTCATGACAATATATTCTTTACTCTAGACAAGCCTATAGCAAGTAGTCCCATGGCCCAAATACTAATCTATGGACATGGATTCAAGGAGTATATCAAGGTCATGGTCAATCCACCACAAATGCTTGGCTACATGCCTTTCATTATAGGTCAAAGACTAAGACCTCTATAGTGCACATCAAACATCTTTAGTATAGGAGATAGGAAATTTTTCTAGACTAAAAACTTAAGCAAGCCTATAGCAAGAAGTCCCAATTCCCAAACACTAATCTATGGATGTGCACTCAATGAATATATCAAGATCATGGTCGGGATGACACAAATGCTTGGCTGCATGGCTTTCATTATAGGTTGAAGACTAAGACCTCTACAGTGCATGTCAAACAAGAAGGTAGTGACAATATCAAACACCTACCCGCACAAGGGAGAGTTAAACAATAATGGGTTTCTCTTCAAGATTGTTCAAGATGAGGATTTGAGACTCACCATTCAAATATTCTATAACATATTTTCCTAAATTAAGCCCAATTCATTTATGAGATCCCTAAAGGCCTAATGAGGGATCCAATATCAATAAGTATCTAAGTAAAACATGAATGCCTTGTGGCTTGAGTTAGTTATTGAGTCTATTATAAAAGCCCAAAGCATCATGAAGAGACCACCCACGATACTAATTCCCATAATGGATGCAAATGTAGTTGTGCTAGTGTATGGATGTGGCCTAATCAAACTCATTATCACCACCTAGGCACTCCAAATTATGTAGACACCAACCCCACAAGCCATGGTAGAATCTTGCCAAATTGAAGGAAGTTCAACCTCTAGGGATAAAGATCACAATGAGAAGTAGGACAAAGAAAAACAAGACAACAAAGAATAGGGCAACACAACTCAATGAGAAAAACAAAGCACTGAAGGTAAAGAGAAAAGGCCAAGAGAAGAGGAAGAAGAAAGAGAAGAAATCTTCATGTACCAAGCAAAGACGAAAGACTTTAACGTGGCCATCACAGAAACCTTAAAGGATTTATATAGCAAAAGAAAAGCACCTCAAGGACCAAGAAAAGTGTCAAGAAAAGTTTATCATCACTCCATCATTGTGAGAATCCTTCTTGGAGGATATGCACAAAAGGGAAGAGGAGTTGATTAGAAGGAGAGGAGCAAAGTGGGAAAAAAGAGTACAGAGTTCTAGAAAATAGAAGGAGAAAGTTGTGGAAGGCCCAACTATACAAGAAATAATAGCTACCGAGGGGAGATTGTGTTGTTGAAGGAGGTATGCATACATAAGGCACAAGCCATAAAAGTAAGTCAAGAACTCCAAGTGCAATTAGATGTGACTAAAGAGGCCTATGAAGGGTTATTTATAAAATCTAGCCAAGCAACATTAAGATAAGCAAGCTCAAATGGAAGAGAGAGACAAAGAGTTGGAAAAAGAAAGAAAGAACAGAGAGAAGAGCACCTACATGCACTATACCTAGGGGGACTTATGGAAACCTAGCCCTTTTCTTACGTCACCAACTCAAGGCACACCAAAGGTAGGACCCAATCAAGTTCTCAAGTTTGGGACCACAATCTAGGCTTGCTCTGAGTTTGAACCAACTCCAAATTACACTAGCATAAGCATTGTTGATTGCACCGAGAGACATCCACACCCTTAGGAAGTGCATCAAAAATTGTAGGCACTTGGAGTTCTATCCTTTAACATGGGCAATCATGCTCCTTTCCTCTACCATGGCATCCAAACTTGTAGCAAAGACCTCCATCAAATTAAATAGCAATGAGTAACACTCCTACAAGTACCAGCACCTATGACCATTTATCTACTACCAATCAACTTTCAAATTGAGTGCCAACAACTCTAGCACTCATCTAGGAGGGAGTTAGTGTTACTCGACAACAAATGGAAGGAAAAGGCAAACAAAAAAAAAAGCCCCAAATGTCCCAAACCTCATTGCACATATATTGAGATTCCAATTTATTTTGATATTAATGATTATTTAGGCTATAATGTAATTAACACCATGATGTAAGCTAATTTGTAAGAGGTGGGCTCACTCCTGTGCGAATTGTAAGAGCTCCTAGTAGAACTCTAGGCAAGTCATTCTATGGTCACTTAGGACAAATGCCCAACACAACATGCTTAAAGGAAAAGGGCCATTCCAAAGTTTTAAGAAGAGTGGATGCACAACAAAAAAGACGTGACCCTAAAAAGAATTACATGTATAAAAAAGCTAGAAAAACTTAATTAGAAGCTCACTCTTGCATATGCCAATTTTGTCTCAAGCATTCTCTTTTTCATGTTTCTTGCATGCTTAGTTGCTATTGAGACACAGAGGGGGGAGAAGTGAGGCTTAGTGTGTGAGAGCTTAGAGCTCCACCATCTCCATCTCCATCTCCATTGTCGTCTTCTTCTTCTTCTTCCTCCTCCTCCTCCTCCTCCTCCTCCTCCTCCTCCTCCTCCTCCTCCTCCTCCTCCTCCTCCTCCTCTTCTTCTTCTTTTTCTTCTTCTTCACCTAGCAATGGCAACTTCGGAGCAAAGAGATTGCATAAGGATCATGAGACCATCTCTGATTCCAAACCAAATCAACTAAAACAAGAGGGAGAACAAGGTGTGTTTACTACAATCTCAAGATTATTGGTTTGTTTGCATGCTTGTGGGGAGTGAACTCAATGGTTTGTAGAGGATAAGAGAGCAACCGGGTGAGAGACGGTCAGCCAAGTAAGGTTGAACTTTTGAAATAAGAAAACTCACCTAAAAAACACACCCTTTCCAAAACAATATCTTTTTTACTTTGGCATTTAATCCCTTGACATTAAACATGGGTAGTTTACTTAGTTATTATACCATTTTCTCTCCAATTATTGATACCATCCAAGAGTTAACCAAAATCTTAGCCCACTTTCCTAACCGTTATACATTGATTTCTGTTGCACTTCACCCATGGTTCTTAACCCCATAAAAATTGGCCCCATCATAGCTAGAGACCATTTATAATTTTTATCCAATTGATCTGAAGAGATAATGATAAATTAAGTAAAAATGTTTACCTTACCCTTCTATACTTCGGGATTGCTAGCCTATGCCCTGGATATTAAGCTTAGGTAGTTTAATTAGTTGTTGCACCACTCTTTCTCAGGTAGTTTAATTAGTTGTTGTGCCACTCCTTCTAATTGTTGATATTAACTAGTCTTTCAAACCCTTTCTCTCCATTTTCCAAAGCAACCTAATCATTAAACCAAGACTTAAGTACAATATTATAGCTTGTCTACATTGATTTGTATTGCAAACCATCCATGGGTTTTGGCCCAAAAAGCTTGGCCCCATCATTGTAATTGTGCATGTGTTTGTCTTACCCCAACTATCATTTGGTTGATGCTCTATTCCAAAAAAAATGAAGTGGAGGAAGTTTGGTCCATGTGGTCTCTAGTACAAAAGATTTTTACTTACACCCCATCCGGTACCAACCATCCTCCTTATCAACCTTTTCCTAGTTTGAAACATTGAATTTATCTCTGTATTAAAATGGCTAGCCACCAACAATAAGACATGCATAGGCTTCCATATCCCCTTGGCAATATCTAGGAGCAAATTCTATAAAAAAGTAAATAGTCCAAGGATTCCCATCCAAAAAAACCATCCCTTTTTATACAATCCTTCCCGACTTCCACAAATTCTCATGCAAACTCTATCCCTAAAGGGCTAGCCACCAAGAATAGGACATGAATAGGCTTGCATAGCCCCTTGGCAATATATGGGTGCAATTTCTATAAAAAGGCTTATAGTTCAAGTATTCCCACCCAAACAAGCGATCCCTTTTTATTTTTGAGCTACTTCTTTGTTGTGAAATACTTCTTCAAAAAACCCTTTAGTGCCCTTACAAATTTTCTACATACAAGCTTAAATCTAAAATCAGCAATGTGAGGCACATGAATTTCAAGAAAATCAAGCATGCTCATACTAGTGTCCCACAAAAGACAACCTCTATCTCTAAAGAGGCTAATAACAAGATGTACAAAGACTTCGTTTGCTTCTTAGCAATATCTACAAGCAAATTCCATAAATAAGCAGCTAATTGGTGTTTCCACCCAACAAGATATTCTTTTTTTTACATCCTTCCCTATTTCCACAAATTGCTATGCCATAACATAAACCAAGACAAGACCCCAAAAAATATCCCTTGCTCTAAAACTTTTTAAGCTAGTTTTCTGATAAATACAACTAAGTCACCACCCATGAAGATTTACTATCGTTTTTGAGGGCTCATTTTCCTCGATTGCATTTGGATACAATCCACAATGATAGCAAGCTCCTCCACAAAGAATATATTAATAAAGAGAGATTTACATCAACCCTCAACAAAGCAGGGGTATGCAACATAGCTAATCCAACTATTTACCCTTCGAATGCAGGCTACAACCTTAAACAAGGAATCCTTCCTACCAAAACCTTTGTGTTTATAAGCCTCCACATCAACTCAAACAAAACAAGACATACAATTAAGCACCACCATGTTCCAATGGTTTCACAAAAACCTAATAACCACCATCCTCACAACATTGCATATTTTAAGAGACACTTCATTGAGAAGTTTGGATTCACCGAATAGGACAATCTTTATATCAAGCCTAGCATGAAATCCCACCCCTTCAATCTAGTCACATAACTTTCTCCAAGTCCTCTTCACCTCTCTACATTCCCATATTGCATGGCTCACAAATCTAGCATTATGAACACACTGGTGAAGATGCTCCTATCTTAGAAAGTCTCTCCCTGTTGGCCATCTTATTTGTCAATACCTTCCAAAGTACCATATTGAGTATGCTTGAGGGTTGAACACATTGGTGAAGATGCTCATATCTTAGAAAGTCTCTCCTTGTTGGCCATCTTATTTGTTAATACCTTCCAAAGTACCATATTGAGTCTGCTTGAGTCTCTCCCTGTTGGCCATCTTATTTGTCAATACCTTCCAAAGTACCATATTGAGTCTGCTTGAGGGTTGAACACATTGGTGAAGATGCTCCTATCTTAGAAAGTCTCTCCCTGTTGGCCATCTTATTTGTCAATACCTTCCAAAGTACCATATTGAGTCTGCTTGAGGGTCTGAGCTGCCATACCCATGTAGTCACACAAGAGGTAGGCCAATCATCTTTTTTTAGACTCATCAACCACGCCTTCTCGGCTAGTAAGCGCAACCACTTCTCCCTATTGGCCATCTTATTTGTCAATACCTTCCAAAGTACCATATTGAGTCTGCTTGAGGGTTGAACACATTGGTGAAGATGCTCCTATCTTAGAAAGTTTCTCCCTGTTGGCCATCTTATTTGTCAATACCTTCCAAAGTACCATATTGAGTCTGCTTGAGGGTGTGAGCTACCTGAGGTGTGAGCTACCATACCCCATGTGGTCACACAGGAGGTAGGCCAATCATCTTTTTCAAACTCATCAACCACGCCTTCTCACAACTAGTAAGCGCAACCACTTCTCCATGTTGGCCATCTTATTTGTCAATACCTTCCAAAGTACCATATTGAGTCTGCTTGAGGGTGTGAGCTACCATACCCCATGTGGTCACACAGGAGGTAGGCCAATCATCTTTTTTCAAACTCATCAACCACGCCTTCTCACAACTAGTAAGCGCAACCACTTCTCCCTATTGGCCATCTTATTTGTCAATACCTTCCAAAGTACCATATTGAGTCTGCTTGAGGGTTGAACACATTGGTGAAGATGCTCCTATCTTAGAAAGTCTCTCCCTTTTGGCCATCTTATTTGTCAATACCTTCCAAAGTACCATATTGAGTTTGCTCGAGGGTGTGAGCTGCCATACCTATGTGGTCACACAAGAGGTAGGCCAATCATCTTTTTTCAAACTCATCAACCACGCCTTCTCACAGCTAGTAAGTGCAACCAATTCCTAGCAATGTCTCCCCCTCATCTAAACCATCTCCATTGCTCAACATGCCAAAGGTCACTCCAGTGTTGTATGCCTTTCAAATATAAGGTCTTTATTTACCATTCTTGCATTCTCTTGAATAGGGCATGAATAGGAGGGGCAAACTAATTATCAATGATTTCATCACAAAGCCAAATCACCTAGCCAAGTGAAGTCTCCTCCTCTCCCAACCAATAGTTGTATGCCTTTCAAATATAAGGTCTTTACCATTCTTGCATTCTCTTGAATAGGGCATGAATAGGAGGGGCAAACTAATTATCAATGATTTCATCACAAAGCCAAATCACCTAGCCAAGTGAAGTCTCCTCCTCTCCCAACCAATAGTCGGATTCCAATCTACAATGCTGATCACCTACTTCCAAGCAGAGACTAAGCCCTTCATTACTGTTGAGCCCTTAATTCTAACCATGATAGACATTATCAAACAAGAGATCCTCCAATCTTAAACTTTCCAAGCAGAGACTAAGCCCTTCATTACTGTTGAGCCCTTAATTCTAACCATGATAGACATTATCAAACAAGAGATCCTCCCATCTTAAACTAGGACATCTCCCTCTCTATATGGAAACTTTAGTGATAAACTGCTAGGCCCTTCATTATTGTTGAGTCCTTAATTCTAACCATGACAGACATTATCAGCAAGAGATCCTCCCATCTTAAACTAGGACATCTCCATAGATGGAAACTTTAGTGATAAACTACTTGCATATAGCTATCCAAGGCTAATCCAAGTATAATCTTCCCAATGATTAGAGCAAGTCTATATGCTCTATCTTGAAGTCCCCATTGTCTATGATCAAGAGTGACTACTTCCTTCCCCAAGAAATTGAATGCCAACTTTGACCTTCTTGCTTGTACCACCAAAAATCTCTAAAGATCTCTCAAGATCAACATAGATTTCAATTACAATCTTCCCACCAAATGAAGTTGTTTCATTGTTCCACTTGTGAACCTTTGCTTGGATCTTGTCCACTTATCTGAGCCACACCTTTCCTAATGCATTTGAAGCAACAATTATTGATAAACTGCTAGGCCCTTCATTATTGTTGAGTCCTTAATTCTAACCATGACAGACATTATCAGCAAGAGATCTTCCCATCTTAAACTAGGACATCTCCATAGATGGAAACTTTAGTGATAAACTACTTGCATATAGCTATCCAAGGCTAATCCAAGTATAATCTTCCCAATGATTAGAGCAAGTCTATATGCTCTATCTTGAAGTCCCCATTGTCTATGATCAAGAGTGACTACCTCCTTCCCCAAGAAATTGAATGCCAACTTTGACCTTCTTGCTTGTACCACCAAAAATCTCTAAAGATCTCTCAAGATCAACATAGATTTCAATTACAATCTTCCCACCAAATGAAGTTGTTTCATTGTTCCACTTGTGAACCTTTGCTTGGATCTTGTCCACTTATCTGAACCACACCTTTCCTAATGCATTTGAAGCAACAATTATTGATGAAAGTTGGCTGCCCTCCAAGCCCTAAATATAAAATCTCAAATTTCCTATCATTCTTCGACATTTCGCCTCCTCCAAACTTGCTCCATTCAAGCTTTAGCGATGTAAGATGTGTTTTTCGCCTCCTCCAAACTTGTTGACACAGCTTGTACCCTCTTGCTTGTACCACCAAAAATCTCTCAAGATCTCTCAAGATCAACATAGATTTCAATTACAATCTTCCCACCAAATGAAGTTGTTTCATTGTTCCACTTGTGAACCTTTGCTTGGATCTTGTCCACTTATCTGAACCACACCTTTTCTAATGCATTTGAAGCAACAATTAATGATGAAAGTTGGCTGCCCTCCAAGCCCTAAATATAAAATCTCAAATTTCCTATCATTCTTCGACATTTCACCTCCTCCAAACTTGCTCCATTCAAGCTTTAGCGATGTAAGATGTGTTTTTCGCCTCCTCCAAACTTGTTGACACAGCTTGTACCCCTTTAACCTGCTCTACGCTCACCGAGCCTGTCCCTCTGTGTGGTTAATACTATGATATGTTAATGTTAAGAAATTCAAGATCTCAAATTTCCTATCATTCTTTGACATTTCGCCTCCTCCAAACTTGCTCCGTTCAAGCTTTAACGATGTAAGATGTGTTAATGTTAAGAAATTCAAGCTTGCCCACCCTAAATTTCCTATCATTTTTTGACATTTCGCCTCCTCCAAACTTGCTCCATACAAGCTTTAGCAATGTAAGATATGTTAATGTTAAGAAATTCAAGCTTGCCCACCCTAGTGTCCCACAAAAGCAAAACTCAAACTCCAACTCAAACTCCAAAGGTTGCTTGCCCACCCTAGTGTCCCACAAAAGCAAAACTCAAACTCCAAAGGTTCCACCTCCATACAAGCTTTAGCAATGTAAGATATTTTAATGTTAAGAAATTCAAGCTTGCCCACCCTAGTGGTCCCACAAAAGCAACACTCAAACTCCAAAGGTTGTTAATGTTAAGAAATTCAAGCTTGCCCACCCTAAATTTCCTATCATTCTTTGACATTTCGCCTCCTCCAAACTTCAAGCTTGCCCACCCTAGTGTTCCCACAAAAGCAAAACTCAACCTCCAAAGGTACCATTCCATGCCACAATAGGACAAGCAAAGGCTTCCCTAGACAATTAGCAATAACTAGGAGCAAATTCCATAAATAAACAAGAAATCTGAATTTTTCTAGCCAAACATTCATAGACAAAGTTGTGGCATCCATGGCTTTCAATAGCTAACCGTTAAAGAAGACCAACACAACTCTTGTGTTGAACTCGAGAACATTGGTGCAAACTTTATCCACATCTGGAACCACCACTCAACTAACAACTCAAGGACCACATATGAATCAGATTTCCATCTCTTCACTCACCGTTAAAACCACCACCCAACTACTAACAACTCAAGGACCACGTATGAATCAGATTTCCATCTCTTCACTCACCGTTAAAACCACCACCCACTTCTTTCTTCTCTTCCATGTTCCAGGTTGTCCCTCTTTACTTCTCCCTGGTCACTCAAGGAGAAGTGAAGTTTTTAGCTTCAAATTAGTCATTGAAGAACGTAGGATGCAAACGTTAACTACTCCAGCTTCACGTGAGAAATTTTAACAATGGAGACTGGACCATAATTACAGGGACGAAATGCCGTTCAGGAATCAGATTAGACATTCAAAGACCCTTGATAGTCAAAAGGTTATCTCTAGTTTGTTGCTAGAAAAATACAGATAAGATACACATTTTCCCAACTTTTGCTGGCAGAGGAACAGAAATTTTGTTGTTACTATTTGCATGGTACAACCTCACTCCAGTTATTCAGGAAGTGAAAAATGTGGATAGAGGTAAAAGAATGACTGACTTAGGACAAATGTTGTTGTAGGATTTTAGTGCTCTGTTGTGTTTAGTCTGTTGGAACAAATCAGTATACAGCCACTTATTTTTTCATGGCTTCTCATAATTTACAGCATGGTGCAGGGATTGGGAGAACTCTGATCTTATGTTCTGCATATATAAGCACACTGCACAAATTCAGGGGATGACAGAGCACCTCCAGTATAACTCATAGGAGAACTGTCTGCACAAGATCAGAGGTGACAGAAACAACCGCTCCAGTTTGTATGAGAAGGAACTCATCTGATATGTGTCCTCCCCAGGGACCAAACTCCAGTGTCACGAACAGTACTCTACAAAGTTTTTTTCAGAAAAGACCTTCAAAGGGATGTATGCAGGTTACCAAGTTCCATTTGAAAGAATATCCTAAATATAGGCACATACCTGACATTTCGGAGAAGGAAATACAGTCCAGAACCTCAGAGTCTCGTCACCAGCACCAGTCACAATAGTCTGTACACAGACAGGCAAGACCAACTCATTAATTCCCACTACAGAACTGAATCAGACAGTCCAACACCTAGTTCCCACTAGAGAACCGAATCAGACAGTCCAACACCTATTAGCAGGGCTTCCATAGTGCAAAATATGACGATTGTTAGCACCAACTACCTGACCATCCGGAGATAATGCAAGATAAAGCACTCTATAAGAATGCCCTGTCAGCGTAGCCAGCTGCATAGAAAGAAAAAGAAAAAAAACCAGACCTCACAAGAATCAGCATCTGTAAAACTCCAGCACAGAAAAATGTTACACTTATGTTCAACTTGCCTTAGACATTGTCGGGTAGCGCCATACAATAATCTGATTTTGAGAGTATCCATGGGTGCTGACAAGTTCATTCACATTCTTTGACCATACAAGATTGCAGACCTATAGAGATTCAGAATGAAGAACTAGTAGAGTTTAGTATACTACTGCAGATCAGTAAAGTTTCACTGGTTACCTCGGATGACACCTGAATTCCGGTGTACCACAAATAATTAATACCTGGCTTCCTGTGTCTACACAATTCAGGTGTGAGTTGGTTGCTGTATTCCAT
This sequence comes from Lygodium microphyllum, assembly GCF_053477565.2. NCBI lineage: Eukaryota > Viridiplantae > Streptophyta > Polypodiopsida > Schizaeales > Lygodiaceae > Lygodium > Lygodium microphyllum. The sequence continues at coordinate 70,572,633 of NC_141145.1, forward strand.
AGCCGGATGCATCTGTCTGCAGTACCACCACCAGAAGCTAGCAAGCCATGCTGATGAGGAGACCAAGCTATTGCTTTCACTGCTGCCGTGTGCTCACTGAACCTTAGGACAGGTCGTGTTGCTTGTTGGCTCCATACAAAAAGCTAAAGCAGCTCCCAGAAGTGTCAATAAGCCCATCTATTAAAGCTTGATTTTCAAATTTCAGGACAGCAAGACACAATGTAGTGGGACCCCTAATTTGATAAACTGTTATGGCTGCTGACAATAGTTGGTCAAGCAGTGACTTATACCTGATTATCATTCCCCCCAGAGGCCAGCTCACGGTCATCATAGGACCATTTAAGTCCACAAACCTGAAGTGGAAAGGAAAATATAAGAGATTTATTTTCATTCTACAACATTATGCAAGAGTAATCTTGACTTTGCAACTTAATTCTGATGTGCCCTTCAAGCTTTTAAATGAGCAATAGCAAACTTCTTGGGAAGAAATTGTAACTTACTTCTGACTTGTGACCTGCCAGCTTGCTCACAAAGTCATCTTGCACACGCACATCACGCTGCAGAATGCTGCGATCGCGACTACCAGAAGACAAAATATGGGAGCTCCAAGCCAGCGTCCCCACTCGTGTCCTATGGCCTCCCATGGTACGCACTTTCTTGCATCGTGCAGCATCCCAAATCTGCATGAGTTTTAAAAAATTGTACCATTTACAAAAAAGGATGCAAAAATCAGAGGCACCCAATCTATTAACAGATAAGGCCCAAGTAAGCATATAAAGCAGAAGTCCAATACAAGAACATCTGAGAAAGTACTGAACCATCTTAGTACCGCAAGGCATTCTCATAACCATAACAAGGTCTTCTACATCTCCAAGTTACTCATAACCTTGACTCTACAGTGCTTTCAGATGCTGCACAGTTATACAGTGAATTTACAGGTGCAGCTGATACGGACATTCTCTGTTAAAGATAGAGCATGTTTGCCTACTACTTGGAGGCTGGTCTGACCTGCTGCAAGAACAAAGGAGCCAACAACAGATGCAGCAAATAAAGACAATATCTACACTGTGACTCACCTTGTCGGAAAGGGCAGCTTCTTGCATTTGAGCTAGAGAGCCCAAGGCCCTCATTTAACAAGTGACAACATAGAAAGGGTAGCCATTGCAGTTGTTTAACAACTCACTCAGAAAGCACAAGGGCTTAACATCTATATGGACTTTGTCCAACATAAAACTGAGAAAAGACACTGCCGCCGGCCAACACTTGCAAGCCTCGATATGGACTTTGAAGCTACTAAGGATTTAAATGTTTTCTACTATCTACCAAGAATCATTCCTGTCAAGCCATTTTCCTTCCACTGTGCACCCGAATTCTCCAAAATAATCAGAAGCCTAGTATCAACTCACACCCTGGAGATAATGTCATCATCCCAAAATCACACATTATCACAAAACAAATTTAAGCTTCTATAGACATGATTTAGTATGATAAGCCAAAATCCCATCTTGCTTTTATCATTCACACGTACAAGGACAACACTTCAGCCAATCTTACTCAGAACAATGTTAGAAACCCAATATCAATACAGCAGACACCATACCTGAACTTCACCAAGGTTTGTGCCCACAGCCAAGTATGTCCCTCTTTGGGTCCACCCAACTGAGCATACAGTGTCATTTGGTCCTAGATCACAAAGTTTTGTTACCTAAAGCAACAAAGTTAAGAGAGTATGAGCTTTGTGACACAGTCTCAAGATCCAATGATAGCACTACTTGAGCTTGAAATAGGTAACACTACTACCTTGCTTGTGCAAGCACTCCAGAGGTAAACACAAGTGCCTAGCCCCACTGACAACAGGTTATGTGATGACCAATCAACAAGATTGAGGTAAAAGTCATCCTGTAGAGCCGGCGCATCAAGTACCTGTTAAATACATTGGATTTACGTTAACATATAAGAAAGGGTTTAATGACAAACAGCAACAGCTGTGTCAAAATGTAAAGTTCCAAATCTCGGCTACCCAATTTGTGTTTGCACAAGACTGCAATGGCCTGTTACTCTGATGTGTCAAGCCAGACAAAAAGGCAGAATTTATTGCAAACAAGGACAGCGTTTGAAAACTATTTATGCACGTATTGTCAAAGTTGGTTTTAACCCATTGATGTTTGCACTTTCCAAAGAGTTGGACGAGTCATTGAGCACCCTTCATGTCAACTGGCATTGTGCAAGTTCTCAGAACGCAATTGAAGCCTGCCTAAATTGTTGAGTCTAAGGAGTTTGTGAATATGCTGACACTGCAGATGATCAGGCATCAAACGTTATTATGCCGTGTTTTGAAACAAGAAAGTGTCAGACCTCCGTTTACAGCCAAACAATCAACCTCGGTGCAGTTGACTGTCGCATGCCATATAATTCAACATCTCTATGCAGTGAATAATCTCGTCCTTCTGGTCTCCAGGATAATACCTTGTATGGAGAGCGAGGAACTTTGCGGGGAGTCTTCCGGGGGCTGGCCGTGGCACCTGCCAGCGCTCCATCTGGCCCAACAGGCGACAGAGAGTACGGAGAGTCAGGCTTAGTGTTCAAGCCGCTGCTTCGCAGATCTGTTTTGAACCTGAATATGTTCTTGCTGGGGCTCATGGGTGAGCTTTTCATGTCCCTGGCAGCCAATGATTTATCAGGCGTAGACGGGGAGACAGGCGTAGCTGCCTCAGCACCGAAGAGTTCCGTCCGTAGCAGCATCGTGTAAGTGGCGGCACTGTCGTCGCGGCCATCTGCAGCATTGCTGTATGGATCAGCTGACTGCTTGTCCACAAGGACAAAGGAGCTGAGGTTGGAACTGGACCTGCTGGGGATGAATCGGTCGCTGTACGTGGTGCGGGAAGGCGAGAGCAGGTGCGCGCTGCCGCCGCTGGGACTAGACAATTGCTTTAATGGGGATTTGGAGGGAGGGGGAGTGAGAGAACTGGTGGTGTCAAGACGGAGCGAAATGCCATGTGGCAAGTTGAGGTGAGCGGTGGTACTGCGGCGGCGAGGACCAGGCTTCTCCTCCATGGAAGAGCAAGGGAGGGCAGGGGAGCGAGCATTAGGGTTCTGCAGGTGGGACAACGTCAGATCATTTGGCAGGGCAGGCGGGCACAGGGAGGGTGTGAGAGGCGGGGGAGGACAGGGGTAGGTTAGGGGTGATGGTGGGCGTGCTTGTGTTCTCTGTTGAGAGAGAGAGAGAGAGAGCTCTCAAACAAAAATAGGCTGTCTCTCTCGCAACGTCTTTCTGTCGTCTATACGCCACTCCTGTCTCGCCTTATATACCTTTTCCCTCTTACCCCCTGGTCCCCACCTTTGAACCGTTAAAATGGGCTTTGAAGACTAGAGGTGAGTCTCATGGGCTTGTTACTGCACCCCTCTTTCCTCGCTACCATTTCCACTTCCTCTAGTCTCGACTAGCATTACTCACTAGAACGATGCAATGTGGTTGGCTATGAAGTATGAATGTGCAAATCTCTCTCTCTCTCTCTCTCTCTCTCTCTCATATCATAGAATGTTTGAATACTTGCCTTTATCTCAAAAGTAGGTATGTTCGTATTTGTAAAATTTAATAAAATGGATGTCCATGTGAGCAATTCTTAAATGAAAGTAAGAGTATTAGAGTGAATAAAAACAACTAGCATTCCTAAGCACACAAGGAATGCTAGGCTATTTGCAATAACTTCGTGGGATAAATATAAGGGAGGTCAAGCGCACAAGAAGCATTGTAACAACTTATCATCTTGCAAACGCATGGGTGTTCCTCCCTCCACCCGGGCCTTGCGCCAACATAATACGAGTACTCTCTTTGCAATGAGAACCTTGTTGTTCCTGAGACTTTCTTGGGCCACCTACATACATTGTTTCCATTTGAGAAGGAACTCTTCTACATCTTGATCATCCACATATTGCTTACCCACCGCCAAGGCCGAGGGGTGATAACTTCTTTGCCGCTAGCCACCTCAAAGGGTGTGAATCCTGTTGCACTATGTAATGTGGCATTGTAATGAAATTCAAAGATGTCAAGATATTGTGCCCAATCCTTTTGATCTGCTCGAACATAGCTGCGGATATAATCCTCAATGCCTTGGTTCAACCTCTCAATCTGACCATCTGTTTGGGGATGAAATGCAGACGAGAACCGAAGCTGAGTATCCATGAGTTTGAATAGCTCATGCCACATGTTGCTGAGCAAATGGGGATTCCTATCCAATATGATCGCTAGAGGCAAACCATGATACTTGAACACCCTGGAAAACAGCAACTTGGCCACCTTCGGTGGTGCTGTAATAAGAGGTTCAGTAGCAATAAAGTGAGCTTGCTTGGCAAAATAATCTACCACCACAAAGATAGCCTTGCACCCATGAGACTTCGGCAAATCTGTTATGAAATCCATACTCACCACATCCCACTGATGAGAAGGAATTAGCATTTGTTGGAGTTCCCCTGGCTTCATACGTTGTGCTTTCACCACCTGACAAGCAGGGCAGGTACGTACATATTCTATGGCGGCCAATAGAAAATTCTTTTGAGGCATTCGAATATCCTCACTTGACCAAAATGACCACCTATAGGACTATCATGACATTCCCAGAGTATCTATTTATATATCAAACTTGGCTAGGAAGTCCTGCCATCATCTCCTTTCTGTTGGATCCAATTTCTTTGACTCATAGCACACTGGATAGCCATCTTGCATGAGCACACCACCAATGGCATAACTTGACGCATCTGTATGGACCTCAAAAGGTCTAGAGAAATCTACCATCTTCAACACTGGGGCTTGAATTATCGTACTCTTCAGTTGCTCAAAGGCTTGTTGTTCCCGCTCTGTCCATTGGAAGGTAGCTGAATTTGCTGTCAAATCTGTTAATGGGGCTGTGATTTTGTTATATCCTTGAATAAATCTGCGACAAAAGACTATAAAGCCCAAAAATCCCCTCACTTGACCAGCGGGGAGCCTCCCAAATTTTCACTGCTTCACTTTCTTGGGGTCGATGGCAATGCCATTTTCTTTGACCAAGTACCCCAAAAATTCTCTCTCTTGTACTACAAACTCGCATTTCTCAGGCTTGACATATAACTAGTTGGCCCGGAGTCAGGGACCTTCTCCAGGTGTTCCAAGTGCTCTTCCAAAGTTTTGTTATAAATCAAAACCTCATCAATATATATTATCACAAAATCATCCAAATAATCAATGAATATTTTATCCATGAGCTCACAAAAGGTAGTTGGTGCATTAGTGAGCCCTTCTGGCATAACCAGTCATTCATAGCTTCCATACTAGCTTCGAAAAGTTGTCTTCTCTTCATCACCTTCTACTATTTTGATTTGATGGTACCCTAACCTCAAGTAGATTCTGCTAAAATAGTGTGCTTCTTGTAGTCAATCCAATAATTCATCCACTACTGACACAGGGTACCAATTCCTTACAATTGATTTTTTGAGAGCCCTATAATTTGTACATAGTCAGAGAGACCCATCCTTCTTCTTGACAATGTTCCTCCCTCCACCCAAGCCTTGCGCCAACATAATACAAGTACTCTTTTTCATTCTCAAAGCTATCTTGCTTTCTATTCTCTTTTCTAGAAAAGTGTCTTCTTGCAAGCAAAGGTGGTGGTTTGATTGCGGGGGATCATGGTGCCAACCGTGGGTGATGAATGCAAAGTGGGGGAAATCACTCTACGCACTCCTAGTGTGTCACAATAGATGTCACAAAGTAGCTTCATGAGAGGTAAGCTAAGGTAACAACTCGGCCATCATCATCATCGTTATATATATAAAACTCAGAGAGAGGACATGCATGTGCATACATGAGTGATAGTGACCAATGCATTGTGTGAAAGATTGTTGTGGGAGAGTATGCGTGTGTGTGGGAGTGATGGTGTGTAAGATTGAGAGAGAGCGAGAGAGAGGTGTGTATTGTGCTATGCAATAATTGCTCTCATCCTTACTGTATCCATGAGACTGCATAAAGTCTTGTTTCAAACCATATAAACTCTTATGCAACTTACACACAACTACTCCTTACCTTCCCCAACAAATCCCTCAGGTTGCTATAAGTAAATGTCCTCATGCAAGTCCCCATGCAAAAAATTAGTCTTTATATCCATCTAAACCAATTTCATATCCTCTCTAGCAAGCAAAGCAAGGACCATATGAGAGGTCTAAACTAGCTCCATAGCCTCTCTAGCAAGCAAAGCAAGGACCATATGAAAGGTAGTTATCTTAACTACTAGTGAGAAGATCTCATCAAAGTCGATTCTCTTATCTTGCCTAAATACTTTGGCCACCAATCTTGCCTTGTACTTAAGCAATGCATCACAATTTGTGACCATGGCATACTCTAGACATAAAGTCATATCATACCCTTGTAGACCTATGTAGTGATGATTAAAAAGACCTCTAGCTATCCCACCTATCTATCATGTAAGCCATGAGACTATTCACCATCACTAGCACTTCCACCTCAGCATTAGTAGGTTGTCCATACCGTATATCATGTGGAGCAAGTCGTGCAATCTACTCATGTGTTGGCTGCCATTCTCTTGAAATACAACTCTACAAATCTCAACCATTTTGATAGCTACTTATGCATCTTATTCTAATTAAATATGACATCATGGCTATATACTACCCTTCTAGATTTAAGATCCCACAAGTGATAGCTCATTTCATCAGACTCTCCATAGCTAAGAAAATGCATTTCTTGGACTCAAGAGATCAAGCTTACTCCACTTGTTCTTAGGTATATACATAAATGCCTCACAATTAAGAACACACAAGTGATCATAACTAGGTCACTTGCCAAAGTATAACTCCTTTGGTGGCAAGGAGTTGTGAGCTGCAAGCACAAGATGAAAATAATAGAAAAGGATGTGCAACAAAAGGAGGAATGGCATAAGATATGGAGGCTTAAAAGTTTTTCCTCTTCATCATCTTCATTGTTCTTCTTCCTTCTTATCCACTGATACACCACACAAGTACCATCTAAAGTGATAGATACCTTTTGATCATTTTAGGACTCTTCACACACAGTCTCTACTTAATTTCTACATACATAGGTTATAACTTATCATATGCTTTATTTCTTAACACTCCCCTTGAAGCTCAACATGAGCTTGCAAATGCAATACCCCAAGTGTACTAAAGTACTCAAACTTATTCTTACATAATACTTTGGTAAATATATACGTGACTTGGTCATTGGTTTTGACATGTATCAAGTCTATCTCTCAATACATAACCTTCTCTCTAATGAAGTGGTAGTGCACTTTGATATGCTTCATCCTTGCATGGCAGACTTGGTTCTTTGCCAACATGATGATGTTAATGTTATCACAATACATGATAACTCCACCATCTATCTCTATCCTCATATCACATAGTAACAATCTCAGCCATGTCTGCTCACATCTTGCCAATGCAATACATCTATACTCCACTCCTATGCAACAATTGTAGGTTTCTTCTTACTGCTCCAAATTACCATGGCTGAACCCAATGAGAATGTATAGCCATTGGTGGATCTCCTATCCATGATACTTCTAGCCCAGTCTACATTTGTGTAACCAAACAATGTAGGCTTGATCCCTTTCTCATAGAAAAATTCAAAGTTAATTGTCTTCTTCACATATCTCAAGACTCTCCTGCATTGTTGTCTCTATTTTCTTTTATGTTATTCATGTTCATTAAATTTTTCATTAATTAATTGTAATTATAATATTAAAAATAAAATATTAGAGCTAAATTGAGGCTTATGTTAGAACTAATCATTTCGAGTGTGATTGAGTCATCCTCATTTACACAGTTTGCTAGTTATAATATGCTTTTGTAATTAATTTGGCTCAATTTTCCATTGCAATCATCGCTCTGATACCATCGAGGTGATTCTTACACATGGTCTATGATCATAGCAGCAAAGTAATGGTTGAAGTATTGGTGTAGTGAACCACTAAAATATTACACCACATACTTCATAGATTATCTTAAGGGACTAAGAATTAGCAAGATTAGTTGAAGAAGTTGATCTCTCACTTGTGCACAAGTAACTAGCTTATTGACGAGTGGAGTGTTGTTCCCATTGCATCGAGTAGCATTTTTCTCACTTGGCTATAGGTTGAGGTGTACATGGCATCTCCCCTATATCATAAGTACCTACATGAGTCTCATCTTGCAACAAATCTACAAGCTATCAATATTGTATGGGTATATATTTGCATCAACCATGGCTATGCATGAGCATTCACCACATTGGTTAGTACCCTTGAACCACATTGCCTTTTCCCTCTTCATCATGTAGACCACACATTGCCTTTTTCACCCAACCACTTAAGCACCTTAGTCCACTCAACTACTATGTAGATAGGCCACATGATTTTTTAGCCACATTGGAGAACTCAATCACTTGAAGCACATCGTCCTAACTACTTGGAGCACTTTGGCCACATGTTTAATTAGGCAAAAATTCAAGCACACTCTTCCACGTGCACATACTCAATCACATAGTCACGTAGTTGCACAATCATGCACTTTATTTCAACTCACTTTACCATCTCCACTCTCTTACCCTTGATCACGAGGCACCCTCTGACCACATTGAGAACATTTTTTTATGACAATAACCTCACTCAGCAATTTAGGCCACATTAGGCACTCATGAATCACTCTAGGTAGCATTAGCACATGATTATATAATATTTAGACACTATACCACCATCACACTCTACTACTTAGTGCTCATAGCATAGTGATGTGGATGGTTTTGGGAATGGGAATGGGGATGGGAATGGGGATGTGGACCAGAATTGCCCTCCTTTGTCACCATCAAAGAGGGCTCTTATAAGTGGATGGGATTGGGATGTGGGTTGGTTTGAGGATAAGCTAGGTCTAGGATGGCAAGCTAGAAAATGGCCATCCCATGTCATTATGGCTCATAGCATTTTACTAAAAGAACACCTTATCCACTCGATTACTTAGACATATTGAAGCAGATGATTACCTTATGCACTTAGGTAATATATAAGGCCAAATTTGCATGATTCTTGGACAAGAGTGCAAATAATTTCACACATTGTAGATGCATTTGTACACACACTTTCAAGTACCTTAGGATAAGAACTAGGGTACAAGGTCTTTGGGGCAATTTGTACATGTGTGAGAGTAAGATGCAATACATTAGTCCACTTGTACATATCGTGTCTGGAGAAATTGAAGTGCGAGTGTGGACACACAAGTACATTTGTATAGAACATCTAGTATGCATTGTGTAGAACATACTTTTACTTTATTTGAATTCTTCTTCAAGCTTCTATGTGGTTCTTTGAATATGAATCAGCTCTCTTATAGATTAGGAACCCTTCACATTAGCAAATCTTATAGGAAAAAGGATAGCATGCAATCTATTGATTTTAGTGGGGATTAGAAGAATAAGGGTATATAGCACATGAAAGACAGTGTGGAAGAAGAGGTTTTACTAATGGCTAGTAGGGTTTTGCATGTTTTCTACCTAATTAGCTATGAAGCCAAAGAAGCTTTCTAAGACCTCCATTGAGGCAGCATGATGCGTATAGATATCATCAAGATAAGGTTTCTTAAAAAGGACATCTGTGTTGGTGTTGCCTAGCTCTATGTGTATTCAAAGTGTGTTGCACTCGCAAAAGGAAAAGAAGTGTTTGACAAGTTCCCAGTACCAAACAAAGTCTCTTGAAGTGCCTTGATCACTAGAGATAGGCAAAGCATGGACATGGTGCCGAAGCTTTGAGATGTTTTGGCAACATCTCAAAGGTGAATGTCTACAAATTTGGTCACCCATACTTGCATTATGAAAGCTTGTATCAAAGAAGGGAAAAAAGATACATACCAAGGTACACAAGCTGGGGCTTATTTAGTCACTTTTGGTTGCATCTTCAAGGCATGTGGATGCATAGAAGTGGCATAGAAGGGCTAAGAAATACACATGATATAGTAGTTGTGGCATTGTATTGGTAGATATGTGCGTTGAACTTAGCTTGCTTGCAAAAGCACAAGAAGTGTTTAATAAGCTGCCAACTCGAAATTTAGTTAGCTTACTAACCAAGCCAATGAAAGCCAAAGTTGGAGGCTTTGATCATATATTACATGACTCTTTACATATTGGAGGGATTTCGGAGCACTAATTAATGGTGCCAGGTTACCATCATCGATCTAGACAAGGTGGCTCAAAAAGATCGTTCGCTGTAGAGGTTGGGGCATAAACATGAGTCAACACTTGGTCACTCAGTTCTCACCAACTGTTGAACTCCATTGCTAGCCCCTGTTCCTCTATACATGCTTCTTTAGCAATACATCTATAATATTTTTATGTCTCAGAGCATATTAGGCTCTAATACCATGAAGAAATTGTAAGCAAGAAGGGAATAGAGACGGAGCAAATAGAGATGGAGCTAGATGCTCTCATCCTCTTCCATTATTCTCCAACAATTCTTCTATCTTCACAATCTCCACATTACTAATAAGATGACTAGGTTATACAACCAAACCATAGTTAACTAATACAAGTTAGTTTACTTCCAAGATTTTCAAGATTTTCTCACCTTTTGAGGCCTTCGGACAAGGTTTAGGAGGTCTCTTTCTCTGTATCTAGTCAGCAAGAGGGTGAAGGTAGGCTTGGAGAATTTATTGTTGATCGAGTAGTCACTTCACTTGCGCTCTTCATAGTGCTTCCTCAAGTTACCTAATTTTTGGCTGCCCAAAAGATCTTCTACGTTGGTTTTTATTTTCTACCTCACTTGACTATAGAATAGAGGGGTTAACATCCACCACTCTAAAGGTATTCTTGTTATTCGAAAATTCATGCCATCTTGGTCTTTCATCTCTTGCACTCAAGCTCTAACATACTCATTCAAGCAATGGTTGCTTGCTAACTACAATTACTTTATCCACATCTACCACCACAATCTATTCAAAAGGAAAACCCTTTGTTGGCATGAATAATAATGACAATTCACAGATAAGGCAAACATAAACTCATGATTTACAACTTCAACAATTATGCAGTCCTTCTTTTCCATTGAGTTCTTTTCATCATAATTGACCCCAATGCAAGTAATGAAAATAGTTCTCGTGTTAGAAGTAGCTCAAAGGGGTAAACAAATCCATATGAAATCCAAAAGGAGAGTGACAACCAAAAAATCCAATTCAAGGTACATTAGTAGGCTGCGTATTCACCATCATGCTAGATGACACTACAAGAAATAAGGAGTCGCATTGCTGGTGCACAGATCGGACGCCGTATGCGCACGTAGTGAGCGTCAGAAGGTCCCCATGAACAAAAGAACTCTACTTTTGCACAAAAAACAAGGAAGAAAGCTTGCATGACATGAAGCAAGAGACTAATTGGGTACAATTTCCCCCCATGCCTTGTGTGAGCACTCCACAAAGCATGTATTTCATATATTATTTATCTTCAAGCTCAAAAAATAGCCCAATTTACAATTAGCACGCTTTAGCTTTTGTGTTTGCTTTTGTGCCACTAAAGAATTATTAAAGCTATTGGACGTCAAGGAGTCAGGTGGAACCCAAATACAATGTCCAATACAAATATTTAAATCGTGCGCCCATGCGCATACAAAAGCAATAAATAAATATCAAGCGCTTTAATAAATAAGCACGTCAAAATATGGGTGCCATGCCAAAGATGCGCGCCCATCAGAAATTGATGATAATTTGAATACACGCTATCCTCCAATGCTTCCCAATGTCACCGCTGCTGCTCTACATATCAACTGAAGCATTCACAATTGTTAGAAATACAATTAAACCGACAAAAGTGAATACCTAGCAGTCTTCAGCTACAAAATAAATAAATTGGTTAGAACTCAATCCTAACCTTAATTTATTACAAGTGCGCACTCTAAACTCATAAATGTTTATTAATTTAAATATGTATTTTGCGGAATCACCCGCTATGGAATCACCCACTTACACATTAAATTAACAAGACGCCCGAAAAGGATAGGCATCCCATCAACTTTTCGCACAAAGAATCCACCTTGTGTATGAGCCCCGGTAATTAAATTTTACGGAATCCACCTCAAAACCTCACGAAATCCACCGTGGAATATGCCTATTGGCATCAATTGCATCAGAAATGACTTGATCCTTTTTTGAAAGTAAGATGTACTAGAACAACATATATGATAGCTATAAAAACAAAGATGTTGTCTACACATAGATTCATTACACCTATCACCACATTTGCTTACATTATTCATAGATTCGTTAGACCTATCACCACATTTGCTTAGTATACTATACATAGATTCATTAGACGTGTCACCACATTTTCTTACACTCAAATAGGGAATAGTTGATGAAATGAAGGGCAATTGTTTAATATAGTGGATAAACATTTAACACGTACATGCTTACGAGTAGGCCTCATGTTCTTCAAAGAAATTAAACTATGCCAAATGTGTGCCCATGTTGGAACTACCAAGTTAATTGTTACGCTTATTGTGACTACCATCTTATGTGTGCAGCTCACCTCTCAAGGCTATATAATATAAGTACAACAAGGGTAAGTAAAGTTTATCGATTTGGTAGTGAGAGGAGGGAATATCTCTTAAGTTAGGATTCGAATGCAATTCGATGGTGAAAATATTGATTCAACATTGCAACTTTAAAATTAAACCTTAAGCCTTAGAAGCTATGCGTTGATTCAATATTAATGCAGCTTCAGTAAGCATTCACATCACCACGAGTGCCCTGGTTTGGCTCATCCTGGCATTGATCATCAGCTGCTACCAACCTCTTCTTGTGGCCAAAGTCGTGATCGAAGAAGAAGGAGAGCTCCTCGAGCATCTTGCCCTTGGTCTCAGGGATGAAGAAGTAGAAGAAGATGATAGCAGATTCCCTACCTACCCCCTAATTCCCGCCAACGAATACTTCCAAGTTCCCTCTCTTTTATATAATCTCCCTTCTTTCCTTCAATGCCGCTTTAATATCCTTCTCCTTTCGTAGTATTCTATTCTTGCACTTTTCTCTAGCTCGATACGGAGATCTAGACGGTGGTGTAAGTAGGAGACCTGGAGCAACGGCCTGCACGAGAATGGAGGAGCTAGGAACGCCAATGTTGAAGAGTTTTCCAGACTGAGGGAGTTGGTGCCGGGGCTAGCACCTAATTAGCAATGCCGGATGGAAGCATCTGCTGGAAGTATCTTTGCATCAAAGAACATCAGCAGTCGGAAGCATGGACTGCTATGGTCGTAGCTGTAGTAGCTAGCAGTGCCAGCTGGTGGCAGGTTTGAAGGTCCGCGCCCAGCCCCGTACGTCACTGCCAGTGTGCAACCCTATCACATCAGACGAGCTATCGCCCAGCCCCGTCACAGCTGCATCTGTTGTGGAAGCATATGATATGTTGTGGAAGAATATAATCTGCTATGGTCGACGTAGGCAGCGATGTAGCTAGAAGCAGCTAGCGGCATGGTTGAAGGTCGGTGCTGCCAGTCCCATCACTGCCGGCTTGCAGCCCCGATGCCACGTCAGACAAGCCTCGTCACCCAGGCGGCGCCCAGCCCCATCATGACTACCCTGTAACTGTCGAAGGTTGACCAGTCAGTGCCCAACCCCGTAACTGTCGGCCCGTCACATTAGGCGTATACATTGCTGTCATCACTACCCCATCGACATCTGTACTACCCTGTTGATCACAACGCCCAACCCCATAACTATCGGCTTGTCACATTAGACGTATACATTGCCGCCATCACTACCCCATTGACATCAGTACTACCATGTTGATCACTGCGCATGCCACCTATTACTGCCGTCATTGCCCCCTCAGTCCACCACATCACTCCAAGTCGAAGGGCTGAACATCCAATAATCACATCACTGCGTCGGGAGATCACATCACTGCCTCGGCTATCTCTGCTACGTCATTGCCGAGAAAGTTCACTCCAAGAACAATGGTATATCCGATCACATACTATCAAAATATTTCTTCCACGTTTTGCAAAGGCTTTATAATTTTTTTTCTCCTTTAGCACCTTTACTAAAATCCTAGGATAGATGCTAACCTATCCTAAAATGCACATTTACTAAACTCCTAGGATAGATGGAATTAATATGATGCTAACTTAAGGGATGTGCATATGCCTTTGTGCATGTGTACTCGAATGTGAATGCGTTGTGTACAAGGGGAATGTTAGATATTCTTGTTTATTAGACATTCTTGTGCACTAGACATTTCACAGTGTTGCCGTCTTACTCATTTCATGTGTACTTAATACATTTGGTGACCTAGCCTTGAGTTTAATTGACACACAAGATGTTTAAAGTTGCAAGATTTTTAAATGACCTAGCCTTTCAGGTCTCGAGTTGACCGACCCTTAGAGGTCTTGAGTTTGAGGAGATGTTTAACTATGCTTGGGAAATGATAATTGATGTGATGGGCCATATTAGCCCTAAAGACACGATTTTTTTATCCAAGTAGGGTTTTATAATCTCTCATTTGCTTGTTTGAGGAGATGTTTAACCATGCTTAGGAAAGGATAACTACTGTGATGGGCCTTATTTATAGCCCTAGGGACACGATCTTCCTATCCTAGCAGGGTTTTGTAATCTCTCCTTTGCTTGTTTTGAGGAGATGTCTAACCATGCTTGGGAAAGTATAACTATTGTGATGAGCCTTATTAGCCCTAGGGACACAATCTTCCTATCCAAGCAGGGTTTTGTTATCTCTTGTTTGCTTTTTATGCTAGGTTTTCTCGAGCATAAGTTTATTATAGTAAGATCCAAGTATCACTTGTTTGAGGAGATGTTTAACCATACTAGGGAAAGGATAAGTGATGTGATGGGTCTTTTTGGCCCTAGGGACACGATCTTCCTTTCCAAGTAGCGTTTCGTAATGTCTCCTTTTCTTGTTTAAGAAGATGTCTAACCATGCTTGGGAAAGAATAAATTTTGTGATGGGCCTAGGGATACGATCTTCTTATCCAAGTAGGGTTTCGTAATCTCTCTCTCTATAGCCTACTCATGTTTGTAGACTCATTTTTAGCCTGAATTCCCCTTCAATTCATGAACCAAGTGACACCTTTGCACCACTTCATAATGTACATCTAGCTATACTTTATTGGAAGATCTAGTATATGTATGTGCCCATAATAAATATAGAACTTTTGAGATAACAATATCAAGCGAACATACTTTTCTTTCACCCTATGAATATGCTCATAAACTCATATAGGAAACACAAGATCACTGCACGTGACATCTTGAAGATGGAAATAATTTCCAACAAGGTAGTATACAAGATGACACTATTCATATTTAGGTGGGATTATTAGAGTGACATGTGTGCTCTTATCTTCAAAGGTTGCATTGCATGTAGGAGTTGAACCCACAAATCACTTCTAGATTAAATGTCGCCCTCCCTCCTTTAGATTGAATCCACAAATCTCCAAGGTAATTCTTTCTCTTTATTTTTATTATTATACCAATACTACAAGGTGTAGTATGAAGGGTACATCACATAGCTAAAAGAAGGCTATCCATGGCAATCTCCTAGACACACAGTGGCCAATGGAAAAAAACATACAATTTTTACATTTATCATGGTTTATCAAGTGACTTCTCTCAAAGCATCATTACATAAGTGTTCATGTCACAAGCATCATATATCAATTTTTTCTCTCTTTCTCTCTTCCTATTTTAGATGAGAGGTTTCATGTAGGTCACCTACTTATTTTTTAATCTACGAAGTCAAACAAAAAAGAAAGTTAAGTCTACATGGCATGCATTGAATACATTCCAAACCGTTTTTAATTGTCTCTTTTTCTTTACTTTTCTCTACTTTGTAATGGTTTCATCTCTCTACTTTTTAATGCATCCAAGTAGGATTTTGTAATCTCTTGTTTTCTTTTTACGCTAGGCTTTCTTGAGTATAAGTTTACTATAGTAAGCTCCAAGTATCACTTGTTTGAGGAGATGTCTAACAATGCTTGGGAAAGGATAACTGTTGTGATGGGCCTTATTAGCCCTAGATACACGATCTTCCTATCCTAGCAAGGTTTTGTAATCTCTCCTTTGCTTGTTCGAGGAGATGTCTAACCATGCTTGGGAAAGGATAACTGCTATGATGGGTTCTATCTAAGTAGGATTTTGTAATCTCTTGTTTGAGGAGATGTTTAACCATGCTTGGAAAAGTAAGCTTGAAAACTAAAATTGTCAAGAGATTATATAAAGTTTTAATTGAATGGTATTCTTGTGGCACATATGGCAAGTTCCTCAAGTGATATGAGAAGATGCTCATGCTTATACAAGTGTTCAAAAACTAATCAAGGATGGCAGATGGTTAGTCGAAGTACTTTCTACCATCATAGCCGCCAAGATTTACTTGGTAATATGCATAGGAGAGCTGGTTTACAAAATCCAAACTTGACTATGGCCGAAGATGAGGAACAATTAAGTGAAACTATAGATGGACCCACAGAGAGGAGACAAGTTTGGTGCAATTGCATTTTATATTATCATGGTGGAAGATATGTTGTTCCTTCTACCTTTGCTATTCATCAACAATTGAGGTTGAAATATCGAGACTTGGGACTCGAGATAGGATTGACACCACAATGCAATGATAACATTAGTACTTTCAATGCCTATGGTGACAAGTCTCCAAGTATGATAAATCATCTTGATGATACAATAAGCGATGTTCATGATCATGGAGATCATGCATATAATGACCCAGATCAACATTGTGAGGATAATGCTAACAATGTTGAGCACTTGGAAGAACATGATGAACATATGGATATACATGAAGGCGTTGATCCAAGTAGTGCAAATGTGGATGGTACAGAGTCTTTACTATGCATCCAGATACTTGAGAAGGTAATTGAGTTACAAGCTCTTTGGGATAAACATAGAATATCTATTATAACTCAGGATAAAATGCTTCAACTTTTGTTTGGTGATATGGGTGGCTAGAGAGTTGGAAAACGAGATAATGAGCCTTTGAAACCAAGCTTGAGTAAGCTCTTAGTTCAATCGCCTGAGACATGGGATGGGACCTTAGATGGAGTAAGGATTCCTGCATGTTGGGAGCAATTGATTACAATGTACAATGGACTTGGAATGATTCAATCTCAACGCTATAAGATTTGTGGAGGTACACATGATAATCCTCATGAGATAGAGCTTTTTGAGCCTAGTAGAGAATATCTATATGTGGGAAATGTTGAGAAGTGTTCTTGTCTAGGAAATAGAAGACAAAGCATCTTTAAACATGATTGCTTGATTTATTCTTCCAAGTGTCCAAGGTGTCAAAAGACACAAAAGGATATGCTTTCATTTGACTATTTACCTATTAAGAATCAACTACAACTTTTAGTAAAAAGTCAAAGCTTTTGCCATGGATTTTTACAAATGTGGCGCCACAAGGAGAGATGGCTTGGACAGGCTGTTTCTATGTATCCAAACTCATCCTTTGAATTTTGGGATGGATCAAAATGTCATGAGGTCCAAGATTTTTGGAATCCAAATGCTGAGTACGAGCTACCTATCATCTGCCAAAACTCAAGGTGTAATACTGTGTTTTCCACCTTTCCAAGAAAATCAGAAACACTTCAGCATGGATGGAGTGAATCTATCAAGGAGTATATATTTATATGCAATAAGCGTCGTACTTTGAATAAACACCATCAGCAGTTATGCAAGGTACATATTTCACTAGTTATCTTTTCAAAATATGTGTACCAAATCTAGTTGTGAATACATAGAATCATACTAGTTATTGCTCTATGCATATTTGTACTAAATTAATTTTTTATGTAGGGAGAGCCTCGAAACTTCGCTCTACTTCTACATTGGGATGGATTCCAAGCTTCTTGAACAACTCAAAAGGATTGTGGAGCAGTAGAAATTATGATTTTAAATGGTGGCAAAAGGTCTAGGGTTGGGATTCTTCCTATATTATTTTTGCCATTAAGTAGCAAGAAGTTGATTCGCAATTCAAGCTTTGCATTCGGGATCCTTTTGGGACCATTAATAAAAGAGCTTGAGGAGTTATTCATTGAGGGAGTAAATGTGTTTTATAATTATCCAATTGAACGTATCTTTGATAATTCCGCTCAACAAACACAATTTCGCAAGATACGTGCAATGTTAATGATGGTCACAGGTGATCATCCAGCCTAATGCAAACTTGGAATGTTTAAAGATGGAGGACAGACCTTTTGTCGAAGGGACAAAGCTCAGGCTACCTTGGATAGTAATAACTCATCATTTCAAGGTCACTATATTTATGATGGAAATAGATATCAAGCTCGGTATCCTCCAAAAAAACATACCATAGAAGGAATGAAAGAAGCACTTTTACAATCCAAAAAAGCATTCACACAGATTGAACGAGAATGTGTACTCAAGGAAGCAGGATTATCAGGAGAGTCTATAATGTGGAGATTGCATGATCTATATGGTTTCAATTTATCATTGGATTTAGTCTATGATTCAATGCATATTTTTGCATTGAATGCATTCAAAAAATATATAAGTGCTCTTATGCAAGCTACATCCAATGAGACAAAGAGAGAAATAGATGCTTGTGTTGAAAAAGTATTTTCCCTCACTCCACAATCCATTCGAAATGGTCGTTGGCCATCCACTCCAAGCAAATACCATGATATTTTTAAGGCAGAAGAGAATCAAAAGTTCATCCAGTGGTGTTTACCATATATTTTACTAAGAATTTCTGACTTACATAGAGAAATCTATGACTTGGGGATTCTTCTAGTAGATATATCCCATGGGTTTTATAATTACAGTCGCGACAAAGACTAGTCAAAGGAAAGCATAGAAATGATGTGTTCCTTGCTTCTTTCATGGATAGTAAGAAAGGAAGAGTCTATGGGGGCAAATTCTTCTCCTCTTGAGCATGTTGCAGGTATGAACCTTTATTAATTCAATATATCAATTTCTCATAGCCTCTAATAATGTCTACTAACTTATTTTATTTACAGGGTTTGGAGAAATACTTGATGATGTTTGCAGGCATGGAATGCATTATATATATTGGTGTTATGAATTTGAACGTAAGGTACTAACATATGTTGGTATCAGACCAATAAAAAAGACATGGAGATATCGTACATTCATTATTATAGAAGAATACTATTTACAGAGGTTTTCTCAATCTTATAACAAGACAAGGATAGCCTTTTGCCACATGGGAGGACATTAAAAAGTGTTCATATGTGTTTTTCAGTTCCTTCTTTTTTTGAGATAAGAAGTCGTGATAGTACATCATGCCACGCAACACATGAACAAGGAATCTTGGAGGTTTCATCAGTCAAGAGGGCAAATGAGCTATGGAGGGAGCTTGAAATAATAAATCAAGATATTGCATGTTGGAGAATGATAAAACAAAAAGGTATAGCTATACGACAAAAGAGAGGAATAATTAGACCGCTTATTCAGGAGGAACAAAAGTATGTAGAGCACTATTGGTCTCTTGAAGAGAAATCTCTACAATCCCAACATGTGACAATGTATAAAAAGTTATTGTTCAATGGGGATGTTTATAAGCTTGGGGATGATGTAGTAGTTAAAGTTGATGAGCCTAACACTACTGTTGAAAGCATCGGTCATTGGAAGGCTCATATTACATCATTTTTTTTAGTTCAATGGAATAGAGAGATCATGCTTTTCTTTGGGGCAGAGTATTATAAACAATGTATCATAGTAAAAGATAATAAAGAGTGCTTACTTATCGAACCAACTACAGGAATGAGTGTGTTATAGAGAGAACGTCTTCCATTTGACTAGGATTGTGTAAGGCCTGTAAGCTCATTATTGCACAAGTGTATGCTTCTCCCTTTCACTAATAAGCTTATTGCTTATGAAATAAAAGATCTCTCACCAAGGACGAGACTGCTTCAAGTAGGTGAAGTTGGATGTATTCCTCCATGGCTAGAGAAGAATGATATTGTGTTGGCATATATGGATATGAATAATAGTTTAACCAAACATGCGGTGGTACGTGAAGTGGATAGAGAAAAAAAAGAATGCAAATTAGCATGGTTGGAGAAAGATCACAATCAAAATAACTTATGGAAAGTTTCTATGGAGGATAACTGCACAAGGGACTAAAATTGTTATATCACAATAATACATGGATGGTTGATAAGGAAAAGGAGGAGAGCAATATTACCCTCTGGAGAATTATGTGATTTTCCAGTGTCATGGATATCCTAAATTTATGCAAAAAAGACATGTCTATATAGACTATATACATGCTTATAAATGTAAGTATTTTTTATAACATTTATTTTATTAGATCAATCCAAGTTTCATATATCTCTAAAACTAATATTTACCATTTTATGAATGATTACTATCTTAAATATTATGTTTATTTGACTTGTATGTTTTTTTTTCAGGTTATATTTTACGATGGCCTCTAATGAGGCCATGGCTATAGATACACCAACATATGAGCATATATTTTTGCCTCCACCATCAAACAATCGCAATCCTAATAAGAAATATGGAAGAAAATATCTCATAGCATATTGTCATAGTACACAAAACCAAATTTATTGTGTAAATCAAGCTACTGTAAGATGTTGGGTGAAATATGTGGAAGAAAAGTATAAAGATCTGCGACATAAGCTTGACTTGCAACAAGAGATAAAAGATTACATTGAGTCTAAGCATCATGAGATTAAGCCACTTGAGTTTCTAGGGGCAACTTATATTTGGAGAAAAGAAGACATCCAACTATATTTCCTTCGAAATATGCAAACAAATAGAAAATTCAAGAAACAAAAGATGAGACACTTATCAAAGAGCTCCTCTATGGTACACTCTTTTACATGTATTAGAACTTACTTTACTTTTTATGCTCCTTACAATTCAATGTCTTTTATAGAAATCAACTACTTCTATAGTTGGAGAAGATGCTAAAGATGATCAAGAAGTTCAACAGGTTTATTTCAAAAATTTTATTTTCATTTTAGAGTGATGTTTTTTAAAATTATGATTTGGTTTACATAAATGTACTGACATAAATTGCATTTTTTTGTTATATTAAAAAAAAACATTGTAGCGATCCCAAGCTTTTAACAATGAAGAAAATGAGGGTTTGGATCATAATGCATGTGGCACAATAGAGGTTTGTCAATAAAACTATGATATGCACCTCATTGATCATTACTTTTTGGAATATTTATGTTTTTTATTTGATTACTGAGTTTTCTTTCAAACAAGATGGAGATAGAGGATGTTTATCGTCCAGATTTACCTTCACATACACAAGATGATTCAAATCACACAAAAAATGACTAGAATTTTGATACAGTGAGCATGATATTTATAATTATTTTTAATAAAAACTTTGGATAACTTTACTAACATGTTTCATTTTCTTTTAAGGATGACATGCTCAAGAATTATAAATCATTTACCAACCTTCTTGTATATGCTACACAGGTTAGTTATCTTCAATGCTTTGTAAAAATTAAATATTAATATATATCATATTATAATTTAATAATATTATTTTTTAAAAATTACAGATTGAGGAGAACACTATGTTGGCAAAAATGTTATAGTTCTAAATTGAAAAAGCAAGCGAATCCCAAAGGTACTAAGATATTTCTCATTCTTCTTATCTCTATAGTTTGCATTAAATATTATCTTTGTTTAATCAATTTATTTTTATCTTATAGTGGAGTGAAAAGATGAAAGATAACATGAAGGAAATGAAGAAAAAAGCTTCAAGGGATATAGAGAATCATAATAAATCCAAGGTATTTTGAGTGTATCTTAAGATAAATATGGATGTCTTTATTTTGGCAATTTAACCCTTTTATGATGCTTAATAGGGGATTGAAAACTCCAATGTACGGCTAGCTAGGAGCCATGCTAAGACACTTGATAAATGCCAATCCTCTCAGGTTATATGTGTTGTGTTTATTTAGTATATGTGTGTATTGCTAAATATGTAAATATAAATTATTTTTACTAAAATCATTTTTTTGGAATTGCAGAGTATGTTGAATGAGGTGGATGAAGAAACGATCTTGTTAAAATACTTGGATATTGCTACGGTGGATGAACTATATACATCATTAAAATCCACTTTTAACATCATTAAGAGAGATCCCACTTTCACTACAAATCGTACAGAGCATAATGTGGATGCCATGAGAAAGGCTATAGTACAGTGGGGCTGGTGGTTCAAAAACGAGTTATAATCAAAGATACAGTCATTGGAAGTTTAAGCCTAGATGATGTTAATGTAGTAGAATAGGGACAATTTGGATTTCACATTATAGTATGCCACTTTTGTATTGTGGACATTGGCAAAAAATCTATTATTCACTTTTACTTTATTAAAATCACTTTTTAAATAAAGTATTCCTCTATAATTATTTATATCAAAGATATAAAAATGTCATTCTATGAGATTTTGTTATATCATTATATGCCTCCTATATGCTAAGTTGTATGATAAAGTTACTACATAGATGTTATATGTTATAATTTCTTATATGGTAACTTTTTCGATGAAGTTACTATATAGATTATTTCTATTTATGAAGTTACTATATAGTAATTTTTTAGAAAGTTACTATATAGATAGTTAAGATAATAAACTTCCTATATAGTAAGCTAACCAAAAAAAGCTTTCTATATAGTAAATTAACGAGAAAAAACTTTCTATATTGGAAACTATCTTTCTAGATTGGCAATCTAGTAAAGTTTGATTTTTCCTATATTAGACTCTTTCTAGTTATGTGGAAATCTAACTAGAAAATTCTCTTTTTTTTCCTATATAGTAAGTGGTTTAGAGTTTCTTGTGGTCTACGAGAAAGAGCCCATTCAATTACACGCAACCCTTGGCCTCTAACAACAGATTCTCCCCTTGTTTTTCAACCCATCCATTAGTACTCCATCAAAAAGTCAGACTTTAGGGAGTGGAATGCCACCCAACATTTACTTGAGTCCTTGAGTAACCTCCAATAGACCCCAACTCTTCCTTCAACTTCTCATCAAACATAACATCTATAAAGTAGTTGACAGAGCTACAAGAAAACTTCTAGTCTTTGTGGAAGCTATCTCACTAAACAATCCGAACATGTTGAGGCGATGCTAATGGTAGAATTTTGGGAGTAGGCGCACAACATCATGACAATGTGAGTACTAGGCTACTATGAAAAGTGAACATAGATGGAAAGAAAAAGAAAGTAGCAAATTGAATGATCCATCTTCAATGTACAAAGGAAAGCAAAGAAATTATATATGTTTAGCTATGGCAAATTTTTGGCATAAGAAAATACTACTGCTTACAAAACAAGTGCCCAAAGAGAGTTATTTAAACAACTCTTGCTTCACCCAAATTTTTAGGATCTACAATCATCAACAGGTAATGTTGAGAACACTCTTCTATCCAACATCGGCAACACACTCAGCTAGCTCAATGACCCACTCCATACATAAGCTCTTCTTAAAGACATAATCTTTGATGATGGTGCCTAATAATATTAATGGCACAATATAAATGAATCATACAAGAATAGCAAGTATATTAGGTTTTAGCAGAGAAACATTGATGTTGTTTGTTCTTATCTTGAGATTAAAGATGACGATGAAGTTTTACCATTAAGTGCTTATCAAAGACAATTGCCTTGACACAACATCATCATAGCTAAAGTAAGAGATCTAGTGTATGCCTTTTGGAACATGAAGAATTGATTTTCACCCAACAAAAGGATGTATGTATAGAAGTGGACTAGATAAAAAAGTGTTGCGAAGCATCCTATCCACATTCTCGATGACTCCCAAGTTAATTCTTGTAATGAGTGAGACACATAGGAACTAGGGCTTAGATAGATACCTTATCACAGTGAGCGGGGTCTAAAAGGTGTAAGAGACCCTGTTTAAGGCATCCAAACATAATCAAGAACTAACTCTTCATTTTTTCATTTAGCTTCCATGGCTTCCTTCCTCCTCCTTCCTTTCCTGTCTTTTTCTTTTCTCTTCTAGTCTTTCTCTCTCTTCTACTCATTCTCCTCTCTCCTCTCAACCTCATTCATTACAAGTGGTATCAGAGCTTCAGGCTTTGGTCTTGGGTAGCTGTTGAAGCTTAGTCTAAGCTCTCAAATTAATCCAAAGCTCTTCAATCTTAGCCCCAAGAGCTACTTCAACCATTTTTGGCCTCATTCACCTGAATGGAAGACATGGAGCTCAATATACAAAGAAATCTTGTAGTGGGTAGCCAAGAAAGCTCCATTTGAGGCTTTGAATTCTTGAAAAGAAAGCTCAAGATCAAGCATGGGAACCCTAAGAATGAGAGGAACAACCAAACTCTTGAAGATTGCACCCATTGGAGTGCCTTGCTTCCCTGGGCTGACTTAATGAAGGACTTGGATCATTGTGGGATCATGCTTCATCCATCTACTTAAACACTAAAGATATATGCCAATTCAATCTTAATCTCTCATTTTAATCTACTTATTGAGCTTATCCCCTTTGTTGGAGAGTTTAAATATACACATTCCCTTATTAGTAGACTCTTTCATTGCATTCATATTGCTCACATGGAATTAATGGCCTACTTGCTACCCAATTGCTTTCCAATGCATCATATTAACTTTTCCTCATTGGTTTTTGTTGACTCTAATAGTTATCTGATCATGTGTATGTTGAATTGATCCTAAGGAAATAATAAGCCATTGTAAATGGTTAGTAGTAGCTAAGACTACTAAGGTAAGCCCCACCCAAGCTCTTGGACAATCCTTACATCTCATGAAAAGGCCCAATGTCTATTTTCCAATGCATCTCATGCTAGTTGAATAATAAAAAATGTCTACCATATATACTTTAAGTGAGAAAAAAGGTACATGATAGGCAAGATGGTAAGCCAAAAGAGAGGTCACCCTCCCTTATCACTTAAGACCCTGAAGGGGTACACAACCTGGTCTGAGGGAAACTTTTCCCACCTCCCGATCAATGATCTAGAGCCTGATACTTGTATGCACATGTAGGTATGCTCCATGATCACTCCATTCTCAATGAGATACCCCTTGATACAAGGCACTTTCTCTAATGAAGTCACCCATGTATAGCACTTGACATTTATGTTGTCAATGCAATACGTATGGCACTAAGGCTTCATATGTAGTGATGGTAGAGCCAACTAATGCTTAAATGTACTTTGGATTATGGTCAATATGCTAAGGATGTTTCTTACTATGATGCTTAGGCTCCTCAATCCATGAACCACTCATATAGTGCATGTTCAAATTGGGACAAGCAGTGTTTTAGTTGTAGGTACTCAAGAACAGTCAAAGAAATCTTGCTATAGTTAATTCTATATTACATCTAAGAGCTACAGCTCATCTCAAAGATGTTTTCATCCCCTTATATTTAAATAAAAAATCTCCCCAATTAGAGCTACGATCTAAAAGATATGCCCATTTCTATGCACTGAGGTCATTGTGGATAGGGTGTAGACCGCTCTAGGACAAGCACATAGATCCAATTGTAGAATTCTCTGATCATTTTCAGTCATAAAAATTTATAGCCCATCTCAAAGAAGGATTCATCCCCTTTAATTTCAATCAAAAATCTCCTAGAGCGGAGTTTCCTACTAGAAGTTATACTCATTTTATTGACAATGGGTCTTGTGGACTACACTTAGATGGCAAGATAGAAAGGCAAAGGCAACGCCCATGAGGAGGTCCGAAGGAAGATTAGGGACTCCAATGCCTCAACAATGAATGAAGAACCCATCTTGGAAAATGATTATAATGGTGAGATGCAAGAGGAAGTGCCCAATATGGACCCTTATAGCATGCTCAATCACACCCTTTGTCGGCATGAGATCCACCATATGGAAAGGCACAATGACATTGCCAATCATCACCAAATGCTCTCAAAAATAGATATTTTAATCAAACAAATGGCCCTTTTCAACTCTCTGACTCAATAGACCCTGGAACACCTTACCACTCTTGTAGCCCAATTAGCCACAACCTCAGCAAAGCCAACAAGTCCAAGTGTGAATCACGATGGCCTCCTCCATTGAACCTGCTTTATGGCCCACAACGTATTCTTGGAGCTAAGGTTATTCCCCCTCTTTCCACATTTGAGATTGGTGAGCTTTCTCACAATTAGGATGAGCCTCTCTTGATCTCTCTCATCATCTGTGTAACCAATCCCTCCGTGAGACCATGTTCCCATACTAGCCCTAACCCACTCTCCCTAGGAACCCCAATGGGACTTATGTGGCTCAACCCCATCATGGACAGCATGGTATTAATGGCCAACATGGAAACAATGGGTAGCATAGATTCAATGCATAACATGGTATGGATGGGCAAGAAGGCTATTATGAGTAGGAAGGCCCCAATGAGCTCCATGATTAGATCATTCTTACTAAGCATAATGGGCAATCACCATGCCCATCGGACTTGGAGGAATGGACCTCCAAATTAGAGTTCTACTTTAATAATTACCCATGCACATTGATGATAAAAAAATTGTATTTGTTTTTCTCCATTTAGAGGGATTTTCTCACATATGGTGGTGGTACATCAAACCATGTGAATCATTAGTTCATTGATTGGAAAGACTTTAAGATGCATATGGTTTAGGCCTTTGTATCCCTAGTGGAAAAGAGAAATTGGCAAGATGACAGTATTAGTTTGACCAATGTAATCTCACAGTATAGGAGTACATGAAAGGTGAGAAGGATCGAAGCTTGCACTCGAGAGCTATGGTGGGAGAGCAAGAGCAAGAAAGAGAGAGAGACAAGAAATGGGAACTCCAACAGTCACAATGTGTGACCGGGCCTTCCTTTATTCAAACTGTCACTAAAAGAATAAAGAATAAAGTGACGGTGATGGGCGCCCACCACTTGCAGTGTGCAATGGCGGTGACTGTTAGTGTAGTAATACATGGACGGCTAGGTGAAGGCGCCTTTGCCCCCAACAACCTCCCACTTAAAGGCGAATCTGCCCTAGTGAGGAGTGAAAAGAAAAAGAAAAAAGACAGTACAAGATGTACACATGTACAACATGATGAGGAAATACATCATCTCATCCCACGCCCATCGACCTCCTGAGGAAGGCAAAGCGCTTTGTAGAGAGGCTTTTCGTGAGAAAATCTACAGGATTTTGGTCAGTCGAGATCTTGACAAGATCAACAGACTTGTCCTCAATGACCCCATGTATGAAGTGATACCTCACCTCAATGTGTTTCGTCTTCGCATGGAAAACCGGATTCTTGGCTAACTAATTAGCACTCGTAGAATCCGAATGCAGTGTAGGGATAGCA
Organism: Lygodium microphyllum; assembly: GCF_053477565.2. Classification (NCBI taxonomy): domain Eukaryota; kingdom Viridiplantae; phylum Streptophyta; class Polypodiopsida; order Schizaeales; family Lygodiaceae; genus Lygodium; species Lygodium microphyllum. The sequence continues at coordinate 70,599,981 of NC_141145.1, forward strand.
TCAATACTAAGGTTAGCAACCAAACGACCCAACCAAATGGCCTCCTTGCAAGCCTCAATGGCTGCAACATACTCGGCCTCTGTAGTAGAAAGGGTCGTGCATTTTTGCACCCTGGACATCCAAGAAACAGCACCTCCAACTTAGGTGAAGACATAGCCGGAAGTAGACTTCCTACTATCTGCATGTCTTGCATAATCAGAGTCAGTGTACCCCACGACTCTTGTATCTTGGCTGCCATAGAATATGCACATATCTGCAGTGCTCTTCAAGTACCTCATGATACTCTTCACGGCATCCCAATGCTTCTTGCTAGGTGTAGCCATATAGTGTGCCACAACACTAACTGCAAAGGCAATATTTGCACGAGTGGCTATCATGGCATACATAAGACTGCCCACTATGGATGCATAGGGAATCTTGGCCATCTTGGCCGTTTGCTCATTTGTCTGCAGCCAGACAATCAGCCTGTGATACCTTCACATAAGAAGGCAATGGACAGCCAATAGGCTTTACGTCCTACATGCGGAAGCGCTCAAGGACTTTATGAATGTACTTCCTCTATGACAAGTAGAGGAGTCCTTGATGCTTGTCGCCGCGCCTAATATGCATACCAAGTATATGAGAGGCATGCCCCAAATCTTTCATCTCAAAGCTCTTCTTGAGTTGAGCCTTAAGAGCATCTAGCTCATCATGAGCTTTCCCTGCTATCACCATATCATCCACATAGAGTACCAAAATCAATAAAGAACCATCACGGGCTTTCTTCGTGTAAAGACACGGATCCATAGCACTCTTGCTGTAGCCCTGTGACTGCATAAAGGCATCAAACTTATGATACCACTCCCTAGGTGCTTGCTTCAAGCCATAAAGGCTTTTCTTCAATTTGCACACTAGGTGCTCCCTGTCAGGTTCTGCAAAGCCCTTAGGCTGCTCCATATAAATCTCATCATGCAAGTCCCCATGTAAGAAAACCGTCTTGACATCCATTTGGCATAAATCCAAGTAAAGCTGAGCAACCAAAGCCAAGACTAAGCGCAGGGTGGTCATCTTAACCACAGGAGAAAAGACCTCATCAAATTCCACACCATGCTCCTGCTTAAAACCCTTTGTTATCAGTCTAGCCTTGTATGCCGTCTTGGGGTATCCAGGGGTACTTTTCAGCTTGTACACCCACTTGCATGGCAAAGCCTTCTTGCCCTCAAGCAAGAAAACCAAATTCCAAGTCTCATTCTTATGCAAGGAGTCTATCTCAGATTGCATAGCCCTCTCCTAGGAGTGACTGTCACCCCTACGCATAGCCTCATCATAAGTGAAAGGCTCTCCTGCATCTCTAACCAAGACATAATGCATCGAGGGCTGAAATCTATCAGGTGGACGTCTGTCTCTAGTAGACCGTCTCGTGATAGGCTCTACTGCATGCCCAGCTACCTGTCCAACACCCTAACCATGAGCATCTACTACAGCTGTAGGCTGTCCAATTGGCTGTGCGGGAGCCCTCGGCTCCTCTTGAAATATGACCCTGCGGATCTCAACAACTCTCTCAGGCTGCCTATGCATCTTGTCTTCATGGAAGACTACATCATGACTGCAGATGACTTTCTGCGCCTGTGGATCCTAGAGACGGTAACCCATCTCACCTACATCCCCATAACAAAGGAAAATGCATTTGACACTCTTAGGATCCAGCTTACTTCTCTTGTTCTTGGGTGTCAAGATTGTGGGAGAGAAGGAAGGAGTCTCATTTGTGGCTTTCTCACTTGCACAATGGGGGAATATACACAAAGGTGGAGGCTGAAAACTGTTTTCCTCTTCTTAGTTGTGTAAGCCAAAGAGAACACTAGTACAGAGAAATAGAAGAACCCTATATATGGGTCTCAAACCAAACTCAACTAACTAAGGTGGCATACTAACTGAGCCACGAACTAGAGTAGATAAGGATAGCTATCATCTAGCTATTATTCATGGGCGGTGTACCAACCGCATATGCAGCTAACAAGTTGGTGACATAAATGCACAACGGTCACCCTGGCATATCACGAGTGGAGCTCGATATCTCAACACTCCCCCTCGAGCTCAATCCCAATTCTTGCATACCAAGCAGGTCTCTGAACTTGCGTAGCTTCTCTGCACCCAATGCCTTCGTGAATATGTCAGCTACCTGATCCTCTGTGCCGAGATAAACTAGATCAATAATACCTAGTAAAACTCTCTCTCGCACATAGTGATAATGCACCTCAATGTGCTTTGTTCTAGCATGATAGACTGGGTTATTTGGCAAGTGTATACTGCTCATGTTGTCACAAGAAATGACAATTGGCCCATTTCTAGGCTGATGCATATCATAAAGTAGCTTATGCAACCAAGCTACCTCACATGCAGCCATTGTTGCACCCCTGTACTCAGCCTCTGTGCTTGACAAGGCAACTGTAGGCTGTTTCTTGCTGCTCCAAGTGACTGCACGACTCCCAAAAGAGAACACATATCCACTGGTAGATCGTCTATTAGAAATACTACCAGCCCAATCAGCATTGGTGTATCCATGCAACTGTATCTGAACCCCAGTCATAAAATAGTCCATACTGCAATGTGGACTTCACATACCTGAGTATGCGTCTAGCTGCATCCAAATGTGGTTTCCTTGGAGCCTGCATAAACTGACTTACCAATCCAACAACATAGCTCAAATCTAGCTTGGTAATAGTCATATAAATCAAACTTTCTACTATGCGTCTGTACATAGTAGGGTCTTCCAGAAGCTCACCTGCATCTGCGCTCAGCTTCACATTCTGCTCCAAAGGAACTGAAATAGGCTTACAGCCTGTCATCCCATATTTGGACAGCATATCCAATCCATACTGCCTCTGCAAGAGCCGTATCCCACTTGGTGATCTAATCACCTCAATGCCCAAGAAATAACGCAGCTCTCCCAAATCCTTCGTCTCAAACTTCTACTTCAATAGCATTTTCACATGAAGGATATCTTCATCACTATCACCTGTCATAATCAAATCATCAACATAAATGACAAGTAGCATAATACCTTTCTCTATTTTTCTCACGTAAAGTGAGAAATCTACCTTGGAAATCTGAAAGCCAATAGTGATAAGATACTATCCTATCTTGTCAGACCATGCTCTAGGTGCTTGCTTCAAGCCATACAAGGCTTTCTTCAACCTGCAAACAAACTCAGGATGAACGGCATGCACATAACCTGGTGGCTGCTCCATATAGACCTCTTCTTGAAAATCACCATGCAAGAAGACATTCTTTACATCCATCTGATGTAAAGACCATCCCTTTGATGCATCTATAGCAATGACTGCTCTTATGGTTGCCATCCTTGCAACCAGACTGAATGTTTCTTCATAATCAATGCCATATGTTTATGCATATCCCTTGACAAATAATCTTGCCTTGTATCTATTTACAGAACCATCTGCATTGTGCTTCAGCTTATAAACCCACTTACAACCAATTCCATTCTTATCTTTAGACAAAGGTACCAATTCCCATGTAGCATTTGCTTCCAAGGCATCCATTTCTTCATCCATGGCTTTCTCCCATTTTTCTTTTCCCATGGCTTGCTCAAAAGAAGTGGGTTCTGGTTCCTGTATCACTTTGACTATATAGGCATAGTGAATGGCTGTAAATCCATCATATTTCAGCCTATCCACAGGATACCTAGCTCTGGTAGACTTGCACAAACTAGGCTCACTTCCAAGTGCTCTCAAAACATCCCTGGTCTTCCTTACTCCAGGTATAACAATAGAAGTAATACCCAACTCATCATCAATGCTTTGTTCTGAGCCACTGGATTCACCATCCACATAAGAGTGACCTGCATTTACATCAAACATGGGTTGATCTACCTTCTCTTTTCCTTTTCGTGATACCTGCATACCACTATCTGCATTGCTTTGAGAAGTTTCTCCTGATCTCAATCTGCTTGTCCATGGCGAAGAATGCGAACCACTGCTAGAGGACACTCCAGGTCCACTAATATCTTGTGACTGCTACTGTGAATTCTGTGCAGCATTACCATTTTGTGCATCTACATTATCAATCACATTTACTAGTTTATACCAGCTACTCATCTCATAAAAAACAACATCTTTGCTCACTGTAAACTTACGAGTAGAAGGGTTATAGCATCTATACCCTTTCTGGTGCTGCAGAGAGTAACCAATAAAGATGCACTTCTCAGCTTTTGGATCCAACTTGGATCTCAACTCATCTGGCACACAAACATAGGCAATGCAACCAAAATTTTTCAAATGAGAAATATCTGGTTTCTTACCAATATACCTCTCCTCTGGAGTCATCCCATGTATTGCTGTAGTGGGAGTCCTGTTCATTATGTAGACTGCTGTAGCAACTGCTTCAACCCAATAAAAATATGGCAAGTATTTTTCGTTGAGCATGGCACGAGATACCTCTTCAATATGCATATTTTTCCTTTCTGCAATTCCATTTTGTTGTGGGGTATGACTGCATGAATATTGCTGCTTTGTGCCATACTCCTGCAGGAACCTTACAAACTCATTTGAGAGGTACTCTCCCCCTCCATCTGACCTTAGGTATTTTATTTGCAGGCCTGTTTCTTTTTCAACCATAGCTTTAAGAGTTTTAAAATGCCCAAACACTTCACTTTTCTTTTTCATAAAATACATCCAAACTTTTTTGCTATAGTCATCAATAAAAGTGACAAAATAATGACAGCCTCCAATAGATGCAGCTTTAGTAGTCCACACATCAGAGTGGATTAATTCCAATGGCTTCTTACTCTCTTGAACATGTCTAGGAAATGGTTTCCTTGCCTGTTTTCCAAATTGACAGGCTTCACATACCTTATGCATTTCTGCAACCTTGAATTTAGGCAATCCTGTAACAATATTTTGGGCCTGCATTGATTTAAGTCGCTGTACATTAACATGACCAATACGTTTATGCCAGATATCAATATCTGCAACTACACCGGTCCCATGTGCAAACATTGCTGCACTCAATTCAGGCATGCCTGCATCCAACGTAAACATTCTGCCCTTCTTCTTTCCTTTTGTTATCAAGCGACCTTTATTTTTCATATCCTCAACAAAGCATCCATGAGGATTAAATCTGGCCTGCAAGACCTGCTCAACCATTTGACCAATAGAAACTAAATTCTTGGTAATATTCGGGACATGAAATACATCTGACAAGTATTTCCTTTTCCCATCCTGCATAGACAAATGAATTTTTCCAATCTGCACAATAGGATGTGCAGTATCATCACCAGTCTCCACAAATCCTAGTTTTTCCATTTTCCTTGCATCCTGTATCCATTCTGCATGACCTGTCATGTGGTTTGACGCACCTGAGTAAACATACCACACTTCGTTGCTTTCTTCTGCACTTGTTAGAGAATTGTTCATGTGTTGCACCATAAACAAATGCTCATTTCTGACTTCACCCTGTGTACTAGAAGATGCATAATTCCCTTGTTGCAATTTTCCATTCATGATGTCATTCTGCTTTTTATAGTAGTCTTTAGCCATATGACCCATTTTACCACAGTAGTAGCATTCAACATTGTTATTTGCATTTGAGCCTCTTTGCCATCCACCACGACCTCTTTGGCTCCCCCTGCCTCTAGAGTTACCACGTCCTCCTCCATAGGACTAGTTTTCTTGAGTTTGCTGCATATTTTGATTTTTACCATGGCCTCCAGATTGGCCTCCTCTACCTCTGCCTCTACCTCTTCTAGCATTTGAGTAGAAGATAGTTTCTTTTGAAGTTCCTCTTGAAGAAGATGCACCACCATTTCTCTGCTCCTCGGAAATTAGAAGAGCAATCAACTCTTCAAAATCAGGAAATCTTTCACGGACGGAAATGGATGTTCGGAACTGTGCATAATCCTTTCCTAGACCATTCAAGGTCACATAAACTAAATCATCATCTTCCACTAGTGACCCAATGGAAGCAAGTGTATCTGCAATCTTCTTCACCTTCATGTGGTAGTCATTGATGCTCATACTTTCTCTTTGCACATTGTGCAACTCTTGCTTGAGCTGCATTTTCCTAGCTTGCGTATTTGTGCTATACATTTTTGACAAAGTATCCCATGCCTCCTTTGACGTACTTGCATCCTGAATATGCACAATCATAGAGTCTGAAATACTGATAGATAGCCAGTACATAACTTTTCTAGCTCTCTCATGCCATCCTTTAAATGCTTGCATTTGTTGTTGATTGGGAACATCAGGAAGAACTGGTTCTTCTTCATTTCCTGCAACGAATTCCCAATATCCTTTTCCCATAAGAAAATTCATCATTCTAAACTTCCATGCTTGGAAGTTGTTCTTGTCAAGCTTTTCAGTGACAATCTGTGAAAGAGAATCAGACGCCATTACAGAACACTGTAAAGAATTCTGTCACTGCAAAAAACACAGCTTCAGCCTCACAAGGGCAAATCTGCAAAACTGACAAAAGTGGTATTTGACCACACAGTCACTTCCTAATGATGATTTTGCATCAACAGGCAACAAGGATGATTTTGTAACTCCCAATGTCTCTGCACATAGGCATACGATGCAATTTCTACGTTAACTTTTCATCGACTTGTAGAACAGTGGTCGCACAGTAAAAAACAAGGCTTTTTCCTGAGTGCGTGCGAAAAACTTTCGCCTCCAAAACAGGCCCCAAAACGGCCTCAAATCAAAAAAATAGGACAACCTAGGGCTAAAGCCTTTTCCTGCAGCATATACTGCCCTCTTGGTACACCGCGAAGGGTGTCTCAATCTGAGACAATGCACTCTTGCACTTTCCGGCTGTGCTACCTGCACAGACTTGCTCCCAAACTCAAAAAATGAAAGCAACACTGGTCCTCTTACCAGAACACCGTGAACTTGGTTTGCTTTCTTGAGTTCCTTACCACGAACCAGGCTCTGATACCATGTCAAGATTGTGGGAGAGAAGGAAGGAGTCTCACTTGTGGCTTTCTCACTTGCACAATGGGGGAATACACACAAAGGTGGAGGCTGAAAACAGTTTTCCTCTTCTTAGTTATGTAAGCCAAAGAGAACTCTAGTACAGAGAAATAGAAGAACCCTATATATGGGTCTCAAACCAAACTCAACTAACTAAGGGGACATACTAACTGAGCCACAAACTAGAGTAGATAAGGATAGCTATCATCTAGCTATTATTCATGGGCGGTGTACCAATTGCATCTGCAACTAACAAGTCGGTGACATAAATGCACAACGGTCACCTTGGCATATCACGAGTGGAGCTCGATATCTCAACACTGGGCACATAGCAAAATGCCTCACATCCAAAGACACGAAGATGCGCATAAGAGGGAGGTTTTCCAATCCATACCTCCTCTGCAACCTCGAAATCCAAACCACTAGAGGGCGATTTATTTATGACATGCACAGCTGTACTAACTGCCTCAGCCCAAAAGCTCTGTGGTAGGCCTGCATGGCTAAGCATACTGCGTACACGCTTCTAGATGGTTCTATTCATGCGCTCAACCAAACCATTCTGGGGGGGATGTAGGGGGCAGTCAACTGACACTTAATACCCCTCTCATCACATAAGTTCTCAAAAGCATGTGAGACATACTCACCCCCATTATCTGTTCTTAGGCATTTTAGCCTATACCCAGACTGGTTCTCAACTAATGCAAGCCATCGCTGAAACACAGCCAAGACATCGGATTTCAGCTTAATGGGACAAGCCCAAACTTTCCGTGAAAAATCATCTATGAACATAACAAAATACTTTGTACCACCCATAGACTGACAAGGCATGGGCCCACAGACATCCGAATGTACTAATGCCAAGGGTTCACTCATGTGTGGCCTACCAGACTTCTTATGCGTAGACCTAGTCTACCTGCCATAAAGACAATGCTCACATGAATCAAAACATGCATAATCAAGGGGCAGTAAGTACTGCAAACCAGAAAGCATTTTCATTCCCCTCAAAGACATATGGCCCAAATGGGCATGCCAAAGAGATACATGTGGGATAGAACCCACAGACAAAACATGATCACGGGAAGAAGCAGATATAATCAAGGGATAGAGGCTGGCAGCCTTGGCACCTCTTGCAATCACAAGTCTGCCACGAGTGATCTTCCATGCAGAGTCTCCAAAAGATACACGATAACCTGCGTCATCAAGCTGTCCAGTTGACATGAGACTGCGTGTCAAAGCAGGTACATGACGTATATCCTGCATAACAAAATTGCTGCCAAAAGGAAACTGCAGCCTAACATCACCAATGCCCACAATATCAAGAGAGCTGTCATCACCCAAGCGCACAGAACCCGAAATAGTACGGCATGAATGAAACCACTCTCGGTAAGGTGTCACATGAAAGGACGCACCTGAGTTCAAGAGCCAACACTATGCGTACATAGAGTGTATCTCTGTCATCTGCGAAGCACTAGAAGAAGCTGCAAGGATATAATCATCATCATCAACATCCTCACGCTACATAACATTGATCTCTTCAATTTTAACACTGGACTTTGCAGGCACTATGTTGCAATCAGAAGACTTATCCTGCATTTTGTCTTTCCCCTTATCTTTGCGCCTTTCATTGCACAGTTCATGACATTGTGTCCTAATATGGCCCCTTTTTCCACAATGGTGACAAGTAACATCTGCATTCCTGCCACGGGATTTGCTACATGACTTCCCACAAGACTTGGACTGAGATTTCTGAGAATCCTTTCCACGGCCACTGCCACTGCCATGCTTTCCATATCCATCATTCCTGCCTCTAACTATCATAGCATGCGACACATGAGAGGCATCCAAATTCTTACCGTTAACCTCTTCCTGCAAAAGAGCACTCTCAACATCAAATAATTTCAAGGTAGCAGCAGAGGCACATAATACAGTGCGAAATACATCCCATGACTCATTAGAGTACCAAGCAAGAAAAGAGGAGTGACATCCTCTGCAAAAGTGATGTCTTGCGAAGTCAAGTTCTTGAGTATAGCATGGAACTGGCTCAAGTGAGCAGACATAATCACATTCTCCTTCATGCGCAGATCCATAAGCTACTTCAGCCAATACATCTGACTCGTTGGACTTTTCTTGTCATAGAGATTCTTAATTTTATCCCACAACTGCCATGCACTTTGTTCTTCCTCAAATACATTGTAATGAACTTGTTCTGTGAGAGATAATACAATAGTGGACTTGCATAACTCATCAAGCTCAAAACATTCCTCATCTGGCATAGTTGCAGGCGGCTGCCCGCCCCCGCTGAACCTCAATGGTTTGATTTGCAATTTCTATACCAATACCTGCCAATATATGGCTCTTCCAATACAAGTAATTTGTACCATCAAGCTTAGTGATGTTGAAAATAGCATGAGTAGTGGACGAACTAGCCATAATGCAGGCTGAAAGACTATAGACAGTTCAAAACTGCTTGCTGTTTACTACAGAAAATGACCAAAGCTGCTGCCCACCAAGTACTAATGAAAGTACATAATTTCAAAATATTTCAGCATGAAAAATCCATGTCAGTTCGGAGTTATAGCTTGTTGTAATAAATGACATCAGGGTACTGTGAGAGGGAATTGCTGACCAAATCACTGCACCAAGCCAAGAAACGATAGCCAAGACATGACCAGCCATAAACGGGCATAAATCAGCACCAAACAGTCATCAAGACCCTGAGCAAACACCCAAACATATCACCAAAGCATTCGTCAGGAGTAGGCATACCCCCTGGACAGTAGGGCAAAGTATACATAACACTGGCAAGACCTGACACCAATAGGTGTATGCTCACAAGAGTGCAAAGCCCAAGTTCAGGTCAAAAGTAACTCCAAGATATCAGTGCATGAACCATGCAATATTTAAGTGTAAGAGATTCCAAAGTCTCAAGTATCTGCAAAATGCTCAAAATAGCACAAACCTCCTGCTCAATGTCAGTCAAGCATATAAGATACTCCCACTGGCACAAAAGGTGGATAAACGAGCTCAACAGCTCAATCAAACCAAGTCAAAGTACCAAAGACAGGTAACCAAGACAATGCCTCAATAGCATAAGAAGAGCATGATGGCTACAAAGCAACTGTAGGTAGCATCCATGAGCAAGACATACATTCCAATAAATATATCTGACAACCAAAATAACATCCAATACAAAATTCCAGAATAGCAAATGAGAATCCAAGCCAAGTCTTCAGAGAGCACTAAAGCTCAACAAGTACATGGTACACTGTGCCAAGACAAATGCATCAAGCCGTAGGCGTCGGGTAAGCATGTACCCAAATAGCATATAACTGTCAAAGCACTGACCATTGTCAAGCATAGACCAATGTCAATAAGTGTGGGCTGAAATAAACTCAAGCTTCCAAAAGCATCTAGATCCAATGACAAGCTCGAAGTCGTCCGTTGATGATCAATACATCATAAAATAACCCAAGACATACACCTGGAACCAATAGGCATATATCAAAGCATGAAAGATAGCTTCAGCCCAAGAGTATTTAACATGCATTTACAGTTATAAACTTAGTATTTCCAGCCCTAAAATCAGGCCAAAATCATAGCATTACATGTAGCTTCAATCCCCTAATCAATCGGGATGCAATAGGCATCAAACCGGTTATGTAGTCATGCCCAGACAAGCATAGGCATAAACTGTGAATGTAGCACTAGCATCAAATGTCTATGGAATGTTTATAACGGTCCTGAAACATTGTGTTCAGCCACCAACCAATACCTAATCCCAAAGGATCAATGCCAAGCATCAATACATGTGCAAAAGGCCTGAAATGGAGCCCCAAAGAAGTGCTTAATGCCAAGCTAGAGTTGGGGCTGGAGTGACTGATGTGTTGCTGTCCACAAAATAGGCACAAATCTAGGTGGAGTTGCTGCTGGTCCTGTTGGTCCACGTAGTAACCCTGGAGTGGTCGGAGGGCTCAAACATGAGCCAAGGGGGCATGGGAACAAGCCTCTAGTAGCCCATAACCGGGGGCAAAGGGATATGAAGGTTGGAAGCTTCAATGGTGGCTTCCTTGTTTGCCTAGACCTGTGGACTGAAATAAAACTCTAAAATAATGAAGCAATACCTCAATGTCAATGCCCTAATGGTGCCTCAATAGGCTGGGAAGAAGCTCGTGGGAAGAAGCTCGGGAAGCCGAGGAGTGACAGAAGCTCAAGAGAATGAGCTATGGCTGCTGGGAAGGAGACCCAATGCAAGTGGGGAATCAATGGGAAGCTGAGAATGCCACAAGCCAAGCTCAAGAGTCGGGAAGGCGTGCTCTAATACCAATTGAAAGGTGAGAAGGATCGAAGCTTGCACTCGAGAGCTATGGTGGGAGAGTAAGAGCAAGAAAGAGAGAGAGACAAGAAATGGGAACTCCGACCACTTTATTCTTTATTCTTTTAGTGACAGCTTGAATAAAGGAAGGCCCGGTCACACACGGTGACGGGCGCCCGCCACTTGCAGTGTGTAGTGGCGGTGACTATCATTGTAGTAATACACGGGTGGCTAGGTGGAAGTGCCTTTACCCCCAATAGTATACAAATTAGTTCAAGAACTTTACCATGTACGTTGAGACTGTTAGTGATGATGCAAAATTGTACAACTCAAAAAGTAATAATTTCTAGCAAGGTTATAGACATCCCCGCACCCCCTTGAGGCCAATCCCATATGGGGGTGTTTTTAACGACAACCCCATGCCTAGTAGCAACCCCAAAATACTTACTTACCTCCCCTTCCATGCTAAAAGAAAACATGGTACTTTTAGGATAGCACTTGGCTCTAGTGGTGAGAGTAAATATACTAAAAATAGACCCCGAGTTGCAATAGCCTCGAATGGTCCAAGTGTCAAAAGTTCATCTCCCTAAATGTTGTGAAAGAGCGAAAAAAAGGCCTATATTTTAAATGTGGTGATAAGTACATGGAAGACCATGCTTCAAAATGTTGAGACTTCAAGCTCAACTACTCATATGTATGTGTGTGTGTGACTGACATTACCTATAGCTATGTCCAATTGTACTCATGTGTGGGACATTAAATAAGTCGATGTTGACCTAATCACATTTAGTCATGGTTAGTGGTAACCTAGTTGTACTATCTCTTTCATGTTAGTAGAGATTGAATAATGAAGATGAATGAGATGAGCTAATTGCTCACTCTTTGGCTCCACTTTGTCTCTCTAATCTTTGAACATGGTATCAGAGCCAACATGAATGGGCTCTTTGGAGCATGGCATTGGAGGAGTCTGAATCTGGAGCTTGAAGATAAGAGTCTTTGCTGTTGCTGAAGAAGAAAGGTTGACATTGTTCATGTCAAGGTATGCATCAAGATTTATGCTTTGTGCTTGTGCAAGAGCTTGTTGTGGCTTGTTTGGGAGCTTCATAAGGCTTCATTGAGCACCTATGAGTGCCATTTGACATCAAAGACATCAAATATTAAAAAATGTCATCAAAGGAGACTATGCTTGCATCCCCTTTTTTTACAAAAGCCATATCAGAAATGGATGTTGGAGAAACGGCTCACAATTCTTGACTGTGTTGACGTGGTCTACAACTTTGTAAATTTTTTTTTCAAATTCTTCACAGATTTTGAGATATTTAGCATAGATCTGTGCAGATTGGCTGTTTACTACAGTAAACAACAGGTGGTTCCATGGCACTGGTGGTTTTTATCCTAAAAATTTATATGCCCTTATTCTCATGCATTTGAGCATGGTTTTGGAGTGTCAAATGCTTAACTTTGGAAGGTTTTAACAGGTTGGAAATCTGTCCTGAACTGTGGACAATAAGCATCTATTACTTCTTGAAGCAATCTATGATATTGGATAGTATTTGTGGACCCTAATTATGGGCATATGTATGTTGGATGTTGTATGATCTGAAAATAGCATTGAATGCTGACTTTTGGAGTTGAAAATCAACTGCATTGACATGATTATTGGTTGTACATAAACAATATAGGAGTTATATGACATTGCTTCTTGAAGACAAGGCATGTATGAATGTTAGTATGGAGGAGCAAGCCACCTTTATATTCAGCTTCCTGATCACGTCGTGTTGGTTTCAATGGCCAGGACAAAACAAAATGCAAGGAAGGTATTGGTGAAGAAATCTTTTAAAGAAGGTGTTGAGTTAATTGTTGTGAGGAGACAGTTGAAGAAATTGTTGTCCCTATTATACCAGCTCTAGTAAAGTATGTTTAGGTGAATGGAGCCTAATCTTTATCGACATTCGTGCAAGAGAGGTCATTTTTATGAATTCTCTTTCAAGAATCTATGGCCAATCAAATATGTATTGTCAATAAACACTCTTTATTTTATCTTTATAACTGGATAAAGTTTATAATATTTGCTAATAAGTTAATATATGCAGTCTGCTAGACTTGTTACTACCCACTTGGACACTAGCTTTGAAAGCATTGCTGATCCTCAGAGACCTTTCAAGTTTCTGCTTCAAGAGATCCCATTGCAAAATGACATACATAGTTGTGGCTAGAGAGTGGTTTCAAATGCTTCGAGGATAATAGATTCAAAGTTACTGAATGTAGAGGGGGTGAATGTAAGTCTCCTATGCTTTATCCTTTTTATAGTGAAAGTCTCTTGCTACTTCAAATAACTTGTGTGATTTGTTACAATGCAGAGACTACCCTGAGGCATACATGTGGTGGATACGGGAGAGGTGTATTGAACTAGTTTTAGAAAGGGCAATTACACTGTTGGACCCAAATTCGCCTCTCCCACTGAAAATTCCAAAGGACAGGCAACAACAAAGGGCAAAGGCAAGAAAATGGCAACCACCAAGAAAAAAAGTCTCCAAGGTCTAAACAAAAGAGGCACAAAATGAAGGGCATGCCTAAGCTTTCCCCATTGAAATTCAGTCCATCTCCTCTAAAGCCTAAGGAGAAAAGAGTGCCTGAGGTAATTAAGTTCTTCGAGCAACGAAAGAAAACACCTAAGAGGAAACTAGTGATGACGGATTAAAGTATGGAAGATGAAACAACTTTTCCAAAGAAGGAGAGAAGTCTTAAGGATGGATAAGCTATAGATCAAGGATAAGCTAAATATCAAAGAGAAGTTAAAGAATAGCCTTATAATTATCACTTTGTCTATTTGTACTGAAGTAACATTTCCCTTATATATACATATGTAGTGTAATATTCTAACCCAAAATGTAATGATATGTCATATTGATCTTACCCATGAAAGACGATTTTTTGTTCATAGAATCATATAGAATTATAAAGCTTGTAACAAGTCTTTCCTATTAAATTGTACTGCAATTTTTTAACTCATGATATAATGAAATCATTTTGGTCCACAAACGACAATTTGTTATTCACATAATCATTGCAAAGCTTATACTAAGATTTTTTTCAATAGTACTTCACAATGTGTATAATTCCATGTTTCTGGCAGCAATATTTGTGAGCAAAAGAAAGATTCAAAATGATTTGTACATGCATATTTATGGTCCAAAACTCACAACACTAGGAGGCAAATAGCTCATACATGATACAGAGCTCTCGGCTCTTTTTCCAATTACAGCACCATTTACCTTTAACTTATATCCAGGAGTAACATTGTCTAGAAACTCCAAGGTGTCTCTTACATACTTAAGACTCCACTTTGAAGTAATGTTCACCTCTTTTACTTCTTGTGTTGTAACTTGCAATGTAAATAGGATAAACCCAATGATTGAAGGCACACATTATAAGAGTCACCTTTGTGGTCAGATTCCTTGACTTTCCAATATAGACCTAAAATTTTGTCCAAATCTTCCTCTGAAAAATTTCGGTTTAGCCATGAAACCTTTGCCCATTGTAAACATGTTGTTTTAAAGCAAGCTACAAAAACATGCAAGGGTAAAAACCACAATAAGCGTACTCTTCTCGAGATCCTTCCAGGAGTCATAGCCTTTTGAATATCTTGAGAAATTTTGAGTTTAAAACTTTTAGTTGTTGCTTCATCAGGCATCTCCCAATCCAAATATGAGAGGCTTGGTAACTGCAGATCTTCAAGGTATCCATACACATCTGCTCTTGAAGGAACCACATATTATGCATAATACACAAAAATTCCACTTTCATGAAAAAAAACTCGTGGTCTGATTAGCATAAATAATGTCTGCAAATTCTTTCTGAATGTCATGGAACGTTTCGCTGAGGCTCTCCATAGGTTTCCACTCGAAACTTGTTGATGGAAAGATATCTACAACCAATAATCCATTATTTAGCATATCCTTCAAACAAAACCATATACTCACATATATTTTACAACTCAAACTTACAGTATACTTGTTGGGAAAAACATTCCCGTGGAACCAAGTGCATATCTCTAGCCATGTAAACATGTTGCACCAAAGTAAACCAACCTTGAGGTGTGGTTTTGAAGGCAAAGATACGTCCCTTCCAATGATATTTGATATCACCTTGTTTTGTTTTTTTCACTCTGTGAGAACCCCTACAAGATGGTAGCATTGTAACCCAATCATTTATAGTAAATGTTTTGGGCTCCCATTCTTCATTTGCACTCTTGCTATACATGGTGCAAGAGTTTATAGAATGAGAAGGGCATCTTGTGGACGCCATGTAAAAGACAACGAGTATGCAGACAATGTGTAGAGAAAGAAACCTAAAGAGAGAGGTCAAGGAGACATATTAAAAATACTATGAGTGCCAAGAACTTTGAAAATTATCTCGAGAAGGATGTCTTGTGGATGCCATGTAAAATACAACGAGTATGCAGACAATGTGCAGACAATGGTCAAGGAGACAGATTAAAAATACTACGAGTGCTAAGAACTTTGAAAATTCTATTGATTCTGAAAATTATCTTAATTAACTTAACTTTGTCATGTCTTTGTGAGAGGTTTTGTTAGCTTTTATTAGTTAATAGGGGCCGTTGGACTAGCAAAACTTGTTAGGGTTTGAAGATTTTGGCTAAATAGGAGGGGAGAACCACAAAATGAACTCTACTATCTCAAAAGCAGAGGAGACAAGAATGCCATCTTTTTGTCCACGTGGCAAAATCTCTTTGGCCCTTTCCTTAATCCACGGATTTAAAAAAGTTTCATTTTTAACGTTTTTTGGTCCTAATGAAGTGTTTAAGAATTCCACTTTGAGGGCCTTACTAGAGGAGTACGATGATTTATTTCAGATGCCTATAGCCTTTCTCCTAAGAGGCAAGTGGTCCACTAACTTAATTTAGATCCTCATTCCAAGCTAATGAACAAGCCACCTTATAGAGTCTCCAAGTGTAAACATGAAGAAGTTACAAAACAAGTCAAAGAGTTATTTGAGAGAGGGTTTATTGAACCAAGTTCCTCACCCTATGCATTCCTAGTCCTCCTAGTTAAGAAGAAAGATTGCTCTTTCTATATGTATTGACTATAGAGACTTGAATAAGATCATAGTCAAGAACCAATATCCTATCCCAGAGATTGATGACTTGTTGGATGATTTGAAAGAGGCATGGTTTTTCACTAAGATTGATATGTGCTCTGGCTATCATCAGATACGCATGAGGGAGAGTGATGAGACCAAAATGGCTTTCAAGACCTGATTGTGGGCTTTATCATTTTCTAGTAATAACTTTTGAATTGACTAATGTCCCCACCACATTTCAAAGCCTCATCAATAGAATTTTACATCCCTTCCTATTCAAGTTTGTGCTCAGTTTCTTTGTTGACATTCTCACTTACAATAAATCATAAGAGGAGAACTTGATATATGTCAAAAAGGGTATTTGATGTCTTGAAAGAGCATAGGATATTTGCTAAGGAAAGTAAGTGCATCTTCATGAAGGCATCAATGGACTACTTGGGAAATATTGTTAACAAAAATGGAATATAGACTGACCCAAAAAAGATGCAATGTGTTAAGAACTAGCCCACACCATCCAATACTACCTCATTACCTGATTTCCTTGGTCTCTTTTCATTTTATAGATGCTTCATCAAGCAATATGCCACCATTGCAGCCCCTTTTATCGATCGGTTAAAGAAGGAATTGTTCTTTTGGGATGTTATTGCCAGTTGAAGGAAATGCTTACTTCAACCCCCATCCTCATATGCCTTGACTTCTTAAAAGAGTTTTCTATTCAGTGTGATGCTAGTTATAGCCTAGGTATTGGTGATGTATTGATGTAAAAGCATGGAGTGATTACTTTTAAGATTTGTAAACTTGATGAAAAGAAGACACAAATGAATGTTTGTGACCAGGAGATGTTGGCCATCCCCCATCCTGTTTAGAAATGGCACCATTTCTTCTAAGGTAGCCAGTTTAGAGTGAAGAGGGACAATTGAGTCCACCGGTACTTCTTGACTCAGTCTACTTTGAATCCTAAGTAGAGAAGATGGATGGAAACTTTGCAAAATTATGATTTTGATATCTCACACACTAGGAGAAAAGATAAAATATTGGCTAATTCACTATCATGGATGTGGGCATGTAGAATATGTATCTCCCATTTTAGAGTTGCATAGTGATTGGATTGAGAAGTTTCAAGAGGCCTATTTGTTGAATGAGGACTTCAACCACATATTTTAAAAAGTACAACATGGGATAATGGATAAAAACTCCCAATATCACCTCAAAAATTGCCTTATCTAGTCACATGGCAAGATTCTCATCCCCAACACTTCTCTCTTCACATGGAAGATCATGGAAGAGATGCATTCTTGCCCCACTTCTAGTCATTTGGGTGTTTTCAAAACATATGATAGGATTGGCAAAAGCTTTCACTAGAAGGGTCTATGGAGGGATATCAAGGATTTTATGGCCAGTTGTATTTCATGCCAACAAAACAAGGATAGCATACTTAGATCCACTGGTCTCTTGCAGCCCTTGCCTATTCTTGAAGGAAAATGGACACATATCATTATGGATTTCATTATTGGCCTCCCAATCACACCAAGAAAGGATGGAATAATATACATGTGGTAGTTGACAATCTCACTAAAACTACCTACTTTATCCCAACTAGGACAAAGTACACAAATCTTAGGTGAACACTCAGTTTATGGAGCATGTATTTACATTTCATGGGTTACTACAAGTCATAGTACATGATTGGGATGCCAAGTTTATGAGCAACTTTTGGTAGGCAATTTTCACATCTGTGGGTGCCAAGCTTGCTCCATTGTCACTAAATTGATTGCTTATTACACATTCTCTATTTAATAAATTCATGTCAATAAATTAATGATTCACTTTTCTTTTAAGTGTTGATAATGATCTAGCATGGCCATGAGACCATTTAGAGACCAGTATTCCTAGTGCATCACTTAATGGGGTGATCAGAGCACTGTGACGGGGATATCTGGTACAAGCAGTACAAGTTATGAAGGGAAAAAGAAGTGTTTGCCAAGTGTAAGAGTGTACACAAGAACCAAGGAGTTATACATAAATGAAGATGGATTGAGTTCTAAGAGGAGGAAGTGCATTAGTATTGTGTATATGTATTTATGTGTGCATCCAGGGACTCCTGGGAATGTTTACTTGTGTGTAATGAGCATTACATTCATTTGGGGTCATCCTCTCCCCTACAAGTCAAGTTTTAAGGTCTTTTCTTTCATTAAGAAAGACGAGAGAGGAATTCTCTCACTAAGAAAGACGAGAGACGTGATCCTCTGAAAGTGAGGAGAGAAGTGATTTTCTCTTTCAAAGGTCTAAAATGACACAAGTTTTTGTGTGGAATTCAATCTTAAGGTTGAAGTCCAAGGCAATCTATGACTCAAGGTGGTTGCATGGACCACAAGTTAAGAGTATAATTTAAAAAGCTGTTTTTTGAAAAATCCATTTTTAAAATATCTTGCAATAGAAAAATGATCTCTAAAAATGGGCCGCGAGGGTTATCAGAAACAATGAGATCTACAACTTTTGTGTTGGACGTTTTTTCATCCAAACAACGCACAAAGATATATCTCGAAATTAGTGCTGTACAGTTGAGCAACCACATCTTGTATGAAAATCAACTTAACTCTCTCTCCAAGAAGAGAAGCTCTTGAAAACCTATAAAAGTGGAGGCTCTCTTCGGGTGTAAGGGAGAGGTGAAGGAAGCATCACTTTGCATGTATCCAAGAGGAGAAGAGAAGGTGCAAGTGCTGCGGAAGCCCTGTTGAAATCAAGTGCTGCGGAAGCTCTACTGAAATCAAGTTCCAAGAGGAGAAGAGAAGGTGCAAGTGCTGCGGAAGCTCTGCCGAAATTAAGTTCTAAAAGGAGAAGAGAAGGTGCAAGTGCTGTGGAAGCTCTGTTGAACCCTACACATATTATGTAGGAGAGAAGGAGACTCAAGAAGGATCAAAAGGTGCCAACTTCCAAGTTGTGCAAGTGCTAGCTGGTTGTATACCGTGCAAGGAACCATGATCTTGTTTCCAAGATCTACAAGTAAGAACTGGCTTATGTGTAATGGAGGAGCTTGCTCCTTGTCAATAATATAACTCCACAAGGGGGGGGACTGGCCCATCTTCCAGTCCCTAGTGTGTTGCCAATTTCTCTACCCGTCTCTCTCTATATCTTTCTTTTCTCTCATCTATTCTCCCTCTGTGCCAACATAATATTCGCCATATATATTTTAAGTATATAAGAAAGTCGAGCGTGTATCTCGCATTCTATAACACCATCCACTACATATCACCCACCACTGACTAATGGTCATACCAAAAGGGTAAATAAATGGCTTGAGACCTACTTATGGTACTTTTGGCATGATGTGCAACACAGTTGGATATGTACCTGCACTTGGATGAATTTGTATATAACAAGTCCACCCACTCTAGCATTGGGGTTTCTCCTTTTGAGGTATTATACAGATATAAGTTCCCCTCCCTATAGTTTCATTCAATAATAAGATCAACCTCGAGAGTAAAGAGGGGTTGGAGCATACGTAGGCCATGCTTCATCGATGCAAAGTGACACTTCAGAATAGCCAAGATCAGATGAAGCTTTATGCTAATGAGGAAAGAAGGCATTTGGAATTCCAAGAGAGAGAGCTAGTCCTCTTGAATGTACCTAAGTCTCATTACTCCACTCTCAAAGGAGGGCACCACAAACAAGTTGGCCCATCATTTCTACGGCCCCTACCAAATCCTCAAGAGAGTTGGTAACTTAGCTTATCAATTAGAGCTTCCCCTCACCAAGATTCACAATGTATTTCATGAAAACCAACTGAAGCCTTTCATTGGCATCTCAGTTGACTATATAGAAGAGCTACCTCCATAGATGAAGAAGACATCATTCAGTATATGCATGAGGTAATAATTGGATAGTGAGATAAACACTTGAGATCTTGATCCATCAAGGAATATCGCATTAAATGGCAAGGTCTACCCTTGGAAGAAGCCTCTTGGCGCCCAACCACCATCGTACAAGAGTTTTCTCACCTCCAAGATGCCAACATCTAGTTAGATATGCCTAAGTTGACACCACAATGCTTATTACAGATTGCACACTATTTTAGAACATTTTTGTACCTGCATTAGTTATAGCCATATTCTTCCTACATGGACTGAAAGTTATCGTTTATAAGCTTCATTTTTTACATGTGATTTGTCTCATGACCAACTTACCTCAGCAAGCTTGAGATGGACAACATGCTCTCCGTAGTCTTCAGCCAATCTTTTCATTATAATTCAGATCACAGTAGTACTCTATATCCCTACTTCTTAGCCATCGTGTCAAGTCCCTTTAAGTGTATTTTTCTTTTTAGGGTAAAAACTTTTAGGGTCAAGATGAAATATAACAAGTAGGATATATGATAACTATGGGTTAGATACCAAATCACATTGACCAAGGTATAAAAAGTGTAAGAGACCCAGTTTAGGGCATCTAGACATAATCAAGAACTAACTCTTCACCTTCTCCTTCAGCTTTCACGACTTCCTTCCTCCTTCTCCCTTCTTTCCTATCTTTCACTTTCCTCTTCTACTCTTTCTCTCTCTCTTCTTCCTTCTCTCTTTCTTTCTCTTTTGCTCATTCTCTTCTCTCCTCTTAGCCTCATTCATTAGACATGGTATTAGAGCTTCAAGATTTGGTCCTTTTTCCCTTTCATCTTTCTCTATCTAGTTCCCTTTTCAAATCTAAAAAGCCTAGTTATTCAGGCAATAGGTACAGGCATAGCAAGATGATTGTAGTTAGTGACAACTTTCCTATAGCAAGCAAGCATGAGATATGGCTAGAGCCTTTGGCATATTTGGAGGTAAAATTGTTAACTTAGCAAGTTGTCACTCTTTTCTATGCAACTTTTAGGAATTCCAAGATAAAGTTGGAAGCTCAAGAGTTAGAGGAGGGCAAAAACCTTAGTTACTTCATTGCTTGAGCCCTTTTCTCTTTCTTCACTTGTAAGTTGCCATGGCTGCTAGGCCTAAGAATCTTCAAGATCTTCACTCCTGCCCATCTAAGACATCATCCACCACTTACACTTGATACCTTTCACCCTTAGCTTGAGATTGAGTAGTATTTTTTATGGTATCAATCCTATGTGTCCTCTAGGATGGCCCTCACAATTTTCAATGCAAATCACACTACTGCCCCTACTCCCCTCCTACCTCTCCTTAGTTGTGACCAACCTCTCCCATGGATTCCGTAGTCTTCCAGCAAACAGATTAAGACTCTTTATTAGGATCTTAACCTTCTTTCTCTAGCATTTGAGCTCCCACAAGTTGAAAACCCTAATGCAGAGCAGTGAACTATTTTGGGTAGACATTGAAGCTCATCATGAACTCCCAATTAGTCTAAACCTATATTTCTTCGCTTTTAGATCATGCCACCTCTTGGTATAACAGACTCTGCAATTTAAGCTCATCCAAGTGGGCTATAGTCGTAAAACGCTCGAATAGGGCAACTTCAATACCCAAAGAATGATTGATTTCGAATCTTATGGTCGGCAACTCAATTTTTAAGGGCAAGACACACTCCTCCCCATAAACTAATTTGAATGGGGTGTGGCTAGTGGCTCGCTTAAATGTCGTGTTATACGCCCAAACCGCCACATATAATTTTGTATCCCAGTCTCGCTTCTTTTCAAAAACTATTTTGGATAGGATATCCACAAGCTGCTTGCTGGTACTTTCAACTTGTCCATTTGCTTGCAGATTATAGGGGGTTGTCTTATCATGCTTAATTTTCCATGCTTCAGTCAGGCTTTTAATCACCTTGTTCAAAAAATGGGTTCCATGGTCCGATACTATTTCCTTTGGCAGACCAAAACGGCAGATGATTTGCTTAAGTAGGAAACTGGCAGTCTCTTTTGCATTGTCTTGCCTCATCATCCGTGCTTTTGACCACTTTGTAAAGTAATCAGTTGCTACTATAATGTATATTTTCTAAGTAATAGACGATGGGGTAATAGGTCCCACAAAATCGATGGCCCCCCTTCTCAAATCGAAGGGTAGCCATAATTGGTGTAAGTGGACGCTTTCTATTCTCTCTACTGTCATGTCTTTGATATGTATCACATCTCTTGACATAGTCAAATGAATCCTGGAAGATGGATGGCCACCAATATCCAACTCTTAAAGCCTTTTGTGCCATCAACTGCCTAGCAAAGTGCCCTCCACAAGCAGAGTCATGGCACTCTTCCAGTATAAACGGAACCTCGTGAGGCATCACACATCGGTGATAGATATTATCAACACCTTGCCGATATAGTATTCCTACTATCAAGGAAAATCTCAATGCCTGCTGTTTAATTTTCCTCTTCTCTGATTTTGATAAAGTAGCTCTAGTATCTCCCGTAGAAAGATAGTGCATTATATCAACATCATACCAGGAGGGAATAGATGCCATATCAATCTTGAACAAAGTTCCATGTCACTTCCTTCATCCAAGACCTCTTTTGGCTCTCCAAAATCCACAAGACACTCAACAATGCCATGTAGCTTTGGCGGCTTGCTCTTAATCTCGTAATCAAATTCTTGCAAAGTGATTAACCACTTTACTAAATGATCAGGTGACTGTAACTTATTCAACAACAATCGAAGCCCTTCCGCCTTCGTATAAAAAACCACATTCTCATAAAGAATGTAGTGCCTGAACTTTTTGGTCGCAAATACCATCGCAAGGCACAATTTCTCCATATAGGTGTAGTTAATCTCCGATATACCCAACTTTCAACTAGCAAAAGCTATCAGATGGTACCACTTCTCCTCCCAGATTTGCGATAAGTAGTAACTAATACTATATATGGTTACTGCTGAGAATATATAGAACATTTCACCCTTTTTAGGTGCTTTTAAAATAGGTTTGCAAGCATCATTCCATGCAAACTGACAGTTAAAGGAAAATAGGTTTGTCAGTGGCAACGTTCTTTCTGCCAAGGCATTGATAAACCTCCGACAATACCCTACCGATGACTGAAAGCTATGCACTTCCTTTGGAGTACGTGGCGGACTCATGGTGACTATGACCTTGATTTTTTCAGGGTCAGTCACAATCCCTATGGAATTGACCACATGGCCTAATAGTAGCCCATAAGGCACTCCAAAGGCGCACTTCCATGGGTTGAGAGCTATGCGAAATTGTCTGCAATGCTCGAAACACTTCCTCAAAATAATCAACTGCCTTTCTCTTATGGTGGCTGCCCCTAGGTCATCAATGAATACTTTCAACTCCTCTGGGGAGATGTCACCAAAGGTCTCTTGTCGGCTGTTCTTTGCCACAAACCAGGTGCATTACATAACCCAAATGCCATCACCTAGTACACAAAGGTACCGAAGATAGTGATAAATGTCATTTTTAGCTTGTCTTGCTCAGCAATCGCCATTTGGTTATACCTTGCAAAGCAATCCATGAACGAATATATTTACCTACCCACCAATTGATCCAAAATTTGGTCAATAAATGGCAACGGGTAGTAATCTTTAACAGTCTGTTTATTTAGCTCTCTAAAGTCTACACAAATACGAATTTGATTATTCTTCTTCTTTCTAATCACAACTGATGAACACCATTCAGTATACTGAACTGGGAAGATCAAACACGCTTTTCGCAACTTTTGAAGCTCTTCAAATAGCCCATCCCTTAGTTCAAAAGGCATATGCCTTACTTTTTGATGTATAGGGCAGGTACCTTCCTTTACAAGAATGGTATGCACAGCCAGACTAGGAGAAATACCCCTAAGTTCGAAGCAAAGATGTCGCGGAACTCCTGAATTAGGGACACATAGTCCTCTCTCTCTTTTGACCTGAGCATGGAACCTAATTTGATTGGCCATGAATCATTAGGCATGCCAAGGTCCAACTCAATAACGTCAGCAACTCTTATTCGATCTTGAGGCTCTATCGGCTCATTCAAGGTTATCTGATAAATATCCTCTGTAGTGGACCCTTCTTTAGATCCATTGCTCGATGACGTCTCACTACCAGAGATGGATCATCTATTGTTTCTAGTTCAGTGGAGGATAATGGAGCTCTCTCACTTTGAGGAGACTCAGGGTAAGCATCCACTATTACACAATGGGCACCTGGACCTAGAATCACGCGACCAGCAGGTATATTCAATTGACAGTCTGCCTGTAGAATCCATGGCCTGCCTAGCAAAAATCAATAGCTAGGATGTCATATAAACCTTATTACCGTAAAGTCCAGATAGCACTCCACGCTTACAACTGTAACGTGGACTTTAGTGATGCAACCTTCTGATTGTCTTAGACTATCATTAGCCATCCTAAGAAGTGTGGAGCTGTCTTTTTGGATCTCTAGACCTAACCTCTCCATCAAATCTGAACTCATGATATTGACGGAGGATCCAGTGTCCACGATAGTGTGCTCCACTAATATTCCATCCACATATGATGGAACCCTAGGGTAATGCTTTGTAGCATGATCAAACCAATCTTCTCCCACTCTAGATATGCCCAAAGGTTCTACAATATATCCTATATGCAGGATTTTCTTGAATTCCTTGCGTACTCCTGGAGAAAGTTTAATCAATTGTAGGAGATTTACGTCTGGTTTAACTTTGCAAAGAGAAACTACTAGGTCAAAATCATGGTAGTTAGCCAAAGTTCTCTTCTCACGCCAAACCATTCTCTCCTTTGGTCTTTCAATCGACTTTGGTGCCTCTTTTTTAGCCTTTACCTTCTTTCTTGGCAATCCTTTATCCTTCTCAGGATCAAATTTACTACCAACAGGTCCTAAAGGTCCACCTTCCATATCAAGATTCAGGACTCACTTTTCCCTAGCATCTTGCTTAGGGCTTCCCTCGTCAGGTTTTACAATTCCTTTGTCACCCTCTTTGATCTTTTGACCTCTTGTTACAACTTGTAGATTAGAAGTTTCAACATCATTGACACATACAGCCTCAATAAGGCTGACTCCACTGCCATGAGGCAACTCCTCTACAGTAGCCTTTGCTCGTTGCAGTATTTGTCTTGGTCCCTCATCTTACTAGAGATTATTCCCTTGTGTGCGATGGTTAATAGGACATGGTTGTTTACTCCCTTGTTGGAGAGTACTGATCTTACTCCAACATGTAGCAATTAAGTGGCTAGACTTTCCACAAATATCGCATTTGCCATTAGGGCAATTCCTAGGGAAATGTTGGCCACCACACCACTTACAACTGAATCTTGAGGGGGCACCCTCCTCAGGGCATCGACTCCCTATCAAATTCTACTGCTTCTTAAGAAAATTGACATCCACTACTATTTGTCTATATTATTTGGAAATCATATCGGTATAGTGCTTCATCATGTCCTTAACTTCGCCAAGGACATTAGAGGCACTCAACTCATAGCCATAATCATCTATATGTCGTCCCATCGGCCTAACCACTTGATTAGGAATTGGCTGATGACCTACTGGGACAACATTAGGATTCATTGTTTGGCTTCCACCACTTAGTGGGCCCGTTTGACTAGCCATAGGTATAGTCATGCTAGGAGGGGCTGGTAACATAGGAAAATTTGGCATGATACTCCCTCTTCCATTCGCGTTTGACGTGGGATCACCTTGACTCCCATTGGTCAAGGCCAAATTATTACCATTCCAATTTATCCTTGCTGCATAAGCCGCTTGCAAGTGCGACTCTACTCCTTCTGCCTTGGGTAATAGCAGTGTCAATGTTGGCCAAAGCGATACTACTAAGCTGCACTTGGATATTGAAATCCAATCCATGTAGAAAATATTGCAGCTGTGCAGCCGCTAGAATGGGAACATAAGCATTAAGTTTGTGAAAAACTTGCTTTAGTTTATTGGCATAGGCCTAGACATTCTCATTTGGCTCTTGGCGTGTTACATTCAAGACACGTAACCAATACTGTCCACCCTTCTCAAGAGTAAACTCTCTATGGAAAACCGTAAAGAATTGGGCATTGCTAGTTATGGTTCCGGCTTCTAGACTATTATAGCATACTGCCACTCTTCCTTTTAATGTCATGTTGAAGAACATCATTATGTGTCCTTCATCTTGGATCCGATAGTTGAACATGAGCGTTTGAAACTCCTTAATATGGAGTTCTCCATCTTCTTCTACTAACCCATGGAAAATGGGCAAAGGTGCTCCTAATGAAGGTAAATCCAGTGTACCTACTAGAATTGCGATGGGTTGTGCCATGGCTACAACCGGATTGACAACAGGAGTTTGTATAGGTACAACTACACCCGCACTTGAAGTGGGTTGATTAACTGGAAGTAGGGAAGTACCAACACCTCGACTTCCACTCGAAGAGCTACTCATAACACTTAGGTTATTGGGACCACTGCCACTTATGCGTTATAAGATGCTTCTTTGAGGAGAATATTGCCTTACAATCTCCAACCACCGTCTGGTCCTCTCAACATGTTCTGCTTTTTGTATTTCGACTTGACGGTCCTTGTCAGAGGACATAAACCAAATATTTAGTCCCTAAAAACCCTAGATTTGAGAACCACCACTTATTCACGGCTCCTAGCAGACACACCACTGATGGGACCCTGAATGGGCTAGCACTGGCTATACCACTAGCCGTACCTCTAACTTGCACAAGACAACCCCACGGCCTCGCGGTCCAGGAGCATCTACAGGACACATTGCCCTACCATCGTATGTATAGTTTGCATTTGTATCGTATTTATAGTCCAACCCTTAACCTTCTCAGACTCCTCAGAGGGAGACCCTACACATTTTGGTGCAATTCACCACGTAGAACAACATAGGAGACACCTCTCAGCAGAGCTGATTGCCACAACCCCACTGCGACCCTCCTACACCTTGGGGATTGGCCCCTCGATGCATCGCTAACACATATGAAATAGACTCCACTCTTGGTACCAACATTATATTATTCCAGGAATGTACCAGTACTCACTTACTTGTCTCCTTGGACCCACCATCTAGACCTACAGCTTGGGTGCCTTACTCTCTCTAGCGTGGGTCATTTATACTTCAACCAATTGCTATGCATGCCAAGAATAGATACCATGTGTATGATTCATGCAATGGTAGATGATTGTGTACAAAAAATTATAGTTTAAAATCAGCCTATGTGTCCTGCAAAACCAACCCTTTTAATGAATTTTCGCTAATACACAATGCTTCATTGTAGGAACCTAGCACCAAGGCAAACCTCGTGCTGCTAGATCCATTATTTCCAAATAAACCGCATCCTAAATGTTATACATAAAGAGAACAATCAAACTTTTTATTATTTTAGCGCTTAAACTATGGTGTAATATCATCCTCCCCCTCACCATTTAAATTGTGCTGCGGTGTATAGATGTAGAGGTTCTTTTATGTCATTTTTTGTATGTAAAAGCAATAAATATGCACTTTAACACAAAGGACAAGGGCCAAACTGAGGCTTAATCTCATACTTCAACCCCGTCAGATATTCACATACATAGATCTTATTTTTCCATTTTTTTCAATCGCAAGAAACCCATTTTTTCTTTTTTTCTCTATTTTTCATTTTTATTTTTAATAGAAAATAGAAAATTTCTAGTTTTTTTTCTTATGACAGATCATTTGAACTGAAACTCAATATTTTCCCTTATTTTATCCCATGTCCACTCATTTTTTCCCACTCAAAATTAAAAAAACTATCAATTTCTATCAAAATTAGTGGTTTTTTGGGTTTTGAAAATTTATGGTTGCTATAAATCAATATGGGCTCTACATAATAGTGATTGCAGCCCTCAAACAGAATGTAAGGAACATTCAAATAAAATTTCAGCCCATGTGCATACCATTTAGACCATGAACGATAAAAAACAAGCAAAATTCTTTCATAAAATAGATCATACCGCCTTTTTGCGTGTTTCAGGTTTTTTGAATATTTAATTGGGCTGTTTATTGACCAAGCAAACATGGATTTCAGCATAAATCTTAAGCCTTCAGCCTCTTTAGCCTCTTGGAATAATCCGGTGCCTCCCGAACAAGCATCCATTACCCTATTCTCTTCTTGATTCTTGCCACATGAAGTGCCTCTTAAGGGGAGAGAGAAGGAGGAGAGAGAAAGACTGGTTTTTTATCTCCACAACTAGGCAGCCATTCCATGCGCAGTCTGGGGCGATAGGGAGCAAAGATTGAATGTAGATCAGGCATCAACTTAGTCGGGGGGGTTATTTACAGCCCCCATAGCCCCCTCCATCAAGCATGATGAAGAAAATGGCACCCTCTTTCTAATCACGCAAAAAAAAGGTCCCCCCCTCCCCCCCCCCACAAATTAGTTTTTTTTTTGGCCCCCAAATGGGGCCCCCAAAAGGCATGCCCTTTGGACTTTTAAAGTCCATTCCCACTTGCCATTTGGCCTTGGCCTCTCGGGCACTCCCTCTTCCGCGTCCGGTACCTGAATTGAAGTCCGAAAAATCCTGGGTGTCTGTCTTGAAGCCCTCCATTGCCAGGCATCTCCTAGGGTCTCGCTTGAAATGCAAAAAATTTATGAAAATTTACCAACTGTCATCTAGTGGGTCTTTTAAGCACTTTCGGGCATTGCAGCTTAAAATCGTACGGATTGCAACCGCTGCCTTTGACAAAGTCTATTTTTCCCCTAAAATTCAAAATTTTTGGCTATTTTTAAGTACTTCTCGGTATAAAAAATCATATGTCACCCCTGTCCCCTCTCCCCATCACTTGGTGGTGACCTTGGTGTGAACGTTTTTTGAGAATTTCCCATTGCTTTGAGGACCCCCTAGAGCTTAGTATCTTTAAGGTATTTTTGGTGTTTTTTAATATTTTTATTTGAATATAAAATATTATTTGGTACTTTCATTGCTTGGAGGACCCCCCATCCCTTGGTAGAGGACCCTCCACTACTTGGTGGTGACCCTTGTGAGAACTTTTTCAGAGGATCCCCCATCGATTAGGGGAGGACCCCCCATCACTTAGTACTTTTACGATATTTTTGGTGCTCTTTGGTACTTTTTACTTTTGAATATAAAATAATTTTTGGTGCTATCTATTACTTGGTGGACCCCCATCACTTGGTGGTGACCCTCATGTGAACTTTATCATAGGGCCCCCATCACTTGGTAGTTTTTGGTATTGTATGGTCCTTTTTATTTTCAAATATCAAATATTATTTGGTACTCTGTGGTTCTATTTGGTACTTTTTACATACCTTTATTGCACACATTATAGTGCATTTGAATCCAACTATTTGTGCGTTTTGATACCTCTAGAAACATTTTGGTATATTGTGATTTATGTTTTGGTGTTTTGTGATAACATTGGTACTGTTGGTACTCTATTGATGACATTTTTATATTTGTCATGTAGATGGAATGTAATTTTCTTGCGACCGAGACTCAAGAGGCTCACATCCAGAACAATTTTCTTAAAATGATTATTGCAAAATTGGAGGAAGGCAGAATGTTTGCATTGTTCCCTAGACTTTGGGAACTTGCGTTTCTTGTGGGGAGTCTTTAGACTCTACGTATGTGGTGGGTTCTTTCATACTGGCATGTAGGCATACTAGTCAAGGAAGAGGTGCTTAGGGACCCTAAAGCAAGCAATGATCGGGTTGATACAAAAATGCATGTGAAAATTGTTGAGATTCAGCAATCACACTCACTAACAGCCTCTTTGTATGGAGCTTCAGGGCCAAGGACATGCAGGCTTACCTATCCCATATGCATAGTGGTGCCTATTGCAGTTTCCTACTTTCCTATAAAGCATTGTACTTGCTTCCTTTTCTTAATGCAATGATAGTACTCTTTTCTTATCAGTAAAGTGTCAATGTCATTGTCCACATACACAAGATTGTGTTTACGAGTCCAAGTCTCAATCTTGGAACCTAATTCACTTGTGCAACAAACAGTGTCTTTGTCTCCTCCATCATGGGTTTACTCTTCTCCTTCCATCCACCATAACTCACTGCCATGTCCTAGATCCCGCTCATTCTCACATGGTATCAGAGTGCAATCGGGCATGGCCTAGCTCATTTCACTCCTCTCTCAGCTCCTCTTCACTCAGTCAAGCTCAATCCCAGCTAATGAGCTCATTTCTAAACTCTATCTCCACTTGACCTGTGGCATCCATAGCCAAACCTACACCCTGCCTCCTTGGAGCTTCTTGATCTCCCTCCACAGTCAATATTTCAACACGCTTTCTTCTGGAGATATGTTCCTTGGCTCAGGGCGCTACCTGCTGTCACTTCAAACACCGACATTGGTGACCTATAGCTCCAGCATTGCGTGATTCGTCAGTCGCAGTCCAAAAACAACGCCTTCTGTTCGTACAGCCTGACGTCCATCTGCGCAGCACGATTCATCCTGGGTCTTTAGGGATTTTGAAGCCTATCACTTAGGCTATCTCCAGCTTGAATCTTGAGGCATATGGTTCAGGCTATGAGCTGGAATCTCAAAAAAACCAGTCGCGCAGAAACCCTAAAAGAAGACCATCATAACTCACTTCACTTTCTCTCTCCTGCCACTTAAATCAAGGAGGGGAGATCTCATTAATCTACTAAAGTTCTCAACAAGACAAGCATCAAATCAAGGAGGGGAGATCTGTGAAGCACTTGAAGACCCATTGGCACTTGAAGAACCATTGAAGATTTGAAGACTCAAGGAAGAAGATACAAACATAGTGTCCATTGACACTCATCTAGTGCTCTTAGCACTTGTGTCTTGTGACACAATCAACTCTTCTGCTACTGCAAATTGAGAATTTTGGAGCTGATTTGCTGCTAATCTTGCAACCTCAACATGGAAAAAGACTCTCCAAATGCTCGATTCAAAGGAGTTGGGTTTCACACCTGGCAAACCTGCATCAAGCTCATCCTGATGAAGAAGGGTCTCTGGGCCATCACAAATGGCAAAGAAAAGAAACCTCGAGATGCGGACCTTGCCATTACTTGGCAGAAGAATGATGACAAGGCGCAAGCCATCATTAAGCTGGAATTGGATGACAACTACATCCATCATGTGGATGCCTGTGACACGTCCCATGACACTTGGGACAAATTGGATACCTTATTTGGTGCACAGTCAAAGTCGTCTAAGTATGGTCTATTGATTGAATTTTTTTGACTTGATATGAAGCCTCATACATCCCTGGCATCCCATCTGAACTACATGGAAAGCCTGCTTACTCAACTTGCAGGGATAAAGCTAAAAATGGATGAAGATGTTTGCATTGGTGTCTTGTTAAAAAGTCTGCCTCCTGCCTATGATAATGTATCAACCACTCTAACCAATATGCCTGATCCTCAACTTGTTGATATTAAAGCCTCTCTGCTAGAGGAAGAAAAGAAACTTAAAAGCAAAGAAGAGCCTAGCACTTCAAAGGATGAACAAATGTTATATGTAAACAACAGATACAAAGGTAAAAAGGAACCGCTCTTCTGTGACTTCTGCAAAAGGACCGGACACACTGAGAAGTTCTGTCATGCTAGGAAGAGGTCCCAAAAGGCTTATCTTGCAGCTGTGAAAGAAGAAGAAGACCATGGACCAAAAGATGAAGATGAAGATGAAGATGAAGACCACCAGGATCGGAAGGACAAACCTCATCAGTCCTTCTACTCTCATTTCTCTGATAGACTGTTTTAAAAGCCTTGTATTTTCTTGCCCTAATGCTTCTTGTCGTAAGCTTTGTAAACTCCTCATGTAAGCAGGCACTACAGTCCCTGTACACTTTGCGAGGCCCGTGTTATAGCCTTTGGATGTCCATCCTGTTTTGGTGCCCACACTTAGCCTTTTCTGCAACAGCCTCTCGTGTCTACCATGTTTGTGGTGTGCCCACACTTTGCAGGTGGTTCTCATTACAACCTCTACACACTTTGTGTCTTTCTAGTTGTGATTGAGGAGGGGTGTTGAGATTCAGCAATCACGCTCACTAACAGCCTCTTTGTATGGAGCTTCAGGGCCAAGGACATGCATGCTTACCTATCCCATATGCACAGTGGTGCCTACTGTAGTTTCCTACTTTCATATAAAGCATTGTACTTGCTTCCTTTTCTTAATGCAATGATAGTACTCTTTTCTTATCAGTAAAGTGTCAGTGTCATTGTCCACATACACAAGATTGTGTTTATGAGTCCAAGTCTCAATCTTGGAACCTAATTCACTTGTGTAACAAACAGTGTCTTTGTCTCCTCCATCATGAGTTTACTCTTCTCCTTCCATCCACCATAACTCACTGCCATGTCCTAGATCCCGCTCATTCTCACAAAAATACCCATTGAGCCTACTATCTATGAAGAGCAGAAGGGGGCATTGGAAGGAGAGGAGGAGCCAGCTATGGTTCCTATCTTTAGAGAGCTAAAGGGAGAGCTTGAAGGAGAGGAGGAGCCTGCTATGGTTCCTATTTGGAGAGAAAATGGGGGAGCATGAGGGAGAAGGGAAACCCACTATGGTTCTTGAAAATGAGCAGAGACCAAGTGAAGATAATATGTAACTCTCCCACTTTTGAGTTTAGCTATTTTTTTAGTCTCCTACACATACCTAATTTGTTACCATATTTTGTAGCCCTAAGAGCTTGGTGTCTCTGCCATGGAAAGTAAGCTTCTAAGTGATGTTATTGCAAACAAATGACAAATTGATAATCATTGATTTCAATGCGGTGCTCTTGAAGGAATCAAAAGGACCTTTTAAATAGGATTGGTTGTTGGAGGGATCCAAACTAGTCTGGGTCAGTGAGGATTGTTACTGTATGGTGAGGCCTAGAGCCAAATAGTTCCTACTATCATTGGGGGCCAAAGCAAGTATCATGATAATGTAGGAAGCCAAAGGTGATGCGAATTTGGTCTACATGCTTCCCCTACACACTACAACAAACGATGAAATTCTTACATGTAAAGCTACTTGGAAGCTGTCGGTATTTCTATGTCATTTTGTAGACTTTCAATTGATTAAATCTTACATTCCTATTTCTATATGAGCATATCTATTCTCTCCAAAAGATTGTGAAGTGTGGCAAAAGAGTTTTCACCAAATCCCTCATGTTGATGAGCAATATTGGAAGAAGCATATGTTATTAAAGTGCTTGTGAAAAGTGTGGGAAAAACACCCTCGATTTGATGGCAGCAACACCATACTCCTGGAGGACTATTGCTACTACAAGTCTCTAAAGAATGAATATGAAAACTTTTTAGCTATTCATTCCTATGTACCAAAGGTTGAGCCTCGTAGCAGATCGCTATATCTAAGGGGAACTAATGAGCCCTGGCTGCAAGGGTGGATCAAAGATTCCTATCCATTGGCCTACAATAGGAAACATCTCGTGTATGATGTAGAAGATGACTTTTTGTCTCTGGCAGTGACAAATTATTTCATTCAAAAGGAGGGTTATTCGTATCGGTCTGAAAGGCCAAATGTATGAGTTGTTCCAGCTAGTTCTAAGGTCATTAGTATGAGATCTCTTCCTTGTCAAGATTGACCAAGGTGCTAGTTGCCAATCCCAACCAGGTCTTTAGTTCCTATATACATATGGTTATTCTCTCTTCAGAGTTTTGAAAATACTCCTCAAAGGATAACAATAGCATGAGCTTGTTAGAAACATGTTTTTCTTAACTTTTTAAAAATTGGAGTTGAAACTTCTTTGCAATTTGTAATAGAGTTCCATGTTATTAAAAGTGATTGCATCTTAGGGTTATATTTAGTCGTGGAAATGTTTATAGGAGGAAAACTGTAGACAATGTGCTTAGGACCATGATAGAAAGACGCAATATATCTCTCCATCATTAAGAGGGATGGAGTATATATTCTTGTTGAATTTCCATAGAGCTATTGACAACTTGTCTTAGTATATGCTTGTATATCAATTCAAGTTAGAATAATTTTCTTAGTGTGGAAAGAACATTTTATTTTTCCTGACTTGCTAGAAAGCACATTGACTTCACTAGGTTGGATTTGAAATTATGTGCAATAGTATTTTTGTTTGAGGTTGTCTTATTGTCAAATGTTTGGAAACTTCTTATTTTGGTTAGGTAGTGAGGTAAGGGTTTACATTGACCTCATTGCCATTTAATATGTGCAAAAAAGTATATGTCGAGTTTGCATGACATTGGTGAGCCTCAATTCTTATGTTGTAATCTTTTCTAAATTGAGCTACCTTGTTTGAAATTCTTAAGTAACAACGAATGCACATGGAAGCTAATGTTGATACAAGTTGATGAACTCTAATCAAAGAGAAGCATATTTCTATAGAAAAAACAACATGAAGCCATCACCATGATTCAAGAATGAAGATACATATTGGTATGTCCCCACCACTCATAAGGGGTTGAAGTTGTTTTGGCAAAAGGGACCCATAGTAAAAAGGCCCCTAAAATGGGATTTTGTCAATGCATCTCGGATTTAAGTGGGGCCCTACAAACCTCAAGCATCAACCACTATGCCCATTTGTGCATTTGAAGAACTATGAAGAAATATTAGAGTCAAACTTGAAGCAATAGAAAAGGGACCCATTCCTCCATTCACTAGACTATAGTATTTAGACTCATACCGATTGTATTGTAATCTCGTGAAGGCTACCTTTATCTATGCTTGAGTCTAATGAGTTGACATCCTTACCGTTTTCTTATCTAGCTAAACTATGCAATCTATGATCTAGGCATAGTTAATTTCATTCCTTTTTCTCATAACCTCAACTTCTTGTAGCTTGTGGTGATGATGATTATGTGGTGATGCAATGTTATGGGTGGCGATACATGGTGATCTATGTGCTTTTATAAATGTCGATGTTGATTATTGTATTGTAATATGCACTACAAGAACTATCACACAGCTCAAGGTAATCAAAGAACCAAAAAGCCTCATTCTCCACATAGTCACTAGATTGTATGGTTATGTTATGACTATGTGGTACCTCGATGTTGTGAGTGTGGCAATAAGTGGTGATCTTCAAGCTTTTAAAAATGTCATTGTTGACTAGGGTATATTAGGAAGTTATATTAAGGAGGTGACTATCGTGTTGATATGGCCTGTTATCACTTGGTGGTGACCTTCATGTGATGTGAGCCCCCCATGGGTCACCACCAAGAGAGGGAGCTCCATCACAATAGTGGAGTTCCCTCCCACCAC
This sequence comes from Lygodium microphyllum, assembly GCF_053477565.2. Lineage (NCBI taxonomy): Eukaryota > Viridiplantae > Streptophyta > Polypodiopsida > Schizaeales > Lygodiaceae > Lygodium > Lygodium microphyllum. The sequence goes on from NC_141145.1 coordinate 70,635,419, forward strand.
TTAGTGGTGACCCACATGGGTGGCGAGGGTGAGCGCTACAACTGCCAAGTGTGATACTATGTTGCGTGTGTCAGTGGTCATTTGTCTAACACATGCATGGTCCTATGTTTGCCTACAATATGTGGCTTGGGGAAGAGGGTAAACCTCTTTTCATTCTTCACATCAGTGGTCATCTGGCTAACAAAGTCCATGTTGACCTACCCTTCCTTGTTGCAAGAGGCCTCTAACTTGTCATAATGTGACTGCCTAGTGAAAGAAATAAAGAGGATTAAAGTTACAAAAACAAAACATCACCAAACTTTCAACCATTATACCATTACCAACCATTGTTGCAATGACCACTAATTTATCAAATGTACCAAAGAGCACCAAATTCCCCCCAAACGATACCAATAATAGCTACAAAAAACACCAAAGGGAACCTTTGTAGAAAAAAATAGTATGATGAAGCACCAATAAACACCAAAAATACCAAAGAATACAAGAAAAAAGTTAGTACCAAAGGAACCAAAAGAGTCCAAATGTACCTTCAACAGTTTGCTTCATGTACCATAGAGCTTTAAGTGCATCGAGTACAAAAACCACCAAAATATACCTAAAAGAGACCGAGGCGGTATCGACTAGCTTTTTAGTAACGAAAATAGCTAGATAGTACTTAGAAGCTTCACATGACACTCAAACGATTTCAAAAGCAACAAATGTATCCAAAAATTTAGAATGCTACAAAAAGATTAAGAGGAAGTACCAAAAAGTACCTATTGCATCAAAGGTTCCAAAAACCATTAGAAGCAACAATTGCCCCAAAGGTTAAAAAAGAATGTACCAAGTTCTACCAAACGCTTCAAGTACCAAAGATCTTAAAATATATCAAAGAGTGCAAGAACCACCAAAATATCCCAATAAGAGTTCAAATACCACCAAAGGTTCAAAAAAGCACCATTTGCACCAAAGGTTCAAAAAGAATGTACCAAGTTCTACCAAATGCTTCAAGTACCAAAGAGCTTAAAATATACCAAAAGAGTATAAGAACCACCAAAATATCCCAAAAAGAGCATGAGGCACTACAAATAAGCTTGTTAGTGATGACGAGAACAACCAAAAAGAGTACCAAGAAACACCAAATGGTACTAAAAGGGTTTCAACAATACCAAATTTATCCAAAATAACCAAGTACTACAAAATTATTAAGAAGAAATAAAGCACCAATTCCACCAAAGATTCAATAATCCCAAAGTACCAAAAACCACTAAATGCACCCTACATTTTCATGTGTACCAAATGAAACCCCTAATTCTAATGCACCAAAAAGAACCAAATGTATCAAACAAGACCAAATGTACCAAAAAGTACAATAAACACCAAAATATACCAAAAGAGTCAAAGTTTGTACCAACGAGCTTTTTAGTAAGGAGATTATCCAAAGAGTTTTGAGGAGCACTAGATGAAAGTGAAAGGGTTTCAAGAGTAGCAAATGTATCCAAAACCACCAAGTGCTCCCACAAGATTAAGAGGCAGTACTACGGACAAACCAAGACAAAGTACATTGAGTATACTTACTCAAGCTCAAACTCTTGTCCTAGCCATTTTATGTTCTTGTTGACCTCGAGAAACACAATATTAGTGAGCTTGGGAATCTCCCAATTCCCATTTTTTGAATACTAAAAAGGTGGCACCTGGATAACATTCCCATAAGTTTCTCAAAACCATATGATGTGACCTATCATTGGAAAGCGCTTGAAAAATTGAATCTATTGAGCTATAGAGCGCTCGATTCGGAGTTATAATGGTCAAGTTATGACAAATCCAAAGATTTGACCACATGTCCCAAACTTATGGGAAATTCCCATATTCCCCAATATGGTGTTGAGACATTATAGCATTCGTTGGCTTGCCCTTAGATCAACCTCCACCTCCTATATCTCTGCATCATTACACGGAATTTGCTAACGGAGCTCTTAGAGGCACTCTTCATACACTTTAATATCATCCTTTATGTGCTTGACCATTGCATTCAACCCCTTGTACCTAAGCAACACCTCCTTCTTTTGTTGGATCGAAGGCTTGAGATCTGATAGCTTATTTAGTGTACCCTTGGTCTTGCTAGGCATCCTCTCCAACAATGACTCCAAGTCAGCAATGTAATCACATACTAGCCTTACATACCCAATCCCTAGCTCTATATAAATCTTGCTCACAGACACTTTGCAAAGTGAGGCTTTTTTTAAAGAGGGGAATTAGCCTAAGAGGCATCATTTTCCCTTCTCCATGTCTCAATCTTCTTTTCCAACCCCCTGGCCTAGTCTTGCACATCTGAATCACACTTTCCCTAAACCTAGCCCATGCCACTTTGTGGCCTACAAGGTCTTCCATCCCCTCATGGCATTGCTCAAACTCATAGCACAATGCAAACTTGGTTGTGATCTCACTAGAAGATGAAGGTGTGATACACTTTGTGAAAAAGCAACCTACAATCTTCTGCTGAGTGAGGGTGCATGTGGCTTAGGTAGATATTTGCACCTTTTTTGTACTTGTATTTGAAGATAGCCAACCATTGGTCTTCATGGAGGGTATCTTAGCCTAACCTTTTTTGTACTTGTATTTGAAGATAGCCAACCATTGGTCTTCATGGAGGGTGTCTTAGCCTAAGTCATTTAGAAGAACCCCTTCCAAACTCAAGCCATACTCTTGGTATAGCTCCTCTACTGATGAATAGCAAAATTTTCTCAATTGTGGATACTCTTCCATTTTATTTTTCCCTGGGAGATGTCAATTGATAGTCATGGTTAGACATACCATGGCCCTCTTTTGAAAGTAAAAAAATGCTTAATGTATATAAAATTTGGGATGATGTTAGACACACCTCCCTAGCATTATTATTAGCTATTGCTCATTAGTGTGGGAGTAATGGGAGTGGCAATGTAGCTCATTTTCTTTATCAAAATTTAGTAAAGATGACCACTAGTCTAGTCAACTCTAGTTTTTGCTATCTACAATCAAGTGTGGAGAAAATCTTAGATTCTTAAAACTAGATAATCATATCAATAGTTATAGTTGACCCTTCTAGTGTGTTGATCAACGAATAGGCAATTACAAACTAGAGAGTTGCAAATCGCTTTGGAAAGTCTACTAACTTCTCATTGTGCCCACGTAGCACATCCTTCTTCATGTCTTCAGATTTTTTTGTGAAACCAAACCCAAGCTCGAAGAATAACCCTATCATGACATCTTTCTTATAAGATATTGTAGCTTCTCATAAATGTATTTGCTTTGTGGGTAATTTTTATCAAATACTAAAAAGAATTGAGTGTTTTCTTTGGCATCAATCCACCAACAATATCTTGGCTTCTTCCAAGCCTTATTTGCAACTTTCATGGCTTCAATCTCTCCTACATCCTCTTGCATTCACATTGCTATATAAATATTAACTATGCATATGTATGCTAAAGCAAAAATTTTATCTATCTCAAGGATACAATCAAAAGCTAGTATCCTAAGCCTCGTGGTGGCCAACTTGGCCTATAGTGGGAAGAGCTACAATTTGATTGCCATGCATATGCAAGGCTGCAAACACGAGAAGGGGAGATAGGGTTGCAATTTTGGGCACTGGTTAACTCTCTAACCTATAGGCTTTTCTTACCTCCTAAACACAATTTTCACCCTTGCCGCATACGAGGGTCACGATCATGTGATTTGAGAACCCTCCACCATTGAGATGGGGATTTCTTGGTTGGTGCTCGCCCATATATGGGATTCACCACTCAAAAGGGTCACCATCAAGCAATATAGCACTCTCTGCTCTTGGGAGGGGCCTTTCTTCCTTCGCAACAGTGACCATTGTGGGTTTAAACCACATGAGGGTCATGACCAAGTAACAAGATCTTAGGAATTGAAATAGTGAGATCGACCATATGTGCCACTATGGCATACTACATGAAATCCTAGATAAATATAAGAAAACATAGAATAAAAAAAGTGAATTCCAAACAAAGTAATATCATGGAAGCTCACCTTTAGGTTCTATTGAGGATTTGTCTTCATCATTAAACCAAACTAACAATTTTCTCAGATTTCTTTATAGAGCAGCTATCCTTGCTTGGACCAGTGATTGGGGTTTGCATCTCCTCCAACACGAACTGCAATGTCTTATTGATGTTGCAAGGAGATTTCATCCCCTCGATATTCTTTCATCATTGGGGGCTTCATTGGGGTGGTTTTATTGGTCCCCTTCCTTGATGGAGTCCTCATGGCAATAGGCAAGCAAGAAATTGGGTGTAAGACACTAAGAAGAGAGTTTGAGTGGCACAACAAAGAGCCCTAGGGGTTGCATTGAGAGCTTAATGGCTAGAGGGGGATCATGTTGTATCTAGGGCAATGAGCTTTAACATGTGTCTAGTGTCCCATCAATTGGATGATGGCGAAATTCATTTGTAGTATAGGACATTTCTTAGTAGTTCAAACTCGAGTATACTCAACTAAACTCCATCCATATATAATCATAATAACACCATAGATGTACATCACGGCTTGACATCATTTGTATCAATGACGTGCTCAAAATTCTATACAATTTTAACTTTTCTTATTTAGGGATTTCCCTCCAATCCAAATTAAGAATTAATGGAAGCACCAACCGGGCACAGACAAAATTGGTCATTTTATTATACCACCGAGCTATGCTTTCACCCACCAAGGGCTATGTTTCCCCTGGATTGAGATTTTTTTTTCCAAGTGGTGTATTTTATAAATTGCACAACACTTTCTCTCACCTCAATTTCTCACAAGGCCAACAATTGACCTCAAAACTCCCCTAATGGAATAAATGAGAATGTCATTAAAAATTTTGAGGACAAATTCATCTAGGCATGGATGGAAAATATATTTGACTAGCCTATTAAAAGTAGCATGAGTGTTGGTTGGTCCAAAAGACATTATGGTGAATTCATAATGGCCATACCTGGTGTTGAAGACCATCTTTGGTATGTTTTCATCCTTTATCTAGATTTGATAATACTCAGACCTTAGATCAATCTTAGAAAAGATTGTTGTCCCTTGCAATCAATCCAATAGCTCATTGATCTAAGGAATGGAATACTCATTCTTGATTGTGACTTGATATAACACCCTATAATCGATACATAGTCTAAGGGTCCCGTCATTCTTCTTTTGTAATAGAACAGGAGAACCCCAAGGAGAGTTGTTGGAATTAATAAATCCTTGATCAATAAATTACTTTAACTACTCATTCAATTTGATTACCTCAAGGATTGACATTTTGTAAGTGTAACCTGTCCCCCTGTCCACTTGTAGGACATGTCTTAGCAGCCCATCGAGAAGAGAGTCTAGAAAGCATCGCCCGGCACTCACAAGGAATGTCATAGGGTTTGTGATCAAGGTCTTCCTGAGTTTGCCATGAAGTGGAGCATCTGGCCGTTCCCACTTAGGAGCGATCTGAATTAGGGTTTTCTAATGGTCAAGTTTCTAGGAGGTAGCTAGCGTCGAGCCCCAGACGAACCACTTTGCGCAGAAACATCACGGTCAAAGCGGATTTATATTGCACTTGGTTCAAGAAGAATGGAAAATGAGAGGGATGCGAAGCTTGATCTCTCTCCCTGTAAGACATAGTCCCATTCCATTCCCCTAAAACAACATAAATCGGGACTCTTGCTCTATAGATTCTAGGTCATTGTTATCTCGTAGTCAATTCCTTTGAGAAAAGTTCCTGGCCAATTGCGACCACCCTTCTGTAGGACTGACCTGGAGTCACGTCCACTGCACTTTCCTCGGGTTTCTTAGTTATCTAATTACCTACCACATTTAGTTTGACAAGCAAAAACAGCTTCCTTAGTTAACCAAATTAATCATTGGCTCCTTCACATAACTTAAGCACTGACACAGAAAAACAATGTCAAGCAAGTTCCTTTTTCAACATTTGATCTTTATTTATCATAGTCTTTGGAATACATCAAATAAACCTGCTCGAAGGCTATCCCAGCAATCCTCAGGGATCACTATTCCAAGTTCCGCCCGTTCACTAGTATGCGGGCCTCGAGATCCCATCTCAAGTCACGTCGGACTCTTGTGCAGGATCCGAAGGCAAGGAATTTATGGCCAGAGCCTCCCCTGGCACCCAAGCATCCTCCTGCTCCAAGTAGCACCCACGGAGAGACCTCTTGTGGCGGGTTCGGTCCACATACTCGGCATGGCTAACAACCCCTTTGGATAGGGTTAGGCAGACATTCTGAGGTAACTGATGCTGCCTCTCCCTCCAGGCTTTTAACTTGAAGCATTAGTTGTTTTTCCTGAATTAGTTTCTTGAGCAAAGAAGTATAAACAGTGCACTTAAGTGTACAATCACGAGCATTCCAGTGGTCGTTTGTATGGCCAACTGCTAAGGTGTGATTCTTTCTTCCCGAATACTTTCAGCATTCGATCCTGGATCAATTGCAACTTGGTAAGATCTCAAGGGTTTCGTAAGCTGAGTTGCTTGTTTACCCTTTTTCCTTGGGTTAGGGTTTATACCCCATTGACCCAAATTGTCTCTTCCTTAGGTTTCCTTAAATTATAGACAATAAATCCTCGAAAACCTTGTCGCCCTAACTTGGTTGGTCAATTGCTTTCTTGGCAATTCATTACTACCATGGCTTGGCAAATCAGTCCCAAGGAAGAGTGTTGTAGCAAGATGACTACTCAACTTCTAGAAAATTAGACTTGTAATTAGAACTCGCCAGACTTTGTCTAAGGAATAACAATACTATTTTGTGATTTAGACACAAAACATATGACGTTACACCTTGTTGCACAAGATAGGTGTCAGCACCTAGCTTGTGGGATTATATCTCTCATCGTACGGTATTTCTTGATCAAGAATACCTTTGATCAAGATATAGGGATTGGGAGTCCTATTGACCCAATCCAAAACCTTGACCTTACTAGGCTGATAATCGTTTTGGCCCTAGGGTCCCTAAATTCCTTGCGGAGACCTAGCATTTGGTCAACTGATCCTTAGGGTGCGAACCCTAGATCATTCTTGCATGGATGATTAGATAATCCTAACATTTCGAGAATGTGGGTAGGACCTTTAAGATCGGAAATATTAAATTGGCACCCCGAGTGTGATACTAGGCAGAATTTTAACATAACTTAACCCTACCTAGCACATTGAGGTGACTGTCATATGCTAACTGATCATACATTTATGAATTTCATGTAAGCTACTCATTTACACGTGAATTACTTAGTTGATCTAACCAACCCACGATTAAAGATGATCTTCCCTTTAAAGATACAAATACTTTCTTCTAAACTTGCAAGTACTTTCCCTAAAAGATGTAAGTAACTGCAAGATGTGTGAGATGTATCATTCCATGCGAATATGCAATTTCAAGACCATAGACCTTTTTGCCTTTATGCAACTATAGGATCTATAGTGATCTTTATTTTCCTTGCCCTATGTGATATTGATTGATATTCAGAGCTATTCTTATAAACCCTACGTTTTATGTATCGAATTCAAGCTTTAGTATTTTGATGAAGATGCATCCTTTCCCAAATTTGAACTTTGATAAAAAGAATTCCATGCATGGATGTATCATTCTTTCACGATCAGATGCCAATGAATACATCATTGACTTAATCCTTCTTTTATCGCTTATCCAGCCTAAAATGAAGCCATCATTGCATGCGAATTGCATAATATATATATTTTATTATCAAGGTTCATAAATATTTTTCCTTTCAATGCAACTATTTAGACATCATTTAATGTTCGTCTACGATTATCTTCTACATGAGTCACAACCAAGAATTTATTTCATAAGTGCATTATGTGTCATAAGCTCTATCCTTTGCGAGATGCAACAAGGACACCTTCGCACAATTTCATCTTTAAACTTATGCAACATACGTTCAAAAATGTGACTACCCTTGACCATGGAAATGCAAGTACTCGTCATGCAACTAAACTTGTAAGTCGAACAAGTATGCATTTATGTTTTCCTACGTGAATTAAAACATGCTTTATGCATCCTTTCCATGCAAGAATATTATTCGAAACTTGGGCATTCAATATCGCGGCATTGTCCACTCTCGTAATTTGGGTGGAAGCTCTCATGTGCTCTCCTCTTGACTTTTTCTTAGGAGCCATTGACGCAGTAGACTTCAACTCAGCGAACTCCCCTTTGGCACCCCTTACGAGTTTGGGAGTTGCTATTTCCCAAGACCTCCTTCTCTACGCAGGAAATAGGCCTTGCAAGACATGGTTTTTAAAAGAACCGGGAGGCATGGGTGAACTTGGCCTAGAGAAGCTTCAATAGAAGCTTCTCAAGCTTCTGGAAACACAGGGAGATGACGTGGAGTGATGTTGGTGAGGATGGCAATGATGATGATGATGATGATGATGATGATGATGACGATGGGGGCGACAACAACTTGTGATGACGGTGGCAGCTCGGCAATGATGGCGGGTAGCTCCTTGATGGTGGGCAACACCATGATGCCCCTCCCAAGCTTGGGAGGGGGGTTTATATGGGGTGAAGGTGGGGGGGGGGGGGGGGGGGTGGCCACACAAGTGGCAAGTTGCATGCCCTCCTCCCCATGCCCCTCTACACTCCAACACCTACTCACTCTCCCCGCCATGCAACGGGTGAAGGGGAGGGAGTTATTAAAAGAATTTGCAATTAATTCATTATTCTTTATCCGGTGAAGGTGTGTTCTCATGGTGGACTACGGTTTTGAGCCATGGTTTCCTATGCACAACGGTGGGGTGGGTGTTTGTTAGTACACAAGGATGGAGCACTTAGCCTAGAGTTTTTCTATTGTGGGAGGTCACTTTGAATCGTTTTTGTGTGAGATCTAGGGTCTTTAATATTTCGTTGTAGAAATATTACATTCTCTCCCCCTTAGAGGAATTGAGATGTCCTCATCTCGAGAAAATCTGGGGGTATTGTTGGTTGAGAGTACTTTCATCCATCCAAGTGGCATCCTCTTCGGGGTAGTCTTTCCATTGGATGAGGTGTTCTCTCAAGGTCTTGGATCTCAAATGCCTCTCCCTAACATCTAAGATTCTATCATGCCATAGCTCCAGGACTCCTTGGCTAGGCATTACAATTTTTTGATCATCAAGCACGTGACTAGGGTTAGGCACATACTTTTTTAATAGGCTGATATGGAATATGTTATGAACTTTTAGGTTTTCAGGGAGTTGAAGTCTGTAAGCATTAGGCCCTAGGTACTTGAGAATCTTATAGGGTCCACAATACCTTGGACTCAGCTTTTTGCATTCACCCAAGGATAGGGAACTCTTTTTTGGACGTACGTGAATGAAGACCGTATCCTCTTCAACGAAGGACCTGTCTTGACGTTTCAAGTTTGCATAGGCCTTCTGTCTGTCCTTGGTGGCTTGGATGTCCTGTCTTATTGATTTGATTTGGTCATTCATGTCTTCCAGCATCTGCTTTGAAGCTTCAACCCTCAAGGTTGGATCTGAAAAGCTCAAAGGAATACGACAATCGTGCCCATACAATGCTTGCAAAGGGGTCATCTGAATGCTTTGTTGGTAAGAAGCATTGTAGGCAAACTCAACCAGTGGCAAATATTGAATCCACTTTTTGGGTTAGCGACAGCAGTGTGCCCTGAGCATATCTTCAACGACTTGGTTGACTCATTCTGTTTGACCATCAGTTTGGGGATGATAAGCTATACTGAAACAGAGTTGAGTCCCAATGGCCTCAAAGATAGCCCTCCAGAAGTGTGAGGTGAAGAGAGAGTCATGATCACTAATGATTCTTCTGGGTAACCCATGCAGTTTGAATATCTCCTTGATGAATAACCTTGCGATGTCTGAGGCTTTATAGTTTGTCTTAACAGGGATAAGATGTGCAACCTTGGTGAGCATATCTACCACGACCATAATGGAGTTGTATCCTCCCTGAACTTGGGGCAGGCTAACAACAAAGTCCATACTAATGAATTCCCATTTCATTTGGGGAATGTCAAGTGGTTGCAATTTCCCTGGCATTTTGACATGTTCGGCCTTAATGCGTTGACAAGACAAACATTTTGTGACATATTTGAGAACGTCACCTTTGAGCCTATAGCTCTTCCTGACCGCATTAAGGGTCTTGGCATAGCCAGGATGTTCTGAGAAAGGGAAGTCATGGGCTTCCCAAAGTATCTTTTGCTTGAGTGATTGGCTTGTCGGGAACATAATCTTGTCCTAAAGTAGACAAGTCCACTATGGATAGAGAATTCTTGATACTTCGTTTGTAGCTTCGGGTCTTGATCTTTGATGGGGATCTCCCTTAGTAATTTCTGATAGGTTGGGTCATGGCATGCCTCTTCTCTAGCTAGCTCAAGAATTGGGTTGTTTGGCATGGATACCTTTGTGGCTAGAGATCTTCCTGTTGATGGATCTTGCAAAATCAAAGAATTCAAAAATGCCTTGCGACTGAGTGCATCAGCAACTACATTCTCCTTTCCAGGTCGGTATTTGATCTCAAAGTCATATTCTTCAAGTACTTCAATCCATTGACGTTGCCTCATATTGAGCTCATTCTGGGTGAAAATCCATTTAAGACTTTTGTGGTCCATCACTAAGGTAAATTTGTTACCCAGCAAGTAGTGTCTCCAAAGTTTTGAGAGATAATTCCTTTCATGGCTCTTCAGTTTCCTTGAAGAGTATGCTATGGGATGACCTTCTTGCATGAGCACACATCCTAAGGCAAGTGCGCTAGCATCAGTTATCACTTCAAACTTCTTACTAAGATAAGGAAGTTTTAGGATGGGTGCTGATACCAAGCTTTGCTTTAGTTTGTCAAAGCTAGATTGTTCAACAGGTGACCACACAATTGATACTTGCTTCTTTAGTAGATCAGTCTCACAGGTGTTGCAATCAAAGCATAGTTTTTGATTAAGACCCTGCACCATCTTGTCAATCCAAGAAAACTACATATTTCTTTGACAGAAGTTGGTTTTGGCCATTCCAAAATGTCTCTCGGATCTACTGAAATTCCTTTCGCTGATACAATGAATCCCAGATATTCAATCTGTCGCTTGAAAAATGTACACTTCTTCTTCTTGGCATAAAGCTTGTGTGCCCTCATTGTTTCGAGGACAATGCGAAGCTGGGGTTCATGATCTTTTTCCTGCTTTGAGTAGACTAGGGTATCGTCAAAGAAGACGAGTATGAAGTCATCAAGATAGGGCCTAAAGATATCTTGCATTAGCCTGTTGAAGGTAGCAGGAGCATTTGTCAGCCCGAATGACATGACCAGGAATTCAAAGTGTCCATACCTTGTGCTGAATGCGGTCTTTGGGATATCTTCTTTCCTGATCCTTATTTGATAATATCCAAACCTGAGAACTATTTTAAAGAAGATCATCTCACCTTAAAGACAGTCAATAAGTTCATCTATCCTTGGAATGGGGTATTTGTTTTTAATGGTCAATTGATTCAACCCTCTGTAGTTAATGCATAGTCGAAGCGTTCCATCTTTCTTCTTCTGGAACAGCACTGGAGCACCCCATGGCGAACTGTTAGGATGGATGTAGCCTTGGTCTAACAGCTGCTTGAGTTGCTCTTTCAGCTCAATCGCTTCCGGGATGGACATCCTATATGGTCTGTTTGCAATTGGTGCAACTCCCGGCGCCATCTTGATTTCATGATCGACTTCCCTTTGAGGATGTTCTGTTAGCTCTTCAGAAAATACGTCTGTGTATTCTTTTAACCATGAAGGTTCTTCCCTAGATTCCTGATTCTGATCTAGCTTATTTAGTTTAATCAAATATATAGGTAGGCCCTTCCTAACTCCTTTTATTATCTGTGTTGCTTTTTCCAACTGAATTTTTGGCTTACCAACCTCTCCTTGAGTTGTAACTAGTTCCCCTTCAGAATTCTGAAAGGAGACTTGGCCCTTTCCATAGTGAATGTGGGCATCATTGGGTATTAGACAATCCATACCGAGCAAACATTCGTGGACACCTAGGTTCATTACCTTGAATTTGACCGAAGTCGACTTTCCATCCAACAGGAATTTCACCTTAGTAGTTTTCCTCGTACAAGAGACCTCATGACCATTTGCTAATTCCATAAGTAAGGTAGGTGCATCTTTTGTGGCTATTCCTAATATTCTTGCACAAACTAGTGAAATGAAGGAATGTGTACTGCCACAATCAATTAAGGTTTTGAAGCTTTTACCTTGATAATCCAATGGAGTTTGAATCACCAAGAATTGGCGATTCGGGCATTTCTTGTGAAGAGCGGCATGAACCATTGCCCTCTCAATATCAGCTTCCATGGATGGATCTTCTTCATCACCCAGCTCCTTGTTGGCAACGCTGGAGGTTCTCCCTCTAGCCTTGACAGTGGCTCCTTGGAATGGCCCTTGACGTTGTCCTTTGCTAAGCTTGGGACACTGCCTTTTGAAGTGCCCAATCTCATTGCAATGGAAGCAACGGAGATTGCAGCCATTACCTTGTGTAGGAGCAAAGTTGTTGACAGCGTTCGCCCTAGCTTTCTTCCTTTGTCCCTGGATTTGGCCCTGCACTCTCTTAGCCTGAGACCTACACATTCCCTTGTTTTGATCCTTGTGAGACCAAGTCCTGTTATTCCTTGCCTTGGTCTGCACTTCCTGTATTATTGGTGTAGCTCGAATGAGCGCGTCTTGTGGGTCCGTTGGGGGCATTGATTCCAAACGGGTGTTTATGGGTGGATTTAACTTGGCACAAAACTTTGACACATGTTGTGTCATATCCATTTGTGGCGCGTACTTTAAGAGAGAGACGAACTTTGAATAATATGCATCTAGGGATAGTCTAAGCTGCTTTAATTCATAGAATTCGTTCATCTTTTGTGTGTGGTAGGCAGGTGGTAGGTATCTCCCTCGCACTGCTTTTTTAAGCTTCTCCTAAGCAACTGACCCTTCCAAGATCCCTTGGTCTCGGCACCATTGTTTCCACCAAAGTCTTGCTTCACCAGTAAGCTTCAGTTTGGCGAGCATCGTTTGGTTAGCGGGTGCAGTTCCTGCTGCCTCGAAGTAGTCTTCCTTGCCTCAAAGTAGTCCTTCCCTTACCATCAAATTGAGGTGGCTTGATTTGTTTGAGAAGGAACTTCTTCTCTTGAATTACAGCGGTACTTAGTGCAGGGATTGAAATAGGAATCTGCACTTGAGGTCGCGCCTAGGCAATAAGATTCTTTACATTAAAAACTTGCTAAACATTTCTCACATTACATTAATATGCCTAGTTCAGTTTTTAGCCAAGTGACCTAATTACTTAACTCCTTTACTAACACTTACATTTAGTTTGGGAAGGTAGAACAAGCTGATACATCAGTTTGGGAAAAATAGGATTGTGTTACATTCGACTACAGGGACTGAGTAATAATATGGAGTGGGGTCATGGATTTTCAAGAATCGATAGGTCATAGGAAGCTTGGGGTATCCCTTCCTTTAATACCCGTTCTTCTCATAACGTCTCAGTACCTTGATTCGTCACTTCCTTGTACACATACTTGTTCTGCTTGACCTTCCGTTTGCCGACATGTAGGGTTGCGTTTGCATGAGCATCGACAAAGATGAACAACTTCACGATCTTTAAATCCTCCATCCACTTGATTCTCTTCAAGTTGGTCTGAAGGTACGCAAGTTGGTGGGCCACTATGTAATATATTCATGATTCACCTGTCCATCTTCTTTCCACGTACAAGGGTGAAGGATTGTACATACGGTCTAGAATATTCATCATGCCTAGCCTTCATCGATAATCCGAAGCATGCATTGCAGTCATAAACATAACCTCGAACACCAAGAATTTGTTCCATGCTTCGCGACTTTGCAGGCTAGCATCCATAAGTAAGTAAGGAAATGTTCTTAACGGCAACATTGCTCTATTTTCCCTCATTAAGTTTCCTTGTAAATATTAGATCCCGTTGGTTCGGTCTGATACCAACTGTAATGTGCCCCCCTGTCCACTTGTAGGACACGTCTTAGCAGCCAATCAAGAAGAGAGTCTAGAAAGTGTCGCCTGGCACTCACAAGGAATGTCATGGGGTTTGCAATCAAGGTCTTCTCGAGTCTGCCACAAAGTGGAAGCATTTGGCCATTCCCACTTAGGACCGACCTGAATCAGGGTTTTCCTAAGGGTCAATTTTCTAGGAGGTAGCTAGCGTCGAGCCCCAGATGAACCACTTTGCGCAGAAACATCACGGTCGAAGCAGATTTATACTGCACTTGGTTCAAGGAGAATGGGAAACGAGAGGGATGCGAAGCTCGACCTCTCTGCCTGTAAGACATAGTCCCATTCCGTTCCCCTAAAACAACATAAATCGGGACTCTTGCTCTATAGATTCTAGGTCATTGTTATCTCGTAGTCAATTCCTTTGAGAAAAGTTCCCAGCCAATCGGGACCACCCTTCCGTAGGACGAACCCAAAGTCATGTCCACCATACTTTCCTCGGGTTGCTTAGTTATCTAATTACCTACCACATTTAGTTTGATAAGCAAAAATAGCTTCCTTAATTAACCAAATTAATCATTGGTTCCTTCACGTAACTTAAGCACTGACACAGAAAAACAATGTCAAGCAAGTTCTTTTTTCAACATTTGATTTTTATTTATCATAGTCTTTGGAATACATCAAATAAACCTGCTCGAAGGCTATCCCAGCAATCCTCAAGGATCGCTATTCCAAGTTCCGCCTATCGTTGACTAGTATGCGGGCCTTGAGATCCCATCTCGAGTCATGTCGGCCTCTTGTGCAGGATCCCGAGGCAAGGAATTTACGGCCAGAGCCTCCCCTGGCACCCAAGCGTCCTCCTGCTCCAAGTAGCACCCACGGAGAGACCTCTCGCGGTGGGTTCGGTCCACGTACTCGGTGCGGCTAACAACCCCCTTGGATAGGGTCAGGCAGACTGTCGGAGGTAACTAATGCTGCCCTTCCTCCAGGCTTTTAACCTGAAGCATTAGTTGTTTCTCTTGAATTAGTTCCTTGAGCAAAGAAGTACAAACAATGCACCTAAGTGTACAATCACGAGCATTCCAGTGGTCCTTTGTACGGCCAATTGCTAAGGTGTGATTCTTTCTTCCCGAATACTTCCAGCATTTGATCCTGGATCAATCGCGACTTGGCAAGATCCCAAGGGTTTCGTAAGCTGAGTTGCTTGTTTATCCTTTTTCCTTAGGCTAGGGTTTATACCCTGTTGACCCAAATTGTCTCTTCCTTAGGTTTCCTTAAATTATAGACAATAAATCCTCGGAAACCTCGTTGCCCTAACTTGGTTGGTCAATTGCTTTCTTGGCAATTCATTACTACCCTGGCTTGCCAAATCAGTCCCAAGGAAGAGTGTTGTAGCAAGACGACTACTCAACTTCTAGAAAATTAGACTTGTAATTAGAACTCGCCAGACTTTGTCTAAGGAGTAGCAATACTATTTTGTGATTTAGACACAAAACATATGATGTTACACCTTGTTGCACGAGATAGGTGTCAGCACCTAACTTGTGGGATTATATCTCTTATCGTATGGTATTTCTTGATCAAGAATACATTTGATCAAGATATAGGGCTTGGGAGTCCTATTGACCCAATCCAAAACCTTGACCCTACTAGGCTGATAATCATTTTGGCCCTAGGGTCCCTAAATTCCTTGTGGAGACCTAGCGTTTGGTCAACTAATCCTTAGGGTGAGAACCCTAGATCATTCCTGCATGGATGATTAGATAATCCTAACATTTTGAGAATGTGGGTTGGACCTTTAAGATCGAAAATATTAAATTGGCACCCTGAGTGCGATACTAGGCAGAATTTTAACATAACTTAACCCTACCTAGCACATTGAGGTGACTGTCATATGCTAAGTGATCATACATTTATGAATTTCATGTAAGCTACTCATTTACACGTGAATTACTTAGTTGATCTAACCAACCCACGATTAAATATGATCTTCCCTTTAAAGATGCAAATACTTTCTTCTAAACTTGCAAGTACTTTCCCTAAAAGATGTAAGTAACTGCAAGATGTGTGAGATGTATCATTCCATGCGAATATGCAATTTCAAGACCATAGACCTTTTTGCCTTTATGCAGCTATAGGATCTAGAGTGATCTTTCTTTTCCTTGCCCTATGCGATATTGATTGACATTCAGAGCTATTCTTATAAACCCTACGTTTTATGTATCGAATTCAAGCTTTAGTATTTTGATGAAGATGCATCCTTTCCCAAATTCAAACTTCGATAAAGAATTCCATGCATGGATGTATCATTCTTTCACGATCAGATGCCAATGAATACATCATTGATTTAAACCTTCTTTTATCGCTTATCTCAGCCTAAAATGAAGCTATCATTGCATGTGAATTGCATAATATATATGTTTTATTGTCAAAGTTCATTAATCTTTTTCCTTTCAATGTAACTATTTAGACATCATTTAATGTTCATCTATGATTATCTTCTACATGAGTCACAACCAGGAATTTATTTCATAAGTGCATTATGTGTCATAAGGCCTATCCTTTGCGAGATGCAACAAGGATGCCTTCGCACAATTTCATCTTTAAACTTATGCAACATATGTTCAAAAACGTGACTACCTTTGACCATGGAAATGCAAGCAAATGCAAGAACTTGTCATGCAACTAAACTTGTAACTTGAACAAGTATGCATTTATGTTTCCCTACGTGAATTAAAACATGCTTTATGCATCCTTTCCATGCGGGAATATTATTCGGAACTTGGGCATTCAATATCGTGGCATTGTCCACTCTCGTACTTTGGGTGGAAGCTTCCACATGCACTCCTCTTGACTTTTGCTTAGGAGCCATTGATGCAATAGATTTCGACTCAGCGAACTCCCCCTTGGCACCCCTTACGAGTTTGGGAGTTGCTATTGCTCGAGACCTCCTTCTCTACGCAGGAAACATGCCTTGCAAGACGCGGTTTTTAAAAAAATCGGGAGGCACGGGTGAACTTGGCCTAGAGATATTGAAGCTTCTCAAGCTTCTAGAAACATAGGGAGATGATGTGGAGTGATGATGGTGAGGATGACGATGAGGCTAATGATGATGATGATGATGATGATGATGATGATGATGATGATGATGATAATGATGACAATGACGATGGGGGCGGCAGCAGCCTGTGATGATGGCGGCAGTTGGGCGATGACGGCGGGCAGCTCCTTGGGGGCGGGCAGCACCACGATGCCCCTCCCAAGCTTGGGAGGGGGTGAAGGTGGGGGGGGTGGCCACAGCAGTGGCAGGTTGCATGCCCTCCTCCCCATGCCCCTCTACTCTCCAACACATACTCCCTCTCCCGGCCATGCAATGGGTGAAGGGGAGGGAGTTATTAAATTTTTTTGTAAGTAATTCATTATCCTTTATCCGGTGAAGGGGTGTTTCCATGGTGGACTACGGTTTCGAGCCACGGTTTCCTATGCACAACGCGGGGGTGGGTGTTTGTTAGTACACGAGGATGGAGCACTTAGCCCAGAGTTTTTCTTGCGGGAGGTCACTTTGAATCATTTTTGCACGAGATCTAGGGTGTTTAATATTTCATTGTAGAAATATTACAGTAAGGCCTTCTGATGAGCAATTGGTTCAGCTCTAAGGACTTACTTGATTTCAT
This sequence comes from Lygodium microphyllum, assembly GCF_053477565.2. Lineage (NCBI taxonomy): Eukaryota > Viridiplantae > Streptophyta > Polypodiopsida > Schizaeales > Lygodiaceae > Lygodium > Lygodium microphyllum. Next base: position 70,653,043 of record NC_141145.1, read on the forward strand.
GATCCACATCCAGGTAATTATGTTAGCTTATTGGGAAAGAGATAATTGGATTCACTTTACCATGATAGATTGTCCTCATCCTTGGTATCCTTGAGTTGAGTTTGACTAGGTAGACAATAAGTCCTTTCCTTAATCCCTTCAGGATTCGACTGGCTTTGGCTAATTGAATCGTAGCTTTGCATGCTTTCCTCTATGATTGAATCATTTTTCCAAATAGATTTTTGAATGTTACGCAATCTTCCCCATAGAGAATTTTTCCTTGATTGGGTGCTAGCCAATCTATTCTTAACTAGCAATCATAAATTCCTAAAGCATAACTTGGAAATTTGTTGCAATGTTCTCTACCCCTAATTGAAACTAGACATTGCTAATGGATTGGGTTGATATTGTTTTCCTCCCATTTTCTAGTTCAATGATAAGTTTTCTAAAGAGTGTAGGATTTAACTTTAGCCTTTTTGTGCACTTAGGGGAAATCAATGAATGAGTAGCTCCATAATCAATTAAGATTTGGAAAGAAATACCTTGATGTTCTTTAGGAATCTAGATGACAGAGAACTGTCACCCAATGCCTTTATTGTTGATTGAAGCATGAATAGATCCTCTTTCAACTTTCTTCTTCTAGAGACAAATCTACTTCATTGGTGGCAATAAAATGGACGAAGGCTCTAGCTCCATGTCTTACTTCTTGCCTAGCTCCCTACACTCAACTCCACGCCTTGCCCCACATCCATCTCCTCGATTATTGAAGTTTCCTTTCCTTGGAGGATTAGGAGGATCATTAGCATAGGTATCGATTCCCTCATTGGGACATTGAGCACATAAATGGCTTGGTTGGTTGCACTTGAAACAACATCCAAATCATATTGTTATTTTTATTATTTCCATGTTTTTAGGGAGTATTGCTAAGATTTGCGTGTGGCATAAGGGAACCTACTAAACTTGTTGTATTGCCTAGCAAGAGTAGCCACTAGTAGTTGTGGCATCATAAAGCATATTCTAGGTTAGTGGATCTCATTGCTTTCAACTAACCACTATGAGATAGATTCAAGCCCTGATTGAAGCATGCCACATGTGGGGAATGTACTTTTGTAGTGTAACAAAATTGGAGGAGTACCCTTCTAGAGTCATCCCTTGCTGCTTGAGGCTTAAAACAAGTCATTCATTTTCAAAGCATGATAGGCAGGAGACAAGCATTAACTTTGAATTGCCACCTTGATTTGGCTCCATGTCACAACAGACTCAAAGATAGCCTTGTCATGACACCATTGTCTCCACCAAAGCAATGCTTCTCTTGTAAGCATCAGACATGCAATCATCGCTGGGTTCACCACACTAGTTCTAGAGCAGAGAAGTAATCTCCCATCTACTCAATCCAAGTTTTGGCACTTATCGCAAGCCTCATTCCTTCACCATTAAATGTAGACAACTTGACCTGTTTGAGTGGAACCTCTCTTTCTCATCCATCAAGTTAGTGATAGTTGGAGCAACTGCTAAGGGTGTTTTGATATAAGGAGCCCAAAATAACTTTGTTACATTTTATCTCAACACCATTCACATGATTCCATCCATAATGCATTTAAAGATAGTTAAATTAATTGCAAGATCATAATGTCAAAAATGAGTTTTGTAATCAGAAGTGTTCACTTGTATGTAGGTCTTCATTATACATATAAACTATTCTATTTATTTCAGCATAACACCATACTGTCAACCTAGTAGAAATTGTTCTAAAAAAGAGTATATTCATATGTCTTGCATTGTAGGCTATATAGGTTTTTACAAAGGCATCTCATGCAAGGCCAAAAGAAGTTGAACTAGATTCCAACTTTTTCAATAGGGGTTTTCTTGGATACGTGAATAGCACAACTGTGAATTTGGGATAACGTTTATATAGTGTAAGAAGGGGTTCCTTGTATGTGTCTAGGGCTAGAGAACTATCAATATGATTGGAGAGTTATTCAAACTTATAATTATTTATATGAGATCAACGAGCCACAATGACATGATTTGGCTAGATGACCTCGGTAATACAATGATAAACCCATTAGTTTAGGGTCATTGTTTTGCCTTCAATGTGAACCATATGGTTTTCGTTGCTTCTATGAAACATGTAAAGTATGACTAAATTAAGCATGTCCAACCAACATAGCATCCATAGAGTGTATTCTAGGCTTGTTGTATGGTTGGCACAAATGGAGAAATAAGTTGGTGATCCCTAGCCTTGTTATAAGGTTCAACGTTCAAGGTTGAACCGATAAGCTTGAGGGATAAAGGTCTTTTCCATAGTATGAAAAAATTCATTCCTTAAGAAGATATTATACTCATTTTCTGCTTGGTAGATTGTAGGAAATAGCTATTGAAATTGCTACAGTTCCACCTACACACACTTTTCATAGTACGCAATATAACTCTTTTTTAGATCCCTAATATAGGGTTGATAATTAATTCACTAAAAAATGTTCATTTAAATTTGAGTTATTATTATCCCACTCCTTCCCTTGAGCATATCCATGCATAAAGAATTGCTCTTGTGATAGCACACATTCCATATTCCCTTCTAGGCTCAAGTCTAGGGACACAAATCTATTGGTAGTCCAATAGGCTTTTAACGATACCATAATTTCTAAGTGAAATCACTTGGTTTCTTAACTTTTATTTTGTTGATAACTTATCATCAGAACAATGGATTGTGCTTGAATACTACATGTAACATATCCAATGCTAATGCAAAAAGTAACACTTGGTAGCCGTCTAAGTTCTAGCTACCACCATCTGCATTCCACATGAATAATTGGACTTTATTCTAATTGTGCGACCCTAGATCTACCTCGTAAGTGAGTGAAGCACTTGACCTCATCCCATGAGGATTGACTTGAGAATTCCTAAAGGCCTGCTAGCCTCTAAGAGCATTCTACTACTCAGTTAATTAGGATGATCACTTCGTAATCCATTGATATTGAGAGCGTGCAATATTCCCATGCAATAAAAGTTAGTTGGTTAGTTCAAAAGTTAGTTAGTCAATTAATAAGTTAGTAAGGTTACTAACTAAAGGAAAAAATTAACTAACATTAATAACCAACTAACAAAAACAAATAAATAAATAAATAAAACCGAGAGTTGTAACTCGATAATTCTTACGAAATTAACAAGGACCGTAGCCACCCTTCATGGAAGTTATAACGTGAACAAGAGATATGAGCTATATTAATCACTAATGTTAATGTGCGAAATAAGGATGGTCTAAGAATATTAAACTTTTGGACAAGACTAGAATATTTTAGATTTTTTAGATTTTTTAAAAAAAGATATGGGGATTTCTAGAACTAGATGTCATTTAAAAGAAAAAAAAACAAGTGATGTGTTAGTTAGTTTGAAGATTTTATAAAAAGAAAAATAAAGAAAAGTGACTGGCAAAATCGTGTGCGCCGCGATTGCAGTCTACAAGTGGTAGACAACACTTCGAATAGAGAAAAGAAGAAGGAGTGATCTGAGAGCTTTCTAATCAAGTGTCTTGGAGTTTTACCCCCCTTTCGGAGCCAATGGAACCATCAGATTTATGATCTGAACATCATATCACTGATCTTTCCAAGATCCCCCTCCAGAAAGAGCTCCACTTCTCAACCACAAGCCCTCTTCTCCAATTCACTATAAATAAGAGGCATGGGGGGCACTTAGGGAGACATAAGGAGACCCCAAGAGGCTGCGAGAGAGAAGAAGAGAGAAAGAAGAATACTCCTTCAAGAGGATGCGAGAAGCTAGAGAGAGAGAGAGAGAGAGAGAGAGAGAGAGAGAGAGAGAGAGAGAGAGAGAGAGAGAGAGAGAGAGAGAGAGAGAGTTAGCTCAAATCCCTTGTCTCGATCTTTAACTAAGCCATATTCTCTTACACTCTCTCATCTCAAATCTATCCCACCCTCCCTATCTCTCAAACCACTCGTGGACGATGGCTCCAAAGCGACGAAGTGGAAAAACCATGGAGATCAATGCAACTAGTCAAGCAACGGGTATTGCCAATGATACGGGAGTGCCCAAGGTTGCGAGAGTTGCAACTACCAATGGAACATCGGGTGTGGCTAATGCGAGCGTGAGTAAAGATGAAGTTCCTAATGTCGTCATGCTGTCAAACTAGGTTATTCATTACTAGATTATTATTTTGCAATATAAGATAATTACATAAGATATTAGCTTCCATATTCTTCACTTACATATTAAATTGATAACTCATCTAGAAAACATATTAGTACAAGCATAAAACGATTAATCACTATGATTTGTAGCTAGAATAGTTGAGATTCTAAGGCATAGAATCAGAATAGAATTAATTGCCAAAGGTTATTGTACATATGTCTTTATGCGCATTCAATATAGTAATGATCAAATGCGACGAGGTTAAGAGTTGATTAGTGATGGTTATAGGAGCTGATTGTCTATTTAGGAATCCTATAGGTCATCTCGTTGAGTTATTGACACAATATATTTCCTTAAGGGATTTTGCTTATGTTCGATAAGTGAATCCAAATGGAAAACTCATGCCTTGCTTAACATGTTATAAGAGGTGTACTCAACACTTCTTTATGGGGAGAAGAATCCTCATTAGAATGTAAGGTTACCTTAGGATAAGGTCTACCTTGGCTATGTGAAGCTGTGAATTACATGATTGTCATTGCATCATTTGATACACATTTGAAAGGAATGTTTGTGTTTGCTAGAATCTAGATTTTTGATTGAAATTATTGTCAACAGAATAAAAGGAAGGATCGCGCTAGGCTACCCCCAAGCTAGCGGCGAGACCCTACTCCAAGGGGGTCATGATTATTGCTACGAGAGGCTTGGATCGGCTCCATAGGCGAAAGGTTTGTCAGTAGGGATAGTCTCGGGCAGTAGGAATTGTAGGTGCTAGAGGGGGCTCTAGCTGTAAATCCTGCATGGTTCCAAGAATCTGACGAGCCCCTTCGTGACCTAGGATGGGATCCTGGAACCCTAAATACTAGTTATGAGGGTGGAATCTTGGTTGGACAGAATATCCTTATGGAATTTTGTGTATCTTCCGCTGGGACGGAATGATGGAAATTGTAATAAACTTCCAATATAATAAAGAAGTTTGCTTTACTGTTCGAATTGTATGCGTGCTGGTGAGATAAATTATGTGAAGAAACATGTGACTTAATGGACTAATTAAGAAAGCTGGTTGTATATGTTCTAATAAATGTGTTGTAGGTGATTAAAAAACTAAAGATGACCCATCATCAGAGAAAAACGGGTGGGCGTAACCTCCGACGGGTCCGTCCAGTGGTAGGGTGTTCCCGGTTAGCTGTGAGATTTTCTACATCGAAAATAGAAATAGGAAGACGATAAATTGACCAAGTAGTCATTAGGTAGAACCAACTTGCATTGTTTTAGGGGGCCGGAATGGGATTTGCCTTATGGGCAGGAGGGTTGACGTACCGCACTCCCCTCTGTCTCCCATTCTCTTTGAACCAAGTGCAATGGCAAGTCCGCTTCAGATCGAGTAATCCTCTAAAAAGTGGAACTCGAAATTACTGACGCTAGCTGGCTGCTAGGAGACCCATCCGATTTTAGGAACCCAAATCTTCAGGTCGATCCTAGTGGGTTCAGCTGAAACTCTCCTGTTGCGAAGTAGACTCAGTAGGGCCTAAGTGACAACCCCGTGATGGTCCAAGGGAGCACCGGGTGGCATCATTTATGGGAAAACCTACAGATGGACTACTAAAAGGTGTGCCGTGGATTGAGACTAGCGGACACCTCACAGAGCGGATCAATCACTACAATTGGTTCATAGTAAGTGAGAGGCGAGAGGGAGCTAAACTCTACCCCTTTCCCCATAAGGAAAAAGCTCATTGTCACAACTCTATAGAAACAGAATCTGTATCCTTTTTCATTAATTTGTCTATATAATGATTTATTAAATTTATTTCCTTTGCACTAATTAGATATAAAGAAAAGTGCATTGGAGCTGGCCACTGATGAGTGATCACAGGTTATGGTGGACCCACGCGGTGGGTTAGAGAAAAGATAGTTCACACTTCCACCTATATGACCCGATTGGGCGCCTGTGACTAGAACTCACACATATCAGGGTTAGACTCGCACACAGAAAGGATTGATGCCTTGAAGTGTGGGCTAGATCCACCAGAACAAACAGTTACAATCAACAAGATGGCATGATCATGAAATGCTTGTATAATGTGCATGTGTGGGCTGAAAGCTTGAAATGCACATTTCTTTGCATAGGAAAGTCACATGAAGATTCGGATACCATTTTTGCGATGTACACGGAAAAAGCTTTCATATGACACCCATATTGGGGGGGTCCCTAAATTTTAGGAGATCCCTAAATTTTAGGAGCCTCGAATTAGCCTAAAAATGCTAGTCCTAAAAAATAGGGATATCATTCTAAAAATAGTAAGTTCTGTACTCTGACTGTGCTTACTAAATTTGGTTGTTTCTATTCTTGACAGTATTCAACCCAAAAAGGAAGGCCATAGAGAAGAGACAAGTGTCAAGACACTTGTCACACAAGTTTCCAAGTGTCCCACCACTTGTCACATCTCATGACATGTGGCTGGACACTTGTCTTGTGCTACTCCACTTTCCCCTTTTGTACTAGCTCTCCCCTCTCCTATAAATAAGAGCTCGTTTTTCTTCATTCAACATCATTTTTCTTTGCTGTAAACTCATGTACAGCACCCACAGATAGCTAGAAACTAGCCCCATCCATCCCCATCCTCATCCCCCACTTCTCCATTATCAAATTCCTCCATATTCCCTCTTCTATCACTGCTTTTTACAGGACAGCAAGCCTGTAAATTCATTACAGCACCTCCTTCTCGAGCTCTTTCTTCCATTTTAGCAACAAGAAGCAAGCCCTATCCATGTACTGCTGATCAACGATGGAGAAAGGCTGATTTTCCCTTTTTCTTCTCTCATACTGTAAAGAAATCAGTTCTTATCATTGCATAATAGATAATGCATGTGTGTTTGTACATATTTGCATGATCTTGTGAGAGTGAGAATTACTTCTTCTCACTCTCAGGTTGATTGTAACTGAGCTCTTCCCTAAGGGACTTGGGTTGAGCAGAAATACATTCCTTCGGGGGGAGGGGGGGAGGAGGGGGGGTTGCCCATCTTTAACCCTCAATCTTGTCTCCATTACTTTTACATTTTCATGGCTGTAATTTTGTGAGTAATTTTCATTTTCAGCTTTAAGTGTTCATTCTCTTTTATATTAAATCTCGAAAACAAGTGAATATCATAATTGTTAAGCATACTACGTTGTTCGGGGCATTTACAGTGGTATCAGAGCTTTGGCTCGGTCCTCACCCCAACACTGGTAGTGCTTACAATTATAAGTTTGTTTGTTTTCAGCCCTTGCATTGAGTACTTGAGCATATTTTTTTTCTTAAGAGTCTCAATGGATCAATCGAGTGCTATCCTTCAAGCCATTCAAAGTCTTAGAGAGGAGAATCAGCAAATTCTTGAGCAACTTCTCAAACTAGAAAAAGTTGAGAATCCCAAAGAATTCAAGGAAAGAAGCCCATCTACTTCAAGGAGACAAAGCCATACCAATGAAAGGAGCCGATCAAGAAGTCCAACTACTTCTAAGAGGCAGTCCCATTCTACTTCAAGACAAAGAAAGAGATCGCGTCGAAGCTCATCCTCTTCTTCAAAGTCATCTAGCGCCTATTCTGATGGATCCTCTTCTAGTAACGAAGAGTCACACCCTTCTCGTGGAAGACCTCATCATCGTCAAAGGCGTCGACATTCTTCACCCTCGTCTCCACCTTCATCCCCATCAAGCACTTCATCATCTTCAACCTCAAGATCCGAGCATGGACGAAGGCATAAGAAGAAGAAGAAGACTAAGTCACTATCTCAACTTGAAAAGAAGATCAAGTTCAGTATGTATGATGGTTCCCGAAATCCTGATCTTCTTCTGAAGTTTATTCATCAATTTCAAATTTTGTATGGTCGTGACAAGTATAAAGAAAAAGAAAAGATTAAGTTTGCAGCTTTACATTTAACCGACTTAGCCCATACTTGGTAGACGGGGTTGGAATATGATCATGCTGCCCCAAAATCATGGCGGTCCTTTGTTCGCATGATACAAAGCCAATTTCTTCCTGTTCATTTCAAAATAGATGTAAAAATGGAATGGGATCGGCTTTGGCAAAGGAAAAATGAGTCACTTGGTGACTATACCAAGAGATTTTGGGAGCTACTTTTGAAGGTCCAACATTTCAAGAAGATCAGCAGTTCGGAAAAGCTTAGGAAGTTTCAAGGAGGTTTGCATTTTAAACTTCGTACTACTCTTAATCATTATCATTGTTCTAGTCTCAGGAACTCATTGACCATGCTGAGACATGGGAAATGGAGCACAATGGCAACAAATCATTCCAAAAGAATGATAAGAAGAGAGTAGCTGATGATGAGGAGTATTCAGCCCCAAATGAAGGATCAAAAGAAGATGAAGCCCTATGCACCTCCTAATGCTCCTCAATTTCGCTCCAATCTATACCCACAAGCAAAGCAACTTTCCGAAGAAGAAAAGCAACGCTTCATGAAAGAAGGGAAGTGCTTTAAATGTGGACAAACAGGCCACATAGCGAAGCAATGTCCAAACAAGGGACAAAGCAAGGTTTCTGACAATAAGCCTAAGTCGCCAGTGAAAATCAATGCTATCAGTGATGTAGTTGCAAACACAACTCACACTCCAAAGACGCGCAAATTATTAAAAGCTTGGGGACAGTTGTAAGGTAAGCAAGCACTATTCTTGATAGATCTTGGGGCGAATGAAAATATCATTTCCTTGCAATTAGCTAAAGAGCTTGGATTAAAGAATGAAGAGATGGACACTCCGGCAGAAGTTCGCCAAGCTTTAAATGCTGATGAAGGTGACACAGTGAAGACTGTGATACCCTACATTGGCAAGCTCAAGTTTCAAATTCAAGGCTACAGTGACGAAGATACCTTCTGTATCGGAGACCTTGATGGTTGCGATGTGATTCTTGGCATGCCCTGGTCTCTCAGAAAAAGAAGGTAGAACTCACCAACAAAGGCAAGAAGTACGAGATCCAAGCTGGAGTTTTTGGAGACACCATACCTATGGTAAGCCATATGCAAGTCTCTAGAGCAATTAAGGATTGTGTTCAATGTTGTCTGCTTTATGTCATTGATGTAAAAGATAATATGAATGCTGAAAACCAAGAGCAACTTCAGCTCTTGGAAAAGTATAAAGATTGTTTTTCGGAAGATCTTCCTTATCAGCTTCCCCCAAAAAGGCCAGAAGACCATCATATTGATATTATCCCGGGCAGTTCTCCTCCTAATATAGCACCATACCGTGTGAGCCATCCTCAACAAGAAGAAATCAGAAAGCAAGTCGAAGACCTACTCAACCGTGGGCTAATTAGGCCAAGTAGCTCACCATTTTGTTCACCAGTTCTTCTTGTTCAAAAGAAAGATGGCACATTCAGGATGTGCATTGATTATCGAGCCCTCAACAAAATCACTGTGAAGAATCGGTTTCCTATTCCCAAAATTGACGACATTTTGGATCGTCTAGGAGGCTCAAAGGTTTTCAGTCGCATTGATCTAAAGAGTGGTTATCATCAAATTAGGGTAATACCACAAGATGTACACAAAACTGCTTTCCGCACTTCATACGGTCTTTATGAATTCTTGGTGGTTCCTTTTGGATTAACCAATGCACCAGCCACCTTTAATCGAATGATGGAGCGCATCTTTAGAGAGCATCAACAATATGTCGGTACTTTCTTTGATGATATTCTTATCTTTAGCAAGAATGAAGACAAGCATCATCAACACTTGGAAATTGTTCTACAATTACTACAACAAAATCAACTCTTGGTAAATGGTAAAAAGAGTGAAATTTTCATGCATAAAATAAATTACCTTGGGCATGTCATCTCTTTTGAAGGGATTCAGATGGATCCTAAAAAGATTAGGATAATCCAAGAATGGCCTCATCTTCGTGATGTACATGAGGTGCGATCGTTTCTTGGCTTATGTTCTTATTACCGCCGCTTCATCAAGCATTTTGCACATATGGCTTCTCCACTTCATGACCTTACAAAGAAGAAGATCTCTTTCCAATGGAAGGAAAAAGAGAAGGCAGCCTTCACAAGGCTGAAAACAGCTCTTACTTCTAGACCTGTTCTTATCATTCCAGATCTGGTAAAACCATTTATGGTGGAAGCATATGCTTGCGGTGATTGTATTGGTGCAGTGCTAAATCAAGAAGGCCATGCCGTAGCCTTTGAAAGCCGCCGTCTAAATGATGTGGAGAAAAGGTATGACATTTATGAAAAGGAGCTCTTAGCGGTGGTTCATGCTTTAAAGATATGGAAACATTATCTTTTAGGCAATGAATTCCTTATTAAAATCGATCATCAAAGCTTGAAGTATTTCAAGACTCAAAAGCATTTGTAGGAGAAACATGCAAGATGGGAAAATTTCTTGTCTATGTTTCATTTTCAAATTATGTACACTCCAGGGAAACAAAATGTAGTTGCTGATGCACTTTCTAGAGTGCCTCGCATTGTAACTATTACAGTGGCTCATCATGAAGATTTTCAAACGATGAAGAATACTTATGATGAAGATACTCATTTTGCAGCAATTTGGTCAAATTTACAGCAAGGAGGTTCTCATCCATATTATTCCATCAAAGACGGTTACCTTCTCATGAACAATCGCCTTTGTGTCACTCTTCCTGTTCAACAAAAGGTGCTTAAAGAAAGTCATGAACCCCCTTATGCAGGGCATAGAGGGAGGGCAGCCACTCTAAGTGCAATTGAGCGCTACTTTTATTGGCCAACATTACGAAAAGATACACATAACTTCATTGAGGCTTGTCTGGTATGCCAAAAATCCAAATATGATAGGCAGAAGATTCCAGGATTGTTGCAACCTCTTCCAGTGCCCAAAGATCCATGGGAATCTATCACAATGGATTTCATCTCAGGTATTCCAAGAACACCTCAAGGTTATGATATGATTTGGGTCATAATTGATAGATTCAGCAAACAATCACATCTTATTCCATGTCATAAAACATTGAAATCCGCACAAGCTGCAAGACTTTTCATTCAACATATCTTCAGATTACATGGTATGCCTTCTGAGATCATTTCAGATAGAGACTCCAAATTCACAAGTAACTTTTGGCGTGCTTTATTTGAGAATTTGGGAACCACTTTAAAGTTCTCCTCAGCTTTTCATCCTCAAACTGACGGCCAAAGAGAGGTGATGAATCTCACTCTTTTGGATATGTTGAAAGCTTATGTTAGTGAACATAAGTCACAGTGGGAGAAATATCTTCCATTATTGGAGTTTGCTTACAACAATACAGTGCACTCATCCACAGGGAAAGCTCCAAATGAAATAGTACAGGGTAAACTGATTCCTCCTCCAATTATTCGCACTAAAGATAAGATTTTTGCTGCTGATGAGTTTGCTTCAGATTTAAAAACAACAATGGATCAAGTTCGAGCCACTATCAAAGTTGCCCAAGAGCAACAAAAGAAGCAAGCAGATAAACGAAGAAGACCTTTGGCTTTTGAAAAAGGTCAATATGTCTTGCTAAAGTTTGATAAAAGCAGGCTCAAACAAGGTTCTGGTCAAAATTCATCTTTTCCAAAGCTCTCCAGTAGATACTTTGGACCCTTCAAAGTGATTGAGAAAATAAATGAAGTTTCTTATCGACTTGAGCTTCCTACTCATTGGAAAATACACAATGCTTTTCATGTAAGTTTGCTAAAACCTTACATAGGACCAGAACCAAAGGAACCCATTACTGAAGATCCCCCAGAAGTTGAAGAAACAGAGCAACTCTTGGAACCTGAAAAGATTTTGTTTCTCAAGGATCGAACCACGAGAAGTGGCCTTGTGACACGGAAATTCTTACTAAAATTCAAGAATCTACCCACAACACATGCACAGTGGGTAGATGAAAAATTCATGAAGGATTACCCAAATATTCTACAACAATATCAAGAAGCTTTTCAGCTGAGGACAGCTGAATAAAAGCCAGAAGGCTGTCACAACTCTATAGAAACAGAATCTGTATCCTTTTTCATTAATTTGTCTATATAATGATTTATTAAATTTATTTCCTTTGCACTAATTAGATATAAAGAAAAGTGCATTGGAGCTGGCCACTGATGAGTGGTCACAGGTTATGGTGGACCCACGCGGTGGATTAGAAAAAAGATAGTTCACACTTCCACCTATATGACCCGATTGGGCGCCTGTGACTAGAACTCACACATATCAGGGTTAGACTCGCACATAGAAAGGATTGATGCCTTGAAGTGTGGGCTAGATCCACCAGAACAAACAGTTACAATCAACAAGATGGCATGATCATGAAATGCTTGTATAATGTGCATGTGTGGGCTGAAAGCTTGAAATGCACATTTCTTTGCATAGGAAAGTCACATGAAGATTCGGATACCATTTTTGCGATGTACACGGAAAAAGCTTTCATATGACACCCATATTGGGGGGGTCCCTAAATTTTAGGAGATCCCTAAATTTTAGGAGGTCCCTAAATTTTAGGAGCCTCGAATTAGCCTAAAAATGCTAGTCCTAAAAAATAGGGATATCATTCTAAAAATAGTAAGTTCTGTACTCTGACTGTGCTTACTAAATTTGGTTGTTTCTATTCTTGACAATATTCAACCCAAAAAGGAAGGCCATAGAGAAGAGACAAGTGTCAAGACACTTGTCACACAAGTTTCCAAGTGTCCCACCACTTGTCACATCTCATGACATGTGGCTGGACACTTGTCTTGTGCTACTCCACTTTCCCCTTTTGTACTAGCTCTCCCCTCTCCTATAAATAAGAGCTCGTTTTTCTTCATTCAACATCATTTTTCTTTGCTGTAAACTCATGTACAGCACCCACAGATAGCCAGAAACTAGCCCCATCCATCCCCATCCTCATCCCCCACTTCTCCATTATCAAATTCCTCCATATTCCCTCTTCTATCATTGCTTTTTACAGGACAGCAAGCCTGTAAATTCATTACAACACCTCCTTCTCGAGCTCTTTCTTCCATTTTAGCAACAAGAAGCAAGCCCTATCCATGTACTGCTGATCAACGATGGAGAAAGGCTGATTTTCCCTTTTTCTTCTCTCATACTGTAAAGAAATCAGTTCTTATCATTGCATAATAGATAATGCATGTGTGTTTGTACATATTTGCATGATCTTGTGAGAGTGAGAATTACTTCTTCTCACTCTCAGGTTGATTGTAACTGAGCTCTTCCCTAAGGGACTTGGGCTGAGCAGAAATACATTCCTTCGGGGGGAGGCGGGGGGGGGGGGGGGGGGGGGGGGGGGGTTTGCCCATCTTCAACCCTCAATCTTGTCTCCATTACTTTTACATTTTCATGGCTGTAATTTTGTGAGTAATTTTCATTTTCAGCTTTAAGTGTTCATTCTCTTTTATATTAAATCTCGAAAACAAGCGAATATCATAATTGTTAAGCATACTACGTTGTTCGGGGCGTTTACACTCATCTCCATTTTCCACTAGGTTCTAAGACCAAACCTTAGGAAAAGTCAATATCCAACTCCTATCCTAGAATTTCCATATTAGAAAAGTATCCAACTTATCAAGTTCCCCCATCCATCAATTTTTTTTCATCGAGGAAAGAAAATAGCCCGGTTCCATTTGAATGTGTCTTTCTTTGGTTGCTCAAACATAACATAGTAACACATTGCTTGATATTTAAAGGTAAATTTCTTAATTATTCCTTATCACTAGATTCATTTCACATCTTCTTAAAGCACAACACAAAACAGTGAAGATAGTCATTTCAAAATAGTTGTATTAATATTTACATTGAATTTCCTCTCATAAAGACAGGTACAAAATTTTGCTCTCTTCTTTAGAGCAATAGCTAGCCTATAGTTTGTGGGTTCCCGATACTCGACACATTGAACTTGCATGGATTTTTTCTCCATCGTAGGACAAACTATGCAATTACTCTTTTCTAATGAAATTCCCCCTGGTTTTGTGTTTCCATAGGATCGAACCTTCCATATGGGACCTTTCTATCTAGATGTTGATTAGGTGCTCATAGGTGGAATAAAATTGGCTTAAATTAAGCCCTAGCCATTTCCCTTGGGGAAGTGCAAATTGCTCAATCTTGCCCATCATTTGAGCATAAGTAAAAGGTTTTATAAATTTTTGAATGTATTCTACAATCAAATTGCAAAGCCAAGGTAGTAAATCAATTAGTCCTTCTTAGATAGTATTTTATTGGTTTAATGAGAAAAAAAGATTTATACTTTTTATACAACTTCACTTTTCTAATTTTAGTGGTTGCACTAAGCCAAGAAAAATTCCCAATAGTCAATTTTTTAATAAAATTACAATTTACTATTAGCTAGAATACATGCTTTTACCATTTGTCATGTGTCAATGATCTCGTTTTTTATCAGTTCTCCCTACATACAAGTTGGATATTAATTTTAGGATGTTTAGGTCTCATTTTATTCAATCAATAAGATGATTGAAACCATTCGTCCACTTTGTCTGTGGTGGCATGAGTCTATCTAGTTATGAAAGCTAGATAGATTTCTATTTGCACTCTATGGTCTTATTAAAATGGTCATTCTTAATGACAAGTGTAATGCAAAATTATGGTGTCCATAAGGTTATGATTTATACAACAAGAGGTTCATGAAATTGAGGATAAGAATGATATGACCTTGTGCACATATGAGCCTTAAATAAGAGTAAGATCAAGACCACCTATGGTAGCTATTGAGATTAAAAATTAATTGTAGAACATTATCTCTATGGCTTACCTTCTTTAGTAACAATCCACAAGTAAAAACAAATTCATGAATCAACAAAAACATAAATTGATAATTGAATCTATTCCCCATTTCTTATGTTTTATGCATGCTATTTTCTTGAGTAATTAAATAAGTAACTCAACATGTGGATTCTACAACTTTTGCCTAGTCGAATGATCACTAAATTTCACTCTTTTTAATATCTTATTTCTTGTGTTAGAATTAAACAAAAGGAGGATAAAATTACATGTTAGAGAGAGGGGAGGGGTTTATTTTTGTTGTTGTTGTTGTCGTTGTGTGTGCGCGCGTGCGCGTGCATGCGCGCACACATGCACATGTGTGTGTGTGTGCACGCGTGTGCATGCGTGCATGCACGTGTGTGTGTGTGTGTGTGTGTGTGCATGTGCATGTGCGCACGTGCATGTACTTGTGTGTGTGTGTGTGTGTGTGTGTGTGTGTGTGTGTGTGTGTGTGTGTGTGTGTGTGTGTGTGCTTATATTTATATTTATATAAATACAAAAAAGAATCGGGGGGATAAGTGTTGACTTGTCAGAGTAAATAGAGGGGGGAATACTATCATAACTTAGTTTTTTTATATACTGGGTATTTTATTTTTGAAATTTTAAGAAATTATTTTGTGGGGGAGGTACCTCACAACTATTAGGATGGAGAGAGAGAGAGAGAGAGAGAGAGAGGGAGAGAGAGAGAGATTAATATTACTTAATAAGAATAAATAGAAATTTAAATGGAGATTGTCACAGATGATGTGGCAATCCAACATGTGACATAGGTGGGGGAGAGTAATAACTTAATTAACTAATATTAATTAAAAATTATTTCATTTTGGGGGAGCACCATATATTTGGTGGCCTAATTAGAGTGCCTCCCACTATTACTTCATTTATTATTTCTTATAAGGTTTGTTAACCTTAATAATTTTTCTTCTCTTTAACTCGTACTCTTGTGCTTTTTTGTTTTTTTTTTTGGAGGGGGGGGGGGGGGGAAGGGGGGGAGGAATAATCATGTGAAGCTAATACAAGGCCGATGTGGTTATGAAGGAACCATAGGAGTTCACATAGATCATGAAAAGAATTTTGATGAGTTCGGGGCGTTCATGCATAACTAGGGGGAAGAAATTGCCAAGAACAAATTTACAAGTGGAGTACATGGAATATATATATATATATATATATATATATAATATCACTAAAGTATTGTGGGATTACATATGAGATTACATACCACATCTTACTATGCCTTTTCTAGATGATGTTTGATAAAAGAGTACACAGAAGAGGATAAGGATGAAAAATTGGATAAATAAGGATGTAAAAGATAAGCTTTGGTGAGGCGATCAACTACCACATAGATATTGTTCCACCCTTTCTTAGTCGCAGGAAGCCAGTGATAAAGTCCATTGTGATATGAGTCCATTTCTCTTCAGGGATAGGGAGAGGCTGCAAGAGGCCAGCGGGCCTGAGTATACTATCCTTGTTCTGTTGGCATGGAACACATTTGGTCACAAAGTCCTTGACGTCCCTCCATAAGCCTTTCCAATGAAAGCTCTTGGCAATCCTGTCATATGTTTTGAAAACAGCCAAGTGACCAGCAGTAGGGCAAGAATGCATTTCTTCCATGATCTTCTTCATGAAGGGGGAAGTGTGCGGGATGACAATCTTGCCATGGGACCAAATAAGGCCAAGGCCATGCTTGAGCTGATATTGGGAGTTTTCAACCATAAACCCATGCTGCAATTTCTCAAATGTGTGGCCGAATCAGCCACAATGTTATCCTTGCCCCGTATGTGTGAAATGTCAAAGTCATAGTTCTGTAAGGTTGCCACCCATCGCCTTTGCTTAGGAGTCAAAGTAGACTAAGTCAAGAAGTACTAGAGGACTTGGTGATCGCTTTTGACTTGGAAGCGGCTGCCATACAAATAGTGGTGCCATTTCTTGATGGCATGGAGAATGGCCAACATCTCTTGGTCATATACATTCATTTACATCTCCATCTCATCAAGCTTGCGGCTTTCAAATGCAATCACACCATGATCTTGCAACAATATTGAACCAATACCCCGGCCACTGGCATCATAATGAATGGTAAATAGCTTAGAGAAGTTAGGGCAAACAAGGATGGGGGCTGGGGTAAGTGCATCCTTTAACTGTTTGAAGCTATGATCCGCAGTGGCATCCCAAAAGAATGACTCTTTTTTCAAGGGATCAGTCAAAGGTGTTGCAATGGTGGCATAGTGCTTAATGAAAAGTCAGTAGAATGAAGAGAGACCAAGGTAGCCACACAAGGAAGTGGTGGTGGAAGGAGTGGTAAAAAATCTTTAACACATTTCACCTTTTTCGGGTCAGCTTGTCTACCATTTTTGCTCACAATGTGTCCCAAGTACTCCACAAATGTCTACATGAATATACATTTTCTCTCCTTAGCAAAGAGACTATGCTCTCTCAATACGTCAAACACCCTCCAAACGTGTGTCAAGTGCTCCATAGATGACTTGCTGTAAAAGAGGATGTCATCAAAGAAAACAAGCACGAACTTGAACAGAAAGGGCTATAGGATTTTGTTCATGAGGCTTTGAAAGGTGGCAGGGGCATTAGTCAACCCAAAAGGTATCACAAGAAAATGGTAAAGTCCACGATCAGTCTTGAAGGCTGTTTTGACCTCATCTCCTACCCGCATATGAATCTGATGGTAGTCAAAGTGCAAGTCAATCTTAGTGAAAAAGCATGCCCCTTTTAACTCATCCAACAAATCATCAATCCGTGGGATGGGGTAGCGGATCTTCACTGTAATTTTGTTTAAATCTCTGTAGTCAATGCACATGCAAAAGGAGCCATCTTTCTTCTTGACTAAGAGGACAGGGGATGCATAGGGGGAAGAACTCAATTCAATGAAACCCATCTCCAACAACTCCTTGATTTGCTTTGCAACCTCTTCATGTTCACACTTGGAGATTCTATAGGGGGATTTGTTCACTGGCTTGGAATGGGGCTCTAGGTTAAGTGGGTGGTCCACTTGTCTCTTGGGAGGGAGGGATGTAGGCATCTGGAATAAGTCATTGTATTCCTCAAGTAAGGCCTACAAGGAAAAATCATGAGATACTGTGGAGGGCTGATCAGAATTGTCCTTATTTAATCCCAAAACAAAGATTTGTGAGCATTTCTTAAACTCTTGTTTGAGTTGCTTTGCTGTAATGAACTAAAAATCAGTATGATCTTGAACTCCCTCTAGGTGGATAGGCTGTCCATGCATCATAAATTCCATGTAAAGCTGAGAGAAGTCCATAGATTTTTTTCCCAATTGTTTCAGTCAATCACAGCCCAAGACAACATCAATGGGGCCCATATCTAGGGAAATCAGATCAATCAGTGCCACATAATTTTCAGCCAGGCATAAGGGAACTGCAGAACATACATGTATGTTGATTTCTTCTTCTCCATTTGCTATTTGGACCTTCAAGGGGTGTTGTAATGCCATGGGGGTACATTTCGACCGATCAATGGTTGATTTATTGACAAAACTGTGAGTGCTTCCACTATCCACAATGATGAAAACACGCTTTCCATTGATACTGCTTTGAATGCGAAGGGTACCGAGGCTGTGGGAACATATCCAAGCATCCAAGGAGATCAAGAAAAGGGAAGTGGGAGGTGGGTGGAATGCTAAATCAAGTATCTGTGGAGGAGCACCACCCGGGTCAAAGGGAAACCCATCCTCGGGGTCATAGAACTGCTCGTGATCAACATCCTCTGTGGGCTCAGCCTGGTCAATGGGTAGGTCATCCTCCTCAGTGTGCCAATCTTCCATGACATACATGCTATGAACTTTGACCTTAGCTGTCTTGTATGGACATTTAGAGGCATGATCAACAGTGTACTTATCTCCACACTTAAAGCATAGGCCCTTTTCTTTCTGTTCCTTCACAACATTTGGGGAGATGAACCATTGACTACTAGATCCATGAGAAGGTGATGCAGTGGATTGTTTATTTTCAGCATACCTATTTTCAGCATTCGAGCCCGATGTTGTCCCAAAAGTGCCCATTTTCCTTTATGCATGGAAGGCTGGGTAGGTGGGTACTTTGGGGCTGTTATTAGGCATAGAAGTGCCTCGAAAACCACCTCTGTATGGGGCTGATCGTGAAGGAGTGCAGGGAGGTCCAACACCTTGCTAAAAATGCTCATTCTTACGGTACTTTCTTGTATATCTCTTAGCCAATTCGATTGCATCAAACAATGTGGTAGGTTTTTGGGCCATGACATCAACCGATAGAATTGGTTCCAACCCATAGATGTACTTGTGCAATTTAGCATCATCACTAATGCTCTCCACATACATGGTCAAGTTCATGAACTGATTTGTGTAGTCACGTACAATGAGGTTACGTTGGTCAAGAGTGTACCATCGTCTTGCCAACCATTCTTTTTCCATAGGGGACACAAAAACTTGGACCATATGCATTTTGAAATCTTCCCAATAAATGAACTGTTGATTCTCCCGATTGATATAGCGCCACCAAGTGTAGGCAAAACCTTCCAAGTGGAGAGAGGCAAAAAGTATTTTCTGATCATTAGTGCAGGGGTAGATATTGAAGTAGGACTCCAACTTGGACGTCCATTCTTCTAGGTTAGATGGTGAGGGGGATTGCACATTGTACTTTGTTCGGATGACCTTGTCACACAGATCATAGGGGCCATGTTGCCCATGAAATCCTTGCTAACCATGCAACCTGTGGTGGCCATACATGCCTTTCTATCCATACATCCCTTGTGGTGCATTAAGCCCATGTTGTCCATTATAACCATGTTGTCCATGATTGCCAAGCTGGCCATTTGTACCATATTGTCCTTGATGGGGCTGATTAATATGGGGTGCATGGGGGCTTTTAGGTAGAGCGGGTGAAATGGGGGCTTCTAGGTAGAGCGGGTGAAATCCGACCCAAGGTGGGAGAAGGCCTCAAGTGGATATTGC
This sequence comes from Lygodium microphyllum, assembly GCF_053477565.2. NCBI lineage: Eukaryota > Viridiplantae > Streptophyta > Polypodiopsida > Schizaeales > Lygodiaceae > Lygodium > Lygodium microphyllum. Next base: position 70,672,880 of record NC_141145.1, read on the forward strand.
CAGCATGGTGGACGGGGGAATTCAATAGGGGCTCATCATGCTTATGAGAGGGTTCCCCAATCTCATAGGTAGAAGGGGAAATTTGCTTAGCGCCAAGTATACCCTGCAGACCATGTGACAGTTCCTAATATGGAGGACATCTAGACTCGTGTCTAGAGTCATTGGTATTTTCTTGGGATGAAGTGGTCGCTAATTGAGCAACAAGAGCAGTGAGCTGCTCCAAGTTTTGTTGATTCTTTGAGTTTGAGATAGCCATGTGCTCGATCGCTTCATCAAACTTGAACATCATTTGGCGGTGGTTGGTGGCCATATCATTGTGTCATTCCATTTGACAGAGCTCATGTTGGCAGAGGGTGTGATTGAGAAGGGTATACGAGTCTGTTTCAGGATTTCCTCTTGTATGTCACCATGGTAATCTTACGGCGAGCTTGGTTTCTCATTCATGGAGGTTTGAAAGTCTCTAATCTCCCTCTAGAGTTCCTCTTGGGCCTTGCTTTTGCCTTTTTGGCCAGCCATCTAAATGCAGTCCACACGACCTGTTGTCAGTAAAAGGGGCGTAACTCTTTGTAGGAAACTCCCATTGAAGACATTTTGGGCTCAAGTCGGAGGGGACAACGGCCTCTTTGAGATGAGCTATTAAACTTTGTGACAAAAAATGGTCAAAATTTTTTGTAGTGAGTTTATAGTGTCTATCTTGGAGCGGTCTACATCCTATCCATAGTGACCCTAGTGCACAAAAATGGGCATAACTTTCACACTGTAACTCCGATTGGGAAGCTTTTTGATTCAAACTGGAGGGGAAAAATCCCTCTTTGAGGTGAGCTATAGGGTTCACCCCCAGATTCAGAACAAAATTTTCTACAATGGGATCTTTGTGACAATCCTGTAGGACTGTGACCAAAAGCACTGCCTGTCCCTTAGTACCAAGGTCTTACATGGATAGAGCATAGTTCAAGGGGCCTGATCAGTCACATCAATAACATTGTGAGCATACTGAGCATAATCTTGAGCATCATTGCATATTTATTGTATAAGTACATTCAATGCCATACATCTCATTTGACTGCATGTACTTCAAGTGTCATATATGGGTGCCATTAGCATTGTGGGGTATCCAAGAAGGATCATTGGGGCAGGGGAGTGGAGCTCATGAGAGTACTTGCACTTGCATACAAGTATTTGGCTTTGGATCACCAAGAGGTGGGCAAAGTTTCCCCCAGGCCAGGTTGTGCACCCCTTCAGGGTCTTAAGTAGTAAGGGAGGGTCACCTCACTTTTGTCTTACCACCTCGCCTGGCATCGGCCTTTTTCCTCAGCCGGAGTATACATGGCAGACATTTCTAATAAGCAATTAGTATGAGATGCATTGGAAAGAAGACATTGGGCCTTTTCATGAGATGCAAGGAATGATAAAGGTTGGGGTAGGGGTTACCTTGGCAGTCCAGTGACTCACTAGCTGCTACTTACCCAATTTACGATGGCTATTATTCCAAGATCACAAGACAAGATAGGGAGTTAATGCCAGCCATTACAATGAATTTCAGAAAGAGGTATGATGCTTGCACACGAAGAGGATCAAACTATTAAACATATGCAATCTTGAATCTCTCCAACAATGGATTAAGCTCAGCAAGTGGCTAAATTGAGAGATTAAGATCAGATTGGCATACCTCTTTAATGCTTGGGAGGACCATCGAAGCATGAATCATCATGATGCTGCTTGCTCCATTGATCAAGTCCAGTTATTGGTTGGGGCCTCCAAAAAAGAAGATTTCAGCATTCGAATGCTCCTACTGATGAGGTGTCAAGAATCGCGTGGTGGGGGGACTTGCTCAAGATGCTGTGCCGAATACACATAGAATGCACAAAGAGAAGCTCACTCAAGAGACAAGAAGAGAGATGGAGACCAAAACGTTTTCTTGCTGGTTTTTTCTTCTTCTTCTACACACTTTACAATGTACACAAAGTATAGATAAGATACAACATAAAGGAAAGTGGCCTACTAAGTCAAACAATGCATAACCGACTACACTAGTTGACTGGCGCTATAACTATGCCAATTGTAAATAGGTGTAACAACCTGAATATAATAAGTAATGAGTCAGTGGGCCATGTGAGAGTCATAATGACCACTAACGTGCTAAGTGTAGACGTGTGGACCCATCTAACCAGGTGGTCCATCATCAATGTGTGCATGTGTTGAGCTTGTCATCTCAACACTCCCCCTCAAGCTCAACTGCATCTCTGCAACTCCAAGTAAGCTTCGAAACTATTGAAGCTTCTCTGTACCCAACGCCTTCGTGAAGATGTCAGCTATCTGATCCTGTGTGCTGACATACACCAAGTCAATCTCACCTGCTAGTACCTTCTCTCTCACAAAGTGGTAGTGTACCTCAATATGTTTTGTCCTGGCATGGAACACAGGTTTCCTAGCCAACCGTATACTGCTCATGTTGTCACAATAAATGACAACTGGACCTTCCACCTGTATATCTAAATCAGCCAATAACTTTTCTAGCCATACTACCTCACATGCTACTACAGTAGCACCTCTATACTTAGCCTCTGTGCTCGACAAAGCAACTGTAGGTTGCTTTTTGCTGCTCCAAGTAACTACTACACTACCAAGAGAGAACTTTTATCAGACATGCTACCAACCCAATCTACATCTGTGTATCCAAACACCTGTACATCTGTACCTGCCTCGTAGAAAAGTCAATAATGTAATGTGGACTTCACATATCTCAATATGCGTCTGACTGCATCCAAATGTGGCTTTCTAAGTACTTGCATAAACTGACTCACAAGACCAACAACGTAGCTCAAGTCTAGCCTTGTAATGGTCATGTAGATCAAACTCCCCACTATCCTCCTGAACATAGTAGGGTCTTCTATCTCATCCCCAATATTAGCACTCAACTTTACATTCTACTCCAATGGGACTAAAAGTGGTTTGCATGCTGTCATACCATACTTGGACAACATATCCAAGCCATACTCTCTTTGGGACATCCATATACCATCATCACATTTGATCACCTCAATGCCAAGGAAGTACCTTAGCTCACCTAAATCCTTCATCTCAAACTTCTTTTTCAAAAAATCCTTGACTTCAGCAATCCCACTATCACTATCACCTGTAATAATCAAGTCATCCACATAGATGACTATGATGACCAAACTTGCATCTCCCTTTCTCACATAAAGTGAGTGATTAGCATCAGAAACATAAAAGCCAATATTCACAAGATACTCTCTAATCTTGTCAGACCATGCTCTAGGTGCTTGCTTGAGCCCATAGAGTGCCTTCTTCAACCTATACACATACGTGGGATGCTCTAAATCTTCATAACCTGCTGGCTGATCCATATACACTTCTTCTTGCAAATCACCATCCAAGAAGGAATTCTTCACATCCATTTGCTGAAACCTCCAACCTTTGGCTATTGCTAAAGAAATCACACATCTGACAGTTGCCATCCTAGCAACTGGACTGAAGGTTTCTTCATAATCTATGTCATATGTCTGGGCATAGCCTTTTGCAACCAACCTAGCTTTGTACCTACTAATAGAACCATCTGCATTGTGCTTAACCTTATAAGCCCACTTACATCCAATAGCTTTCTTGCCCTTCGGCAATGATACTAGCCCAAGTCTTATTGGCCTCTAATGCAGCCATCTCCTCATCCATTGCTGCATCCCAATGAGTATGACTAACAGCATCCTCAAAACAAGTGGGCTCAACATCCTCAACTAGTTTCACCATATAAGCATAATGGTGAGCTGCATAGCCTTCAAAACCAAATCTTTTAACAGGGTATCTGACCCTACTAGATCTGCGTACCACCGGATCACTCAATGGAGCCTTTACATTATTATGAGCTCTCTGTACACCTGGTGTCCTGACAGAAGGAATGCCAAGCTCATCATCTAAGCTCTCTGAGCCACTGGAGTCTCCATCAAGAACTACATTAATGCCATCTGACACTTTATTCTTTCCTTTGTCTTTACCTGTAGTGCTACTAGATGCACCTGAAGATGTAGAGCTACTCCTTAGTCTCCTAGACCATGGACTACCAGATGATGTCTCTGGTCCACTAAGAGTCTGTGATTCTTGCTTTTTAGCCTGCACATGAGTGTCATGATCATCATCATCATCCAATGCATCACTACTAGATGCATACCAACTGCTCATTTCATCAAAGATGACATCCTTGCTCACTCTGAACTTACATGTGACAAGGTTATAACAGCAATACCCTTTCTACTCTAAAGAGTATCCAATAAAGACACATTTTTTTGCCTTTGGATCAAGCTTCTTCTGTAGCTCATCTAGCACATGAACATATGCAACACAGCCAAATACCTTCAAGTGTGATACATCAGGCTTCTTGCTAGTAAAGCATTCTTCAGGAGTCATCCCATGAATTGCAGCTATGGGAGTTGTGTTCATAATATAAACAGCAGTATGAATAGACTCAGACCAAAAATGCTTAGGCATATTCTTTTCAACCATCAAGGCGCGTACAACTTCTGCAATATGCCTATTTTTCCTTTCTGCAACACCATTTTGCTGTGGGGTATACCTGCATGTGAACTGTCTCTTTATCCCATGAGACCTCAGAAAAACATTGAACTCATTCGAGAGGTACTCTCCCCCTCCATCTGACCTCAAGGACTTTACTTTCAAGCCTATCTCTCTTTCAATTGCAGCCTTGAATGTTCTAAAGTGCTCAAACACTTCACTCTTTTCCTTCATAAGATATACCCACAGCTTTCTAGAACAATCATCAATGAATGTGACAAAGTATGAACTGCCTCCAAGAGATACATTTTGTGTAGGCCCCCAAATATCTGTATGCACAACATCAAGGATATTTCTGCTTACATATCTATTATGTGAAAAGGGTTGTCTTGCCTACTTACCAAACTGACATGCTTCACATACCTTATGAAATTCTGCGACTCTAAATGTAGGCAACCTGTAACCAACCCTTTGGACTGCATTAATTTCAGCCTTTGTACATTTGCATGTCCAATGCATTTGTGCCAAATTTCAATGTCTGCAACAACATCTTTTCCTTTAGCATACATAGCAGCATTCATAGTAGGAATTCCAGCATCTAGAGTAAACATACGTCCAACTCTACTTCTCTTTGCTACCAACCAGCACTTGTCATTGAAGTCTTCTACAAACCAGCCCTTTGCATTAAATCTGACTTGCAGCCCTTGCTCTACCATTTCACCGACTGACACCAAGTTCTTTGTAATAGATGGCACATGTAATATATCTAAAAGACTCTTTGTCTTACCATCATGCAAGGACAAGGGAACTTTTCCAATGTGGGAAATTAGGTGGCATGAATCATCACCTGTCTGCACATAACCTGCATTTTGCAAATCCTACATCTCTCCAAACCATTCTGCATGGCTGGTCATATGATTGGATGCACCTGAATCAACATACCAAACATCATCATGTGTTTCCTTTCCTGTAACAGCATTCAACATATGCTGCATAACAAATAGGCGTTCATTTTCGTCTTCATTCTGTCGTGAAGACGATGCATAGTTTCCTTGCTACAACTTACCACTGCGAATATCATCTTTCTTAGCATAACATTGGACTGCAATATGACTTATTTTGCCACAGTAGTGACACACAATACCAAAGTTGTTAGAACCTCTATTTTGCCATCCACCTCTTCCTCTAAAGCTCCCCCTGCCTCTAAAGTTACCACAACCTCCTGAAATCTACATATTGTCAAATTGTTGATTTAATCTGTTTTGCTGGTTGTCACTACCACGTCCTGTACCATGTCTTCTTGAATAGAACCTGCCACGTCCCCTTCTTGAACTCGAGTAGAAAGCTTGGACCTGTTCACCACTTTTTTTAGATGTCTCACTCTGCATGTTGATCTCTTCAGTGATCATAAGGGAGACCAACTCATCAAAACTTGGAAATGGCTTTCTGACATATACAGAAGTTACAAAAGACTTCCAAGCCTATTCATTGTTAAGTCCACCCAAGGTAGACGACACCAAATCATCATCATCGGGCATTGCATCAATCGCTGCCAAGGCATCTGCAATGCTCCTTACCTTCAGTGCATACTCATTGATAGACATCTTCCCTTTCTTCAATGTATTCAACTCTTGCTTGAGTTGAATCTTTCGTGCCTTTGTATTTACAGAAAATACTTTCAAGTATGGTCCAAGCTGCATATGAATTCTCTGCATTTCTAATATGTCCCATCATATTATTGTCAATTACTACAGATAGCCAATACATGAACTTTTTGTCTTTTGCATTCCATTCCTTTCATGCATTTGTCTCTTCTGCAGTTGGAGGATCACTCATCTCCGGCTCCTTTTCTTCACTTGAAACAAACTCCTAGAGCCCTTTTCCAATGAGGAAGTTCGTGACATGAAACTTCCATGAAGGGTAGTTGTTCTTGTCGAGCTTCTCAATGATGGGGTTTCCACTGGTCTTTGCCATTATCACAAAACTAATACCAAATAGCAAGCAAATCTTGTGCAACCCTCGACCTGTAGTGCGTATAGCAATACACCAGATAGCCTTTTTCAATGTCTGCTGAACAATACATGCAATTTGCAACCAGTTTGCAAATAAACCTTGTGTTTATTCTCTGGTAAACACCTTTGAACTTACAGATCTAAAATCTGTAACCTGTGCACCTGTATATGGCAGACACAACTGAAATTGCAAGGTATCTCAATTGTTGTCCGCAACCTTGCAACTCTAAAACGGGGCCTGAAACGGCCTCAAATGCCCAAAATAATTGCGGGAAAGCCATAAAGGGCTTATCTGCAGAATACACAGCGCTCTTCGCGGACACCAAATCTCACTACAATCTAAGATTTTTCCTCTACCTTGCTTCCGGTGCCTCCACAGGCACTATCCAAGAGAGAGAGTGGAAGGATGGGAGAGCTTCTTACCTATGGCTTGCTTGCTCAAAGCATGCTTCTTCTCCTTTACTTCAGCCTTCGAAATCAGCCTCTCTCAGTGGCGTGGCTCTGATACCATGTCAAGAATCGCGTGGCGGGGGGACTTGCATATCTTTTTTTATATTTTAAAAAATGGATCTGTTAAAATGTTGATCTCATAGGAAAAGGCTTTGTGAGGAACTAATTTGGGGGATGCAAAAGGTAACTTTATGAGAGAAATTAACATTTTACTTTCTTTTTCTTTTCAAATTCAAATAAACTAATTCATTGACTTTTTTATGGCTCTCTTAATGGTTCACATATCATGAAATTGTATCGCTCATGGTATTCTTCAAGGAGATGTTTGCATACATTCAAAGGTCATGACTAGGTAAGCTACATTCTCTTCCCCTTAGAGAAATTGAGATATCCTCATCTTGAGAAACCTAGGATATTTATTTTTGCAAGGATATTCCCCAAATGATATAGTTTATTAACAAAGGATTCTTTGCACATGTGTGATGAGAAAATATTCCACCCTAGTTCACATATTCTAGCTGCTACAACATATTGTAGAACAACTTATTAAAGGCTTCTTTTATAGTATCTAAAGTTTTTCTTGGAATTTTTAAAGGAACTTAATTAGAATTTTGACTTGTGGCTTTGTTTCTTGATTTTTAATGATGGTTGGTGTTTAGTCTATGTTGATTATCTCCTCTTTTGATTTTAGTTTCCATTCCTACTCTTTCTTCTTTAGGGAGCATTTAGGACAATGGGCTTGGAACTGACCAATCTTGTTGCCTTGGTAGCATTGTTGATTGAGACTCCAAGTTCAGGAAAGTAAGCTTGGAGGTGCCTCATCTTGTGACAAAGGACTAATAGTAGGGACAATCCTTTGAATAGCTTACCATATATTAAATCATTTGTGGTTTTGATTGTCTAGTGTGTAATGGACCTTTTTCATCAAAAGACAGATAAATTCCTTCCAAAGAAATGTGGCACTCACGCTTGTATGGGATACCTTATAGGCAATGCCATTCTCTTTACACTTGCCTCACACTTTTGATACTTTTATAAATCCATAAAATTTATTATTTTTCTCTAATTATCTTTTTACAAGATGCACATGGAACTTCTTTAGGTTCTTTGGCCTTAGGGTAAAAATTAAGGGACACCCATGTTTTTTAGTTTGTAGATAGGTGGGCAAATGTTTGGCTAATCAATGGTGAAGAGTTTAGAAAATTGGGCAAATGCTACGTGAAAACCCTATTTTAAAGCTATTTTTGGGCAAATTTTAGGCCAAAATATGGAAGTTTTCTATATATGGGCCATTTTTTGAGTTTTCAAGCCTAAAAATTTAGCTCAAGGAGGACCAACAAAATCTCCATAAAATAGCCTTTGGGCTAAAATTCACCCCTAGTTTTTACACTATTGGGCCGAGCACATCTTGAAGGATTGGTTCATTGTCTAGTTCACCCTAGATAGCAAAGTTTCATATATGCAACCTGCTTCAGTTTCAGAGTTTCTTTTGCTTGCTTGCCCACCATATTTTGAAAGAAAGTGAGGGCATTATTCTTGTAGATGTCCTAACCAGTTGCATTAGAGGGAAATCCCTTTCAAATGGGCCCATGTTCACTAAATTTGAAGCATTATGGGTAGCTAACTTCCTTACCTAGATCATTAAAATAGTATTGTTTTGCCCTTTTCAAATATTTTTTAGGTCAAGTTGTACCCCACCATATCCTACCAAGGGTTTAGCCCATATTGAAGCATCATCTAGGTTGGTAGGCCTCATTTCTTGAATCCAACCATTGAGGGGTGGATGTAGTCTCTAACAAAAAAGTGTAACTTACTAAATAATGGACATATTGGGGGCATACTTCTACATTGCGACAAAGTGAGAGTAGTAATCCTCTAGAGTCAAGCCTTGTTGTTTCAAGTTGCTAAAGAGCTTATTCATCTTGAGGGTTTGGTAAAAAGGGGATAAGTATCTTCCTTGCACAATATTCTTGATTTGTTCCTAGGTTTGGGAAGTGTCTCAATGACCACTTTGTTGTTTATGACACAATTTCTTCCACTAGAGATAACCTTTTTTTGTAAGCTCAAGGCAAGGAATTATCGCCTAATGAGCCATACTATTCTCTGTAGTAGAGAAGTAACCCCTTCATTTGGTATTGATTTCAACCTTCATTCCTTCCCCATTGAATTCGAGATGTTTTGAGAAGGAACTTCCTCTCATTATCCTCTATCAAACTGTTAGTTGCATGTGGAGATATTTTTAAAACCGTGTGAGTTATATTGCAAGGAAACATTGATAGTTTAGTTCCTTGTACTTTGTAACCCATCTAAGAAAATTGACTAATTTACAACATTTTAAAACTTTTATAAGATCTATTAAGATAATTGCTTCATTCATTAAGTTAGCAAGATCACATATCCTCATCACTCTCAAGTTTCTCTAAATTTATCTTGATTGGCTGAGAGATTCTTCACTTGGGTTTGTTAAGCAAAACATGTTTAGTCTATTTGAGATCCAAAATATACATAATGGATTTAATATAGATTTAACAATTTATACTTACTCAATTTGGCAATATTATGGCAAAAAAGAGAGTTATATATTTACATTTTTATTTGTTCCATAGGTTGTACAAAAGATTCACATAGGGATGTTTCTCATAAGGCTCAAAAGGTCTTCATAACATCCATGATATAGGAAAGTTTCTTGCTAAATACATGATATCAATCATGACTCAGATGCATGGCTCTGTTAAAATAAGTAAGGGGATGACTCATGGTTTCAAATCCCAAATATTTGCTTGGGAGGTTAGGGAGATCTTCCACTTCATAATGTATTAGCACAGAATTGGCTAGCTATGACTACATGAGTAGGTCAAAGGACTTTATTAACATGGCGATAAAACCATTGGTTCAAGGCTATCATCTCTCCGTTTTGGTGCACCATGGGATTTTTATGCCTCCCATGAAGTGGATGGAGTAATATGTGGGCATAATTTCCTAGCCTTGTTGTTGGGTCCAACAATTTTGAATGAACTAAGGAATAAGGTTTTGGTCCATTATACATTATATTTCCTCTCATAGAGTAAACTTGCACTAGGATCCCACCCAATGTGACTCTAGAAAATGGTTCAAATTTTGTTGTAGCTCATCTTGCACACAACTAGGGAAAGTAAGAACAATGATTTCATTTTTAGGTTTTTTTTCCTAATAATACTTTTCCATAACATTAGTTTTATAGTTTAAATAATTTCTCATGTATCTTGTCGTGGTAGATTGGTCACCCCCTTAGATCTCATTTTTCACTAGGCGATCAATCACAATTTCCATGCTCGTAGATATCAAGTCCAAATCTTCTTTTGTGGAATTTACAAGTTCCAAGCGTTCATGTTTGTCTAACACTTTACCTTTCTAATTATTCTAGGACTTATTCCTTGTCTCTACCACTAATCATGGTTCACTTTAGGTTCTCAAATTTTGAGCATTTTATTATTTGTAGATATCTTATTTTATTTGCTCACATACCATGTGTGATGTACAAACGCCTAGGCCTAACTAGTGGAGAGGATTATTTGGTAGTCTTTTCGATGCATGTCTTGAGTAGCACCATCTCAACCCCTTAAGATTAATAGAATTAGCTAGTCAAGAAACTATCAAGTCTACCTTGCAAAAAAATATATAGCCTTGATCCACTAGGATCGAACTAAGGGACCTATGACCTAATAGTCTCTATTAATATTTTAGTGCCTAGTCATGAAGATAACATTGTAATCGGTCAAGACTAAGAGTAGACTACCACCACACTTGGTTCAAAGAGAGTTAAAGATGAGGAGGAGCTAGGCTCAAACCCTCCTTCTATAAGGAAAACTCTTAGCTCTAGCACCATAAATTGATGCATGGTCAAGACCTAAGACACAAAACCTAGGAAACCAACATTCAACTCTATTCCTATTCCATCCTTTATGTGGAAGCTTTCACTCAACCGCCAAGACCCACGGACCACTTATTGATTCAAGCGTTCCAAGCCGAGCACTAATGGCTACCTCTCACATAGCCAACGCACAATGCATACCTTACGGGTGTAGTGAGCTTACCTTGATGCCGTTTGAGTTACCTCCTCTCCCGCACACTCCGGTAGCTCCATGATCCAAGTGCAAGCTTCAAGCAAGCTCCATCCTCAAGCTCCACGCTCCAAGCTCCATTGCCGCGAGCAAGAGAAGAGAAGAGAAGAAAAGCGAAGAAGAGAGGAGACGATGGAGAGCTTCTCCTCCTTGGTCCCTCACCCTCACACACTCACTCCCTCACACTCTCACACTCCCTCTCTCAAGCACAAGCTCAAGCAAGAAAGAACAAGAAGAAGAAGAAGAAGAAGAGAAGAGCTACTTTTGGCCACACACAAGAATGAGCTTCTCATTCACTTTTCAACTTTATATACAAAACCCTAAATCCCTTTTGGGCGGTCATCCCCTTTTCCCCTTTTTACATGGCTGGCCATAGCCTAGGCCCTTTTTTCCATTGTCCTTCTATCTTCCTAGCTTCCTATCCACCGCCCGTCTACATTTACAAATTGCACGGGTGAGAGCCCGACGCTCTTTTACAAGATTTCAGGGTGCGCCTTTTTATTTTAAAATGCACCTTTCCCCTTTTGCCTTTGCCTTGGACTTTTAAGTTGCCCTTGCGCTTTTGGCATTTTCTCATTTTCTTTCTTTAGTCGGGCTACCTTTTTTCCGCCTTTGCCCTGCGTCTTTTCCACTTCCTTTTGCTTTCTTCATGTTGGGGTTAACATTACCCCCCTCCTAGACGAGTGCCAGTCCCATGGCACTCACCGTCGTAGGTAGCAGGCTGTAGCATGCACCAAAGACATGGGTGACAAGGACGCCTGTGGTTTTCGTGGAGGAGTGTTGGTGGTGGTGTGGCAGAAGGTCCTAGGGGCATGTTGGTGGTCAAGGTGGCTGGTGGAAGGTTGGTGGAGTTGGTGGTAGGGCTATGCTGTGTTGGGGATTGCATTGATGGCCAGCACAACTGTTGGTTTGTTGGGGATTCTGCACATGATGATTCTTTGCGGGCTTGTCGGATGGTAAGGAACGAGCATTCAAAGTTGAGTGTTGATGAAGAGCAAACAACACCTTATACCTACAATTGGAAAACCTCACATATGGTCTCTCCTTAAGGGGTAGTGCTAGGCTTCTCATCGTGCAGAAGACATAGTTTGATTAGTTTGGGAGACAGGTCGAACTCTAAGCAATCCTAGAGTATTGTCCTGCACTTGAGGACCCAAACTGTGGACATACTTCGGTGCATATATTATGTGAGTGCTCGTGCATACTTAGATATTACATAGTTAGAAGACCGTGGGCTAGTTTCTCGTAGCAATGCGTGGATGAAGCAAAGTTGTCCATGTGGAGGAGGAGTACACGTGAAGGTATATGAGACATCCTTTGCATTGTACTGCACGATGTAGCATAATTGAATAGAAGGACACCGCACTTTCAGTAGCTGGAAACTATTGGACTTGCTTGATGAGTACGGTGGACTTTTCATGGCCAATCGTGCGGTGCTTATCACCACTGATTGCAATGGTACTAAGGCAGAGTGCAAAAGAAAATTGTGTAAGTGGGTCAGGGTGACAGGTCTAACCCTAGGCGAGACAAGCTCCCCAGATATGTCCTGCCCTTGATGTGCCCTAAACAATTGTGGGTGATTGTAAGGGGCTAGGGGACTAGGGATGAAGCCGGTTGACCAAGGTCACCAGAGGTACCTAATTTGAGGACCCCTAGGTGTTGTGCTGTGATCGTGGGTGCTTCTTATCTTTCCAATCATTTCTTTTTCTTTTCTTTTCTTTTTTTTTTTTTGATTTGCCTAAGTACAACCTTTACAATATGTTGAGGCTATCAACCTTTCAATGGGTTGGAAAATGTCAAGCTTCGAAGGCTCAGAAAATGGATAGTACAATGATGATTGTGCCCTAGCCTCGTTGTTAGAGAAGCAGTTGGCGAAAGGGGGAGATACACTTGAGATATTGCAACCCTCCTTGCAGCACATGCGATGTGGGTACAATTGAGGTAACGACTACCGCGAGCCAACTATAGAGCTTGACCCAGAAAGGGGGCATGGCCTAGGAATGTGTTTTGGGCCATGCAATGTGGGCGGTTGGCAAGGTGATTCGTGATTTCGGCAGGGTGGCTTTGCCGCGGCTCCTTGGGGGGTCGATGGTCTTGCGGTGATCGAGCATTGAACACTTTCGCCCAAAGATCTGTCCCATCCTATATCCACTTGTCGCTTCATGAGAGTATAAGCATGGCATATGCCGCAACTATAATAAGCCAGTGCAATGCAAGGAGACATCACTGATCTGAATTCTATGGTGTTGACTTAGACATTTATCACTTGCGCTTGATTAGCTTTTTCTTTTGCTAAAGGTGTAAAATATATTAAACCCAGATATAAAAAGTTCATACAAGTCGGGAACATGTCAATACTTAACAAGTTGGGAACACTTAACCATTTAAAAACAAAAAGTTATGGCCAGTTATCATTTGATAAGCCCTTTATGCATCATGGGCTACTCGATTTGTATGAGGCGGGGCGAGTCTGGGTGGCCGGGTGATTGGGGCTCTACTGGTGTGGGGCTCCCGTGGGGGTGAGCAGGGAACATGTCAGCCGGGACATGAATGGTGTAATCTCGGCCCGTACCGTCTCCAGAATGTCTCTAAATAATTCATTAAATTCTTCTCTTTCCCGAGCTGCCCTTTCTGCCTTCGAGCATCTGGGGCCCGAGCGGGAGCTGGGAGTTTGTGCCACTAGTGCTGCCACCTGTTGCGCGTTTCGAGTCTCGACTTTCTTGACTCGAGGGATCTTCGGCCTTTGCCCTGGGCAGTGTCGCTTAGGGCCTCGCTTCTTGGCATACCTCTTGATGGTGGGCACATAGCGCTCCGGTGGAGGGGCGCGTGCCACATGCTCCTGCCTTCTGCGAAGAGCGTCTTTGCATGCTAGATCTCCATGATTCTCCATGCGTTCCGCCGCAAAAGGAAACCTGCAAGACGCAATCTAAGGGTTAGACCTTGATACAGGATACAACTGTTTGCATGGAAGGGATTTTAGTGTGGTTTATGAAGCGCATATGACAAGAAGGGGAGGGGTGAGGCATGCGGTGTTTGTTGTAGAGGAATGGCCCCCATGCTGATGTTCGCGTGGCCTCCAGTCATCAGCGGATATTAGTTTATGCTAAGTCGCATGGACTGGTTATCGTGGAGTGGGACAGGACACATCCTCGAAAGAGTAGACCAAAAAGGGAAGCAGGTGTATTGGAAAGGACTACACCCTGCCTACACCATCAAGGTTGTTGGTCAAGGCTTCCTATGGCGGTGATGTGGGTTGCATGCTCTCACCTGGAGGTGGGGCTGGTCACACACTTTTAAATGCGTGATGAGAGGAGGACTTGAGGAGCTTAGTTTATCTGACCCCACTCTTCTCCCTGCGCGCCTGACTACCATTGCTTGTGTGTGTTGACGTTGTTTATACACGGTGACACAAAAAGCAGTGTTTATTTATATACATATTTATGAATCCATGTCACTTCACGAGGATAAGAACCAAGTGTAGAACTCCGAGTTGTACCGCAGCGTGGCACACGCATCTAGTATTCGTGGCAGCTTACTTAATACCGATAGATATTTTGCCACATCGAGTAGCATGGAACCTTGTCCGAGTCTACTGGCTATATGTAACTCCTCCTCAGTGAGAACCTTATCAAACAGAGCATTCTCTTGGCTAGTTCTAGCTAAGTCCATACCCCGAATGGCAGTCAGCACTCGAAGGGAAGTTGGTGCCACGTAGGTTGGGTCTCTTTGAGACCGCCATTTGGCCAATCCCTCTTCTAAGACCGTCATGATCTGAGCCCCTAGTTCGGCCATTACAACACGGCTTTCTCACCAACGCTGCTCAAATTGACTCTGGCCTGCTGACAGTCGCTTTAGTAGCTCTATGTCTACGAGATTCGGTCGGCATAGCACTTCATTGAACGTGACGGTTAAGCGCAGTTCGTCAGCCTCCTCGTCAGGGATGAGTCGCATATGTTCATGCAGGAGCCTATCGTAGTGCCCGTTAAGATGTTCTTGTTCTTCCCACGATAGAGGAAAGGTCAAGTAAGCTCCAAGCTGCTCTTTGGGGATCGTGCCCATGTCCGCAAGGACGTAGACACGCGCGACCACTTTGAGCTTAGCCTCCAACTCAGTTAAGCATTCTGCGACACTTCTATGTTCAACGAGGGCCTGCTCGGTTGCTATCTCATGCAAATTTCTAAGAGTTTCCTTAGGCTTTAGAATGGCTGGGGGCTCAGGCCTAGATGAGCAAGATTGGTCAACACTAGGATTTCTTATGCTCTTGGGGTTCTCACGTTTCTCCTGAGGTTTTGCTGCGATTTCATCATGGTTCTTCTCGGATGTGACTAGTATAGATTTGTCACCCTGTTGTGACAGCGTTGTATCCACTGTTGATTTATCAATGTGAGTTCTATTGTCAGTGGATAGAGTGTTGCAAGCAACTGTTGATGGCAACTGTTGCTTTGGTTTGTCAGAGCACACAGATGTGTCTAAGGTTTCACCGCTGTTAGGAGAGGCATCAGTGGGTTCATTGGTGGATGGACTCGATGCTTTATTCATTAGCTCTCCAGTGCCCTTCGTCTCAATGTTCTTGGGGTTCACAACCACCTGCAAAACTGATGCTGTTTTTTCTGCTTTCTCCTCTTTTTCTTGGTCAATGAAGGTGCCTCTCTCAACGACTCAGGACCCTGGGCTATATCGACTCGTTGATGTGCTTGGTCGGGCCTCAGCATTTCCCTTCTCTAGTGTGTCCTTATGGGACATAGCCGTGGTTTGCTGAATAGCCTTGCCCGGTTGTGAGGGCACAACTGCCGCTCTTTTCGGAGAGTCTAGCTTTTCAACCAACTCCCTTGCGTTTAACTCCTCCGTCCTAGGCTTTAGGCACTTTGAAAGTGTTGGAGTTGTCGAGGGATTTGGTTGCGACACCTCCTCCACAGGTAAACTACTAAGGACACGTTCCACAAGGGGCATTGTTATAGCCAAGGGCTGTGACTACTCTGGTCCCTGATTGGGAGTAGTAGCAGCTAGTTTAGTGGGCTGGCTACCCTTGGTGGATTGCGGTGTCAAGTCCCTAGGGCCATCAGAAGTGGTTGTGTCTTTTGTTGGCCTTTGAGCACTCATCTGTGTAGATCGAGCATGAGTTGATCTGGTCACATTAGGTTGCTCATGCATATCCTTGGGTCGAGAGCTACAAATGGAGCCATGTCCCACCTCTTGGACATTTTGAAGCTTAAATGGAGATAGAGTTTGGAATTGAACAGTTTCCCTTGACAACCGCTGTTGTGCTTCCTGTGTCCGTTTGGAAAAAGAGGATGTAGGAGATCTAGGACTCTTAGGCGGACTTGGCACTCGCTGAATGATTTGCTCGAGGCTATTAGACGATTGTGCCATTTGCTTTGTTGAGCGATCAGCCTTTCCTTGAGCAATATTGTGCCTATGATGCTTGTTCTCCCCTTGGGGAATCAAAGGCTCCTTGGGCACTAACGATTTTTGTGCCTGCTCAATGGCTACGTATGACATCTGTCTATTTAGCATGCTAGGCTGGGGCTCTTTCCTTCGAACAATCATGTCTGGTTTATTGCCTTGAAACCTAGAGTTTCTCTTAGATTTCCTCATGTGCCATGCTTTTGAGGCACTCTGGCCTTCAGCTGATAGAGGCGGTTTAGCTGGGGATTTTGGTACCCAAATCCATTGGTTACCTGCGTAGTATCCTTGAGCACGTAGCAACGCTTTGGATATCCATCGCGGCGTTGTGTTGACTCTCCATCGATGCCTTCGTCTATAAGGCTTGGGCTTCTTTTGGGGTCTTCTACGATATTTGTAAGTCCAAAGCCTGTCCTTGGCATTGTCTCTTGACCTTCTTGTTTTAGGCCTGGCCTCACTCACTGGTTCTCATTGTTCGACATGTGCTTGTATTAACTCTTCCAACAAGTCCTTGCTCTCGTTAGTAGGCTTGACTATTACGTCAGCAGCTTCCTTGCCTTTCCCTTGAGGTTTGATGAGGTCACCCTTACTAAAGATTGTGACTATCCTCACATCTGGTAGTGTCAGGTGTATCCTCTGTGCTACATAGTCGGCCTCACACTTGGTCGCCCTTTTAAAGGGTCTTCCTAGGAGGGTTTCTTTCCCGCAGCTAGCACTATTTGGAGGAACATGAAATAGGATAGGCAAGCTTTCTGTTTCAATTGTCGCAAGGATTTTGCACTTCCCTATGAGTGCTTGTGGATGTCCCCCATAAGGGCTAAGGGTTGCATAGTCGGTGTGAGCTCTGGTTGTCCTAGTAGGGTCCATGATTCATAGGTCAAGATATTAAAATCTGCTCCTTCATCAATTAGAGCATCGATAATATGCTCTCTTTTCGCGGTGAGTTTGACCCTAAGATAAGCAAGTGGTACTATGTCTTCATCTTTCGGGTCTTGGCTTGTAAATTTAAGCCTTCTGACAGATGCCCTTAAGTTCCCGACTGCATGACCAGATGTGGATTCTCCACTACTGTCTTGGATCATCAGTGCAATGCTATTCAGGGTACATCTCTCATCAAGAGTGTCATGTCTAGTCATATTCGCATTTGTAGCTTACTGATGTTGCATTTCGCTCTGACTAGACATGGTATGAACACAATGTCTTTGTGTTCTAGTGATGTGGCCTTTTTGCCCTTGATGGCTAGATTGGCCCGTTGAGGTTCTAGGGTCTCTGTTTGTCTTTGTTCGGGTATGGGCTTTTGGCTGCTCTTTTGCACGTGAGAATCCATGCTCGTGTAGAGCCATTACTTCACTAGGGTTCAATTTGGAAGACCTGTCATGGTGCACGTTTTCTCTCCAACCTACTCGGGGGAGGTGCGGAGGGGGCAGAGTCCCCTCTGCGGGGGTCTGGGGGGGGCAGTCCCCCCGGCCCGCATGGCCGTTACGGTAGACGCCATATGCAATTTGGAGGACTGTTTATAGCCAAATTTTGAACTACGTGCTCTAAATTTTAGCCCAATGAGGATCTGTGATGTGCCTTTAGCTCTATGCGGTCTTTGGGGTCAATCTTGGGGTTTCGATACGTCAGAATTCGTGTTCTAGATACCTGTCCGATTTTGACAATTTTTGGTCCGATTCTAAGATGTCCGATTTTTAGGAGTCCAATTATCAGAATCGAACGTCCGATTTTGGGTTGGTCCGATCGGCTCAGTGGTCCGATTTTGGTCACGTCCGATTCTGGGAGTCGGATCGAAAAAGTGGTCTGATTTTCAAAGTGGTCCGATCCTGAGAATCGAATCGGACAGGGTGGTCCGATTCTAGTAGTCGAACGGTCCGATTCTGGACGGCGGGTCCGATTCTGGGACTCGGACGGACTGGTCCGATATCCCCCTGACCCTGAAGCACTCCCTCCCTCTGGCCCAAGTCTAGAGTGTTGACCTCATCTGCTCGAAGCTGAAGCATCTGATTGCGTCGAAGTAGATCTAATAGAGGGGTTGAGACAGAGCTCCTGGTCTGCCATGTCTCTGAATCTCGCCATCTGATCTGGAGACATGCGCGTGAAGATATCCTACAACTCCTCATCACTCATCCCTTAACTCATCTTGAAAAGATCACCTGCACAGATAAAAAATGATGTTAGCACAATCAATTTAAATCATACAAAGCTTGGTAATATAAATCCTTAAAAAATGATCTCACTTAAAATGCATATCTTATGTAACCTTATGTTGAGATGACAAGCTCAACACATGTGGACATTGATGATGGACCACCTAGTTAGATGGGTCCACACGTCTACACTTAGCATGTCAATGGTCATTATGACTCTCACATACCCACTGACTCATTACTTATTATATTCAGGTTGTTACACCTATTTACATCTGGCATAGTTATAGCGCCAGTCAACTAGTGTAGTCGGTTATGCATTATTTGACTTAGTAGGCCACTTTCCTTTATGTTGTATCTTATCTATACTTTGTGTACATTGTAAAGTGTGTGGAAGAAGAAGAAGAAATCAGCAAGAAAACGTTTTGGCCTCCATCTCTCTTCTTGTCTCTTAAGTGAGCTTCTCCTTATGCATTCTCTATGTGTTCGGCACAGCATCTTGAGCAAGTCCCCCCACCACACAATTCTTGACATGGTATCAAAGCCGCGCCACTGAGAGAGGCTAATTTTGAAGGCTGAAGTGAAGGAGAAGAAGCAAGGTTCGAGCAAGCAAGCAACGGGTGAGAAGCTCTCCCATTCTTCCACACTCTCTCTTGGATAGTGCCTGTGGAGGCACCGGAAGCAGGGTAGAGCAAAAATCTTAGATTGCAGTGAGATTTGGTGTGCGCAAAGAGCACTGTGTATTCTACAGGTTGGCCCTTTAGGGCTTTTCTGCAGTTATTTTGGGCATCTGAGGCCGTTTCAGGCCCCGTTTTAGAGCCGCAAGGTTGCGGACACCAGTTTCAGGGTACACTGTGACTTCAACTGTATTGACCAAAAGTGGATGCACAGGTTAAAAATTTCAGATCTGTAAGTTCAAAGGTGTTTACAGTGAATAAACACAAGGTTTTTCTGCAAACAGGTTGCAGATTGCATGTATTGTTGAGCAGACAGTGAAAAAGGTTGTCTAGTGTACGGAGGCAGTGAGCTCGCGGTCGACACAGGATACAGGTGTGACTCCTCGCTGTCGTGGCGGTTCCAGGGAGCGTGGCTCAGGTGGTTGCTGTGGAGGCACGGACGCAGTGTCTCCGTCTCATTGTTCTGCTGGAGTTGCGTCACCTCCAGGATTTGTCACACCTATGGGGATGTCTACTCTAGTTACTTTGGCTTTTGCTCAGTCGTCTGTAGGTGGCACCCCTATGGGTGCTACACCGATAGATACTACCCCGGTCGGTACACTGGATGTACAAGGGTCTCCTGTATATGCCTAGGAGTATGGACGTAGGTGGGGGAGGACCCATCTTAGGCATACCCCAGAGGGATATGCCTATCTTGTCGATGATAGGCTAGGAGCCATCATCATGAATGATGAGAGGAGGAGGGTGATGGCTCGCATGAGAGAGTTGTGCCAACAAGTTTTTTGGCACAACGTCTTAGATCATTGGAAAAACACATCGGAGGGAAGCAAGGACTACATAGTAGCATCCTTGCATGAGGAGTTTCCAGTTTCAACCACAACGGATAGATTTTCTACGGGCTGGATGATGGACTGCATGTATGTATATATGTCAAATAGACGATCGGATGCACGCAAGGCACTCAAGAGTGGGGCTGCAAAGCCTGAGTGGCTAGATGCGGACGACTGGCGCCGACTAAGGGAGGAGGCTACAGATTCTCTAGGACATTGGAGTCAGCAGCGCGAGGCGACGAGGGCACGACTAGAGGCTGGAGTGGTCCATCATCTTGGGAGTGGCGGCCACAGGACATATCTGGAGGACTTTGTAAGTTTTTCTTTTTTTTTGCCTGCTTATTTTTTTGCAATATCCTTTGTACTAACAATCATGTTTCTAACAGTTAGTATTTTGTTTTCTTTGCAGCACTCCATTACAAATCGCCATCCGACCGCCCTTGAGACTCGATATGCAAAGAGGCATGGTCTCACTGCATTGATCAACCGATTATATAGACACATTAGCCCCGTAAGTCACTCATCTTTCTTGTCCGTAGTTACCATGTTTAATTAGAATGCATTATTATATGGTGGACTGATGTGTAGTTGTTTCTTTTTTTGCAAAGTCCGTTCGATGCTCCTTTGCGGCGGGATGAGCTTTCGGATGGTGAGGATATGTAGCTTGCCCTTGGATCCTTGGAGCTCACACACCCTTCTTTTTTGGTCGCCTGATCTGTGTAGACATTTTCTATGTAGTAGTGATATCTTGTCATGATTGTACTAGTCGCTTTCATTATGCGATCATGTATTTATTTCATGTATCAATGTTATGATTTAAGTACACTTTGTTTTTGTTTACATGAGCATTGTACATAGTGCAGAAACTATTTTGTATGGCCCAAATAAAGCACACAGTGCTGGGCAGCCACAAATTTTTTTTCCCTGTTACCATCGCTATTAGCGTCGCAAATTTACATGCACGCGTTGTTATTTGCATCGTTATTAGCGTCGCAGAGTGTCGTTATCAAAATGCGACGCTGACACCGACGCAAATAGTGACGCAAATAACGACGCTGATACCGATTGTTCTATGGCATCACCAATAACGACGCTTTTTG
This sequence comes from Lygodium microphyllum, assembly GCF_053477565.2. Classification (NCBI taxonomy): domain Eukaryota; kingdom Viridiplantae; phylum Streptophyta; class Polypodiopsida; order Schizaeales; family Lygodiaceae; genus Lygodium; species Lygodium microphyllum. Next base: position 70,694,123 of record NC_141145.1, read on the forward strand.
CGACAACATGGGCAAATTTTGTTATTTATATTTTTGTCGCTTTTAATGTCAGTATAAGGCATATATCTTGTAGTGGTATTATTTGCACCATAATTTATGCATAGATTTGGTCCTCACGTGTGGGACAACATTCTAGGGTAGCTTGTGACCAATTTCGCAATCCAATCAAATATGCACACAATGATAAAAGACTAGCACTGCCCTTAGGAAGTGAATGTACATGAGTTTTAATTGAAGGTACAAAATTTTGTATAGATTTGTGGTGCACCATCTCTAGTTTTACAACAAATATTCCCCCTTTTCCATACAGTGCATCCTCCCTGACCATTCAAGTACCATTAAATATTTACGGACAAAAAATTAAGTGTATAACAATTTTTTTAAAAATCAACATAAAACCATGTCACCAATCACAACCTTGCATCCTTCTTGACCATTCAAGTACCATGCAACATGAAAGGACTGATATTTAACTGTACAACCATCACTCCTCCAACTAACCACACAATTTTATATAAAACCATGTCACCAATTGCAACCTTAACTATCATAATATTCACATTCATTCTTCACCTTCACCATCAATGACAACACTAACCACATCACTATCATCCTAAACATTCCATGTCTAAGGTCTATACTATAACATGCTATATTTAGTGGCAAGTACCAATGGGACTAGCACCTCATCTAGGAGGGAGTAAATGTTAGCCTTAAGAGGTAGTGAAGACAATAAAGGTTGCAAAGTTAAAGCGCTAAAAATTATTCTAGGAAGAGATCATTCTTTTGAACTTCATTGTATTAATTTATTCACCATCCATCCATAAGGTGAATTTGTAATTTGTTCCATCTATTACTTGCAGATGAGTTATCATCATAATTTTGTAGAATTATGTAAGAGCCATGCTCACTCCAATGCAAGTTGTAATATCTCCAAGAGTTAAACTAGAAGATCCATAATAGATGTAAATTGTGGGTAATTTCTATTCTCTTTTGTGTAGACTAGGTCTGGTTAAGCTAATTTCTATGAATAAATCAAGAAAAGCATTTGTTAAGAGCCACAAAAAGGGGTGGTTTAAGTGAGAAACCATAACCTTAACATTAATATATAAAAGGAAACAAAGTGGATAGAGAGCTTATTCTTATGTGTGAAATTTTGTGAGTTCAAGATTTCTTCTCTATCTCTTGCTTCCACCACAAAGAGAGAGAGAGAGAGAGAGAGAGAGACTCCAAGAAACATGGAGAGTGAAGCTCTCTCTTGCATTTCCTTTCATGTCCTTTTCTTCTTCTTCTTCTTCTTCTTTTCTATGAATTGTGTGCTTCATGATACATCCATATCCATTTGAGAGTGCATGAGAGTGAGAAAGTGAGTGATAGGAAAGGAGAATCCTCTCCTCCTCTTTACCTTGTCTACATCCTCTTGGTGGTTTAGAATTTAAAATAGATATCTAGTAATTTACTTTTACATTAGAAAAAGTTTGGTCAATAACATTTAAAGAGTTTTCAATGTAGAATAAATATGAAGATTGGCTCTTTTCTAGATCTCTCATTCTAATTGACATTCGGTCTTAGGAGATTAGTAATCCTTGTACATTTTGAGGTCAAATGTTATCTAGATTTTTGTTTCACAAACTATGTCTTAAAGGAGGCTAAGAAGAAGCAAACAAACACAAATCTAAAGAGGAGTATGAAATATTTAAGACAAGTTATCAAGGAGAACACCAAGGAGGGCATTTGGGCTTGGATGAGTGAATACAAAGTCAAATAGGTGGATGTGATATTTGAGATGCTCTGTTAAGAAAAGGAAGTAGAAAAATAAGGAATTATGAGTGTTAACTATTTATTTAATTTATCTCAGTCATAAGAATTAATCATTTTGTAAAATTTGAGAACTACACTCACTCTTGTTCAATTAGTAAAGTTGGTGGCATTGAACAAATCAAGGATATTCTACATCCTCATGTAGGTTCTCTTTTATTCTACCATAATCTTTTAGAATTATGATCTTATCCTCTCAAAAATAAGGCCAAGCTTTGGTAGCCCTCTCTCTCTCTCTCTCTCTCTCTCTCTCTCTCTCTCTCTCTCTCTCTCTCTCTCTCTCTCTCTCTCTCTCTCTCTCTCTCTCTCTCTCTCTCTCTCTCCATGTGAGTGTGTGCATGCGTGCGTGATGTAACATATATGGATGAATGTGCCCATAGCTTAAAAGAATGATTTGATATATATTTTGTGCAAATATTTCTTATTTAGAAAAAGACGTATTGGGAATTGCAAGGTTTATATCAAATAAACTAAGAAGCTCATGGTCAATCATGTGAAAGCCACTTTTCTCCTTTTTAGGGGGCTACTTTATATGTGGCATTATGCTTTTGCCAAATCAAATCATTAAACTAAATATAATGGATTTTCAAGATGGTTGTGGGGTACATTGAGTGACTTTGTGTGAATTTTTCTTCCTTTCCCATTTGATACTAATGGTTATCAAATCACATATTTAGTTATAGTATCTCTTCAACCCACAAAGTTGTCTTTGTCCCTATCATTTCTATTTAGCTCACTAAGGTACTTAATAAGAGCCAAGCCATGCCCAAGTAAATTTAACTTGCATAAGCTTGTATAGTCAAGTTCAATAGCATGTGGTTGGTTTATCTAACCACCCTTAACTTTGAGTTCGAACTTTTGGGAGTTCATAGAGTAGCCCTCTAAAAGTGTTGGTGATGAGGAGTTGAGCCCAAGTGGCTTCATTCTCAAGGATGTATTCAAGAATGGCAATGTCAGCATAGGCCCTAGTGGCATCCACACTACTTTGATCACCAAGCTCTTCCTAGGTATCACACACACACACACACACACACATCCCAATCTACTAATATTCCTAACGTAATACTAGAATTGAACCTGTCATTAAACACATCATATAAGCGTTTGATCAATCCATTAGCTTGGACTAAGCTTGTGTGTGTGTGTGTGTGTGTGTGTGTGTGTGTGCGCGCGCGCATGCGCACTTGTCTATGGTATGGAATGTCACAATTTCCTAGTTTCAATCCACAAGCCCTAACAATTGAAAACCTAGAGTTCTAAATTATCCCTTAAGGCATCATGGTACCATCATACCACTGAAGTCCAAAGACTTTGCAATCATTGATTGCCATGAAGTTATGTTCTCCCTCCTCAAGTCCTTTTTCTCTATCTAATTCACCTATTTCTTTTCTTTATATGACTCTTTCTCACCTCGAGCACCCTCTCTCCCCTTGCTCCCACAGGTGGGGTTTGGTGTTCCACTCCCAATTTTACTAGCCCAAGTCGAAAGACTTAGGTGTGATACAATCCACACACTCTCTCTCTCTCTCTCTCTCTCTCTCTCTCTCATTGTAGGATTTGCCCATAAGGCATCTTGGGATTGTTCCTTCCAATTCAAACCGCTCTCCCTCTCTCTCAAAAACCACAAAAGTCTTTGGGTTTGTAAGATATTAAAAACTGGGACGGCGAAGATGAAGCTCCAATAATGTCCACGAGAAGGGCGTGGAGCATTAATCTAAGCAGGCGAGACATAGACAAGGCACCCACCACCATATCCAGTGTTGCAGCTTCATCCTTATAAAGGGAAGGGAGGATCAGACGTCGTGACAGAGAAAGAGAGCGAGCCCCCTCAGCCTACAGCCCGAAAGAGAGAGAGAGAGGGAGAGAGCTCTCAGAGAGGATAAGTCAATATATCGTGGATGACAATGAAGGTGGTGGAGCATGAGGTGTTGGTGAAGCAGTCGCCCGAGGCGATATGGCGGGCTCACATCAAGAACTTCCAGGTGACGCTGCCGAGGGTGGTGCCGCAGCACTACAGCTCCGTCGAGTACTTGGACGGGCCCCCCCTCGCCGCCGGTGGCGTCTTCCTCCTCAAATACAACCCGGCATGTAAGCAGACACCACCACCCCCTCCTTACCCCCCCCAAAACAGACACACACACACACATACTCAGACCTTAGCAATAATGTGAAGTACTTCCTCCTTAGCTACCGGAATATGCATTAGTGTCCACTTACCAAGGCTTTTATACATACAGATATCATGAATTGCATAGCTATTCTTCTTTGTGTGATATGACCGATTTATTCTTCCTTTCCACCTTCTAATATCAAGAACCACTCACCTCGTCGTGGTAAATGAAAACTCTCCTCTTTGAAGTTCAGATAATTGTAACACCATAATGCAAGCCCTCCTTGATGAATGATACAAGATTTGTAAGGCATTATTTTTATAGTTAAAGTAGGAATTTTTAATATCAAAGTAGGAATTGTAATTAGGTGAATGACAAATGTTGAAATGGTTCTCTTTGAGATAAACCCCACAAGCCCTTCGTTTAAAGGCTTTGGAATGGGTATTAAAGAAATAGGTTAATTTTCTCTCTATTGCATCTCTCCTGATACAGGGAGAAATCATAAGCACTCTATTTAGCATGTGCATTCAATCAAATCTTCATGCACTTTTAATCATCATGTTGCATCCATATGGAGATTTTTCTTCAAGAATTTCCTTCACTTGATACTTTACAAAAGTCATTTTGCTCTCTATTTCAAAGCATGACAAAACATGTTATGTAAGTACTCTATCTTTTTTATCCATTTAAGTATGCATTAGATTTTTCTAAACAACTACATTGCAAGTTGTCTCATAAATGAAGAAAATCCTCATCATGTCTTCTAACCTTGGCTTCCTTGCTCTACAGCTTTCCCCCATTTTGACTATCTCAAGGCAATCTGGGAGGAGATGGATCACGAGAACTATTATTTAAAGGTTAGAATCTTTGAAGGAGGACATCTTGGAAAGCATGAGGATGCTCAGCTAATATACACACTTAAGTTAGAACCTGGGCCTAATCCAGACACATGCTTAAAGAAATGGACTTTTGAATTTGATGATGTTAGGACAGATGAGTTCCATGAGTTCATTAAGGAGGAGATGTCCATCTTTGGTGACTCACTTGATTTGCATCTCTCATCCAAAGCTTGACTATCTACATGATTCAAAAAATGTAAAGCTAAATATATGTATTTGGGCATCTAAAGATTACCATACCATCATGAACTTTTGCCTTCCTACAATCAACAATAACACATCCTTTGTGACAAACCCTTCATGTATGAAACTTGATATATTATGTTTTTTGCAATCCATTATCTATATGTATGGTTTTTTATTATAAAATTTTCTCGACATCTAACATGTGAAGTATGCATGTTTCTTGTTGTCCACAATTTTTCTCTGACATACTCTTTCAAAGCATGCATTTATGTAACCAATAAAATTTAAAGGTGAGCCATATGTTGATGGAATTTATAGACGAGCCACATCTTGATGTCGAGTCAAAGTACATTGAAATAAGTGGCAATAATATGGGTCGAGTTAATCATGTATATGAGCTCAAACCCTAAGCTTTGTATCTCTTTAGGCATCATTAAGTATCTATTCAATTATAAAGTATGTAGAAATGCCCCAAAACAATTTTTGTGACCATATTCATTATGAAACATGTTGTAGGCACGTAACATAAAATTTTCATACTTGTCAAAGGCCTTATAATTATAGTCATCCCTGTCCATAAAGAAGTTAAAGCGGGAGGGTGGGGGGAGGGTAAGGAACAAAGTTGGGGTTTATAGTATGAAGAAATGATGAAGATATCCATTCAAGGGATGCTTCATTCGATATTAGACATTTCAATTTAAAAAGACTTACACTCAAATGCACACTGCCCACACTTACACCTTTCTAAATCTACCTTAAATTTTCAACTTTAGAGGCCCTTGAATTGAATGCATATACTTGCCCCTTTGAAAGCAAGGTAGGCTCATTGGGTTAGTAAAATTCAATTTGATACTTGAATTAAAGGCCTTTTGATCACAATTATTTTTGTTCATAAAGAAGCCAAAGGAAAAATGTGAGGAACAAGCTTGGGGGTTTATATTATAAAGAAACCATGAATGCATTCATTCTAGGGGTGTTTCACTGTACCCTAGAATCTTGAATTTAAAAGCCCCTTCATTCTCATGCCCATCACATACACATATACTTTTGTAAGTTTACCTTAAATCTACATTTAATATCCCCTTCAATTGAATGCATGTACTTATGAAGTTGTTTGGGGAGGGGGAAAAAGGTAGGATTGTTAGGTGTTTTGCTTTATTTTATTGAAGGGGATAGATAATTAAAGGGCTCATTGACATCAACTTGGCACATTATTCAAGGGGTTGTTCGAGGGGTGAGGTGTTGAGATATTAAATTCCACATGAGCTAACATCCACTACATGCCATGATGGTGTGGTAGGACTTTACACTAACACTTTAGATGACTGACATGGAGAATATGTGAGTAGTAATTCTATAGCTCGAGTACACCCATGTAGTCCACTCTTGGCTATGGCACATTCATTGTGTCATCCCATATATCCTAGCAAGTTTACACTTAGTAACTGCATGTACATATATTCTATTACTTTCATATTAGTACGTTAAAATGTTCTAGACCATCCTTTTTGTGTGGAGGAAGAAGAGGAGGAGGATTTCAACCCTACTTCTCTATATATTCATGTCTCCATTGTGTGTGCATGCTCTTGGTTACTTCCCCTCTCATCTATTTACATGGTATCAAAGCATTCCTACCACTACATGGAGCTCAAATGAAGGCTATGAAGGTGATGTAGCATGAAAGTAAGCAAGAAAGCAATGGTTAAGAAGCTCTTTCATCTGATTGGAATTACCTTGGAATATAGCCATTTGATGCTTTTGGGTCTAGCAAGGTTATAGTCTTTGATTGCATTGAAAATTATGAGCACTACAAATATATTTTGTAGATAACCATTTAAGACTTACCCACAATGAATATTGCCATCTAAGGTCATTTTGGCCTCCCTTTTGGTCTTATAAGTGGATCAAAAGCAATTTCTACGTATACTATAGATTCGGTTGTATTTGTCATTTATAGGTGCAGAGGCTATGAACATTAGATTTGTAAGGTTTTATGTGTTTGCTAAGTTGCAAATAGAGAGAATATTTACATAAAGATTGCAATTATTTTTGTGCAATTAGTAAAAAAGGATACATGTTTAGATTATAGTACTTGTAGTATTGACTTGGTTGTAGATTGTAAGTTTTATAAGCTTGCCTTGTAAAAAAGTTTTACGATTTTAACTAGATTGTGGGTGAGAAGCTTGATAAGAATAATTATCTCGCATTGAAGTTCATAACATATGACACCTTTTATACTTATGACAATGTGACAAGGTATTATTAAACTCTCTCACTAACATATATAATCCCAACTTCTTACAATCCATCCCTGCCCCCCCAAAGGTTTTTTCCCACAAAAACAAAGTAAGAATAGTAAAGAAGGATGAATGAAATAGAGTACTACTCTGATTTTAGCTATACAAAAGTTATAATGGGGATCAAATAGTGAAGAATTAGTTGTTGAAATGAAGTTATAAAGGAAAGACTCTACCATATACATAATGATGCTAGGAGGCATATTCCACGGTGGATTCCGTGAGACCATGGTGGATTCTATGAGGTTTTGCCGTGGATTCCGTAAAACTATATTTATTTGTTGGGGCTCATATACAAGCTGGGTTCCTTGTACAAAAAGTTGACGAGGACACCTATCCTTTTCGGGTGTCACATTAATTTAATGTGTAAGTGGGTGATTCCATAGCGGGTGATTCCGCAAAATACATATTTAAATTAATGGACGTTTATGAGTTTAGAGTGCGCACTCATATTTTATTAAGGTTAGGGCAGAGTTCCAACCTATTTATTTATTTTGTAGCTGAAGACGGCTAGGTATTCACTTTTGTCAATTTAATTTTATTATTTTCTAACAATTGTGAATGCTTCAATTGATGTGTAGAGTAGGTAGCGGTGGCGTTGGGAAGCACTGGGCAATAGCGTGTATTCAAGTTACTTAGAAAAATTTATTATTTTTGATGGGCACACGTCTTATCATTAAAGACGCGGCGCTAATATTTATTTAGGTGTGCTTATTTATTGAAGTGTTTGATATATATCTATTATTTTGTATGTGCATGGGTGCATAGTTTAAATATTCATTATTGGACATTGTATTTGGGGGACACTGCCCGACTCTTGGGGTGCCCAACCGCTTTATTCTTTATTTGGACAAAAGCAAACACAAAAGCTAAAGCATGCTAATTGTAAAATTGGGCTATTTTTGAGCTTTGAGATGAATAAATTTATAAATACGTGCTTTGTGGAGCGCTCACACAAGGCATGGGGGGAGATTGCACACAATTGGTCTTTTTGGCCTCATGTCGTGCAAGTCTATTCTCTTGAATTTTGAGCTTAAAGTAGAGTTCCTTGTGCTTGGAGACCTTCTCCCACTCACTACGTATGCATACAACATCCGATTTGCACAGCAGTGGTATCAAAGCAAAGCTGAGATCAAGGGCTTCCAATCGCTTACCATCTCGTGCGAAGGTGAAGCTCTTGGAACGAATGGGCTCTACAGTCAGTCTCGTGACAATCTATCAATACCAACATATTCCTGGCAGTGAAGAACCCCCTGTTGCGCTATTGGATTGGGAAGGACCAATGTCTACTGGCGGAGGATCACTCGAGAAGCTTCTTCATCAACATGTTTTTATTCTTAGAGCATAGAAGAAAGATAAGTAAATTCAAGCTTAAAAGCTTAACAAACTTTATAACAAAGCTTATTTTTTAAAAGAATTTAGCAGTGGCGGCGTCACCATCTTCTTAATGGCATCAAATCTGTCGACGACGTCCTATTGTCCTGATCCTATACATTCCAATTATCAAGATTTTTAATAAAGCTTAAGACTTTAATCTTTTTAAAGCTTTAAAGTTAATTTTTCTCTCTAGCGGTTATTCACATGGAGTTCTTCTACAAATCAAACCCGAACTCGTTTTCAACCTCCCTACAAGCCTTTGTTCACACCCGTACTACTATGACAAAGATAATTTTCAATAAGCAGATTGCTAAACGCAGTCTTCACAGGCAAAGTATTCGTTGAACAAGGATTTCAACAACTTCCGCATTGGCAAAGAAGAAATATCGCAAAAAGTCTTCTTTTTTTTAAAGCAAGCATTGTAAACCTAAATTTGAGCTATGCTCATCCCACTAACAAGATTTCGAGTGTGTGAGGTTGTTTGAAATTTTGCAGAATGACCGATCAAAATATGGAAGATTTTATGGCCGAAGGTGATCTACCGGAACCAATGATGGAGTAAAAATTGGACTTAATTATGATGCAGCTTTAAGAGGAATGAAGAGCATGTCAAACTTTGCAAGCTCAATCGGCCACTCTTCAACGATCTATTGCCGATCAAGATGGGATGCAACCTGAAGATGTTATATGATGCACGATCGATGTGACACTCGAAGCACAATCTATCCGAAAAGAAGCCAAGACAAGTAAAAGAAATTTCAAATTCCATACTTTTAATGGGTTACGCGATGGAAAGACTGTTCTTGCTTTTATCAATTAGTTTGATGATTATTTCCATGAAGAACAATATGCCAAAAAAGACAAACTCAAGTGTGTTACTAATCATTTAGTGGATAGAGCATCGCTATGGTGGACTATTGTCCACAAAAGCATTGAATGTCCTACTACTTGGGAGACTTTTCAAAAGAAAGTTTTGCAAAAGCAATCAAACAGTGGGATCTTCTGCAAGAAAGAGATTGCGAGCCTATTTTACAATATACTGAGTGTTTCTATAATGCCTTATTGCAACTTCGAATGCTTGAAGATGTACTTGAGGTGACCTATAAGCGCAGGTTTATGTCTGGTTGGCTTGGTCACTTCTATGTGGAAGTGAACATGTTCAAGCCAACGACTCTCCAGGATGCAATTTCCTTGGCCCATGATGCTGAAGACAAAATTCAAGGACGAGAGAAGTGACCACAACAATTCCCAAATAACGGTAACTTCGGTACAAAGCAATTCAATTCTAACTTCCGAAGATTCAATCAAAACCACTTTGTCCCATCTTCATTCTGTAAATGTTGGACACGACCCCCTACTTTACCAACCAACACAAATCCAAATCCTAAGCCATCTTTCTAGCCAAATCTCAGCATTCCTAAACTTCTCGCTATTACCAATAATGTTTCCAAAACTAAATCCATAGTCTGCTATAAGTGCCATCAACTTGGACATCTAGCAGTGAATTGTCAATCCAAAAAGCCAACTGTTCACATCAACTTCTTAGGAGCGATTGAAGATGAAGACTATGAAGAAATGCCAGATTTCACAAAAGACGATGATGATATCATTACTACTTCAGATACTTTACCAGGTATGCCAAATCCCCATTCTTTATTAACAATGAAATGTCTTGTGCATGGTAGAGAAAAGACTATTTTACATGATGATGGGAGCACACACGATTTTATTTAGCAAAATTGTTCAAATAATTGAACTTACATACTATTTTGACTCATTATCGCATCAAGGCCGCATTCTTAGGCACTAGATACAATGGAACACAATAAGTGCATGACTTAGAAATTAAATTTGGTGATTATGTTGAGCATAGAAATTTCTTAGTTATGCCTTTGCAATCTAGTGACATTATCTTAGGAATACCTTGGCGTCATCAATATAATCCTGATATAGATTATTCCACGCATTTAATGAAGATTCATTCTAATGGAAAACAAATCGCATTGCATGGTATGCACACCCTTGATAATTTTCCATTGATTAGTCATACACAGGCTAAACGTGCATTAAGAAAAGGTAGCAAATCCTACTTAATATGGGTGAATGAAATTGAAGCTAAGGAAAATCAGATGCATCCTAGGCACACACAATTTCTTTCACAATTTAAAGATTGTTTTCCTGCTGATTTACCACATGGCTTACCACCTACACATCTTGAAGATCATTAAATAGTCTTAATACCAGGTTCTCAACCACCATGTAAAGCACCTTATTGACATAACCAAATTGAACATAAAGAAATTCAAAACCAAGTTGAAGAATTGTTAACCCGAGGACTCATTAGGCCCAGTAGTTCTCCTTTTGGTGCACCTGTCTTGTTAGTCAAGAAGAAAAATAACACCTATAGGATGTGCATTGATTATCGTGCCCAAAATAAGATCGCTGTCAAAAATAGATATCCGATCCCTAGGGTAGACAACCTCATGGATAAACTATAAGGGGCTACAATATTTAGTAAAATAGATCTTAAATCTGGATACCATCAAGTACGACTGGACACATCCGATATTTTCAAAACTGCATTTAAGACTCAATTTGGACATTATGAATTCCTTGTTATGCCTTTTGGTTTAACTAATGCACCAACCACATTCATTCCTATGATAAACTGCATATTTTTGAAGCATCAGCATTGTGTCATTGTTTTCTTTGATGACATATTGGTTTTGAATAAAAAATCAAAATGAGCATTATGAACATTTATCCTTGGTTTTCAAATTATTGAAAGAGAATCAATTATATGCTAATCCTGAAAAGAGTGAATTTTTCCAAACCCACATTGAATATTTAGGACATATTGTTTCATCTAAAGGTATTAAAGTTGATCCTAAAAAGATAGAAGCATTTTTGAATTGGCCAATACCTAAAAATGCGCATGATTTACGTTCTTTCTTAGGTCTTTCTAGCTTTTACAAAAAATTTGTGAGAAAATTTTCATTGCTTGCATTACCTTTGACAAAATTATTAAAGAAAAGTATTGTGTATCATTGGTATGAAAATCAGCATTTAAAGTCTTTTGATTTACCGAAACATGCCTTAACACATGCTCCTGTATTGCAACTCCCTAACTTTAATAGACCATTCTTCCTAGTAGTCACTGATGCTAGTGGATCTAGAATGGGAGCTGTCCTTATGCAAGATTCACATCCCATAGCCTACCCTAGCTACAAACTTAACCCTCTGAACTCAAGTATTCTACCTATGATAAGGAATTGCTAGCAGTAGTACAAGCTTTACGACAATGGAAAAACTATTTAATGGGATCTGAATTCATAATCAAAACTGACCAACAAAGTATCAAACATCTCCTTAGTCAGCCACAAATCTCTGACCGTCATATTAAATGGGCTGTTTTTATTCAAAGTTTTCATCTACTTATCCAATATCAACCCAGAAAAGAAAATGTTGTTGCAAATGCCTTGAGTAGAAGACCAACTATTCATAACATCTCGGTGATGTCTTTTGATTCCCTTATTCCCATGAAAGATACCTATGATCAAGTCCCATGTTTTCAAGCTTATTGGAATAAAATAGTTGTAAATAACTGGATTTCAATAGATTCATTATCTTATGCTGATGGATTTATGTTTTATGAGAAAAGGTTATGTATAACTGTTCCATTTAGATCATTTGTATTGCATGAAATTCATTGTCCCCCATATCAAGGCCATAGAGGTATTATTTCCACTTTACGTACATTAGTTGAAGATTTTTACAGGCCATAGATGGAATCTGATATTTCTAACTTTGTATCTGAATGTTTAATTTGTCAAAGAGTTAAGCAACACCATGGTAAGCAATATGGTTTGTTAATGCCTTTACCAATTCCAAAACGACCATGGGAACATATTTCAATGGATTGTATTACTGGTTTGCCTAACACCCAAGCTAATCATGATATGATTTGGACTATTGTATATCGGTTAAGCAAACAAGCATATTTCATTCCATGCAAGAAAGCATTAATTGCATCTCAAGCTGCTCAATTGTTCTTGAAAACTGTTTTCACTAATCATGGTTTGCCAAAAGTTATTATTTCTAATCGTGATTCTAGATTCTGCAATAATTTTTAGACTATTTTATTTACTAATTTAGGTACAAAGATTGATTTTTCATCCGCATTTCATCCTGAAACAAATGGATAAACAGAAGCTACAAACAATACAATTTTGGATCTTTTGCATGCATACACAATTTCAAAACGATAAACATGTGATACACATTTGCATTTACTTTAGTTTGCATGCAATAACACCCCACATACAGCTACACAGAAAGCACCTTTTGAAATAATTTATGGATATAGATTGCCTACACCTGTTACCTCATTGTCAAACAAAGTTAAAGTTGCTGATGATATTGCCAATATGCATGCTACTATTTTTGCTGAAGTCAAAGACATGATTGCGAAAGCCCAGCAATCATACACAAAACAAGTTAACAAGAAAAGAAAAACTATGAGTTTTACAGTTGATGATTATGTTTGGTTACGCATTGAAAAGAGAAGATTACAAAGTGTTAAAAAACATCCCGTTGTAAAGTTAGCTCCTAGATTTTATGGACCTTTCAAAATTATTCACAAAATCAATGACAATGCACTTAAATTCGAACTACCCTAACATTGGCAAATCCACAATACTTTTCACATTAGTTTGTTATAACCTTTTAAAGGCCCATTACCTGTCCACCCTGTTTATGAAAACTCTCCTTTGTAGAAGAAGAAAATGAAATCCTTGAACCTGAAACTATTTTAGACACTAATTATATGACCACTAGAACTGGCCATAGATATTCTAGATATTTGGTAAAGTTTAAAAATCATCCTGTTGAAGAGGTCCAATGGATGCACGATCCTGACCTAAGTGCTTACCCCTCACTGCTCGCTCCACATTGAGCTAATAGCAATCAAGGACAATTGCTATCCCACCTCGGGGGTATGATGCTAGGAGGCATATTCCACGGTGGATTCCATGAGTTTTATGGTGGATTTCGTAAAACTATATTTATTTGCAAGGGCTCATACACAAGGTAGATTCCTTGTGCAAAAAGTTGACGGGGACACCTGTCTTTTTTTAGCGTCACGTTAATTTAATGTGCAAGTGGGTGATTCCATAGCGGGTGATTCCGCAAAATACATATTTAAATTAATGGACGTTTATGAGTTTAGAGTGCGCACTCGTATTAAATTGAGGTTAGGGCAGAGTTTCAACCTATTTATTTATTTTGTAGCTGAAGACTGCTAGGTATTCACTTTTGTCAATTTAATTTTATTATTTTCTAACAGTTGTGAATGCTTCAATTGATGTGTAGAGCAGACAACTATGGCGTTGGGAAGCATTGGGCGATAGCGTGTATTCAAGTTACTTAGAAGAAATTATCATTTTTTATGGGCACACGTCTTATCATTAAAGGCGTGGCGCTAATATTTATTTAGGTGTGCTTATTTATTAAAGTGTTTGATATATATCTATTATTTTGTATGTACATGGGTGCACAGTTTAAATATTCATTATTGGACATTGTATTTGGGGGACACTGCCCGACTCTTGGGGTGCCCAACCGCTTTATTCTTTATTTAGACAAAAGCAAACACAAAAGATAAAGCATGCTTATTGTAAAATTGGACTATTTTTTAGCTTTGAGATGAATAAATTTATAAATACATGCTTTGTGGAGTGCTCACACAAGGCATGGGGGGAGATTGTACCCAATTGGTCTTTTTGGTCTCATGTCGCACAAGTCTATTCTCTTGAATTTTGAGCTTAAAGTAGAGTTATTTGTTCTTGGGGACCTTCCGGTGCTTGCTACATACGCATACAGCATCCGATTTGTGAACCACATAATCTAGATGTCTTTGAAAGGAATTGGAGTCTTCAAGAAATAGCCTTTGTAAAGAGCACTAGACAACTTGTTGGATGCTAAAGAAAACCGACATAACTACTGATATAAGTATCCAAATAGGACATGCCATATATCAAAATGTAGCTACTTAAGGGTACTTTGACCTTTGTAGGTAACTAAAAGTTTAAAATTAGGCAAAGTAATTTTTTTTTCTAAAATAAACGGTTGTCTACACCTTGTTGAGAGTGCAAATCACTCCCATATGACTATGTCTAAGCCCCACTAATGTATTCCGTAGGTAGAGAAACTCATTGAAAATGGAATTTGGCCTCCAAGAAGCTTCCTCAAGTGGTAAACCCTTCCACTTAATCAAATACTCAATGATGGAGTAATAGCAAAGCTTCTTTTCACACTGACCTATGACCTCCGTAGGAATGTAGTAAATAAGTTCTTCTTCATCCATAAGAGGCAACTTATCAACTATTTCCACCTGAGTACCATAAAAGGATTTGAGCTGACTAACATGGAATACATAATGACTCTTAGTGGAAGAGGGAAGTTCCAATCAATATGCCAAGTCTCGAATATGTTTCAAGATCCTATAGGGCCCATAGAACCTATGAGCAAGTTTATTGCTAGAGCCATCCTTGAGAATAGAATATCAAGACTTGGGTACTTTTAAGAGAACTAACTCTCCCTTTTGGAACTCCAAGGGTTGTCTCTTCTCATCAACATACACCTTCATCTAATCTTGAGATTTTCTAAGATTCATCTTACATTGTTGAAGAAGGGCATGCATTCTTTCCAATTCCTTCTTTCCATGAGGGTTAATTTTCTCACTGAAAATAACTGTGGATAAGGGTACCTTATAGTAGCCATACATAGCCTCAAAGGGTAAAACTCCAATGCTAGCATGAGTGGAGTTATTATAGGCAAACTTAACCAAATGTAACCATGAATCCCACACATTCTATACATCATGACACAAATGGTGAAGGTAAGTCTCTAACCACTTATTAATCTTTTTTGTCTGACCATCAGTCTGCAAAATGATAGGATGTAGAAGGAACTGATTTAGTTTCCATGGAGCTGAATACCACTTGTTAGAAGTTACTCATGAATGTGGTATCTCTATCGTGCACAATCATATGCGATAATCCATGTAATCTAAAGATTTGCTCCATGATTTGACTAGCCACTTGTGAAGCAATGAATTGAGTCTTGGTAGGAATGAAATTAGTGAGTATGTCCACTACCACATAAATGCTATTTCAATCATTTTTGGTGATAGATAGATCACTAAATGAAGTCCATGGTAATATGTATCCACTTTCCTTCTAGAATAGGCAATGGCTACAATAAACCACTTGGGGTACTATTCTTTTCTGCCTGACAAAGCATACATTTCATAACATAATCCTTAATATCTTTCCACAAACCTTTCCAATGAAAGCTCTTGCTGATTTTATCATAGATCTTAAACATTCCAAGGTGTCCAACTGTGGGCGAAGAATGTAACTCCTTAATAATTTTCAGCTTGAGAGAAGAATTAGAGGGAATAACAATCTTTCCATTAAGCCAAATGAGCCATTTTTAAGCTGACAATGTGAGTTTTTCTCCATAAGACCATGATGTAATTTCCAAAGTGCATGGTTGAACTCATAATCTAAAAGATAGGCTTCTTGTAACTCATCAATCCAGGCACCATGTAACTCAATCAATAGCTAAAACCTGACATGCCCATATTCTAGAGAGAGAATGAGCTACCACATCATCTTTTCCCCTTGTATGAGTGATGTCAAAATCATAGTTTTGCAAGGTAGCTACCCACCTACATAACTTAAAGGTAAGTTTTGACTGAATAAGAAAGTACTTTAGGATCTTGTGATCACTTTGAACTCTAAACCCAGTGCCATACAAATAACGGTACCATTTCTTTATTGTATGTAGAATAGCCAACATCTCTTGGTCATAGATATTCACAGTCATTTCTTTATCTATAAGCTTATGACTTTCAAAGGTAATACCTCCATGCTCCTGTAGCAAAACAACCCCTATGTCACAGCCACACTAGCATTACACTGTATAGTAAACTCTCTAGAGAAATCGGATATACTAGAATAGGATTAGAAGTAAGTAATTCTTTTAATTGGTTGAAGCTACTATCTACAAGTGTATCCCAAAAGAAAGCTTCCTTCTTCAACATGTCAGTCAAAGGAGTTGCTACAGCCGCATAATGCTTAATGAATCTGTTGTAGAATGATGATAGACCAATAAATTCTTGAAGCGAAGTAGTGGTAGTGGGTGTTGGCCAATCTGTGATACACTGCACCTTCTTAGGGTTAGTCAATATCCCTAGTTCACTAACAATATGACCCAATTACTCCTCTTCAGCATGCATGAAAGAACATTGATTCTCCTTAGCAAAGAGTTTGTGATGTCTCAAAACATCAAAACCTTCCTCATATGTGATAAATGGTCCTATAAAGTCTTGATGTAAATTAATATGTCATCAAAGAAGACTAGGACAAATTGAAAGAGGAAAGGCTACAAAATCTTATTCATCAGAACTCTAGAAGGTAACTAGAGGATTAGTAAGCCCAAATGGCATCACTAGAAAATGGTATAGCCCATGATCAACCCTAAAGGTAGTCTTCACTTAATCACCATCCTGCAATCGGTTGGGCCAAAGCATTTACAACACGGCCTAAGAAAGAATTACTAACTGGTATTTGCGCAATTTTTCCCGTTGCTTTTACGGAACCCCCTTCCTGTATGGTGTGAAAAGATTTCTTTCAAAAGCGGAAGAAACACATCTGATGATATCCAAACCTAAAATCAGTCATGGTAAAGAATCTAGCCCCCTTGAACTCATCAAGCAAATCATCAACTCTAGGTATTGGATACTTGTTCTTCACTATGATCTTGTTTAGATCCTAGTAGTCAATACACATCCTGAAGGATCCATCTTTCCTCTACACTAACAAGACCAAAGATGCATAAGATGAAGAGCTATGCTAAATAAATCCCATCTGTAAAATCTCCTTGATTTGCTTGGCTACTTTCTCATGCTCATATTTTGACAACCTCTATGTCTAGGGTGGCTTATTGAGACTAGCTTTGAATGAGGCTCTAAATCAATAGTATGATTCACTACTCTCTTAGGAGGTAATGAAGTAGGTACCTTAAACAATTCCCTATACTTCTCAAGTAGAGCTTTCAAAGCAAGATGCTCTAGTGAATTCTTGGACTGATCTTCTACCTCTTTATTCAAGTGTAATACAAAAATATGTGAGTGTTTCTTGTACTCCTTGAGTTGTTTAATGGTGATGAACTAAAAAACAGATTTATTTGGGATTCCCTGTAGATGGATAGGCTACGTATCAATGGAAAACTCCATGTACAACTATAAGAAATCCATAGTAATCTTCCCTAAATTCATCAGCTGATCACAATCAAGTACAATATAAATGGGTTCCATTTCCAAAGCAATTAGGTTCACATATACTTCATAATTCTCAGCTAACTGTATGGGAACCTATGGGCACATTTGAGTGTTGATTTCCTCTTCTCCATTAGCTAATTTTACTCTTATGGGTTTAAATTTATGGGAAAGCAATGTAACCTATCCACAACTGACTTATGTACAAAATTGTGTGTACTGTGATGACTGTCTAACGTGATAAACACATTCTTTCTATGAATGGTACCCTTCATACAAAGTGTATTAGGGATATTTGAACTTGTCTAAGTATCCATGGAAATAGAACAAAGGGTAGTTGCAGCAAGAGGTAAAATTGTCCCACTAGGATCAAAAGGAATATTCCCACTAGGGTCTTGTCTACAACCTCATAAGACTGATTAGGATTAGGATTCTCATCATGCTCTTCAAATTCAACTTGTGCACTCACTGTTAACTTTGTCATTCTTGAAAGTACACTTTGATGCATGATTAGTTGTATAGTTTTCACCGCATTTGAAGCATGAACCCTTTTCTTTTCTTTCCTTGAAAATATTTGTAGGTATAAACTTGGAATTATTTGCTGAATTATTGTCACCTTGCCTAGGCTCCACTTGGCTGATTGTTGACTTTGAAAGCACTTTGCTGTCTTAAGGCATTGAAAATAGGAAATGTAGGGACTTTAGGACTACTAAATGAAGTATTGGTACCTCCATTTAATTGCCACCAAAGTTTCCTTGTTTAGCAACAACCCTTTGTTGTCTAAAAGAAGCATATATAGGAATGTCCCTCCTATCTCGGGGAAGTTATTATATGTAGGAATGTCCCTCCTATCCCAAGGAAGTTACTATATGTAGATCCTCTACATCACGTGCGTTCAAGTCCTATTTAGCAACAACCCTTTGTTGTCTAAAATAAGCCTATATATAGGAATGTCCCTCTATAAGCAAGAGTCTAATGAAGGACCTTCTTGGCTAAAGGAATACGCGGATGTATTTCCTGAAGAGTTGACAGAGCTCCCGCCTCAAAGAGAAGTGGATCATGAGATTAGGTTCGTACCAGGAGCTGCGCCAATTGCAAAGAGACCTTATAGACTGTCCATACCAGAAGCAATTGAGTTGAAGGAACAACTCAAGCAACTGCTAGATCAGGGCTACATTTGGCCTAACAGTTCACCATGGGGAGCTCCAGTACTATTCCAGAAAAAGAAAGATGGGACACTTCAACTATGTATTGATTACCGAGAATCAATCCATGTATGAACAAAGCCCTCAAGGTGAAGAGTAGCAAAGTGAATCTTTTGGTCCTCTAACCTAGAAAAAATATCAAAGTAAGACTCCAACTTGGAAGTCCACTCTTCCAAATCAACATGGTGATGATGAATGGCCAGTATATTTGGTTAACACAATCTTGTCACGAAGTTCCCTCTCAACAAAGCCTTGCTATCCATTAGTTACTTAGGGCTTCATATTGGGGTTTGAAAGATTAGAGGTACTCCTATGATAGTTGGTTTGAAACTTGTCTGGAGGAATAGTCGGTTGGTTTCTAGTGGTTTGAGGAGAATTTGACCCATGAATTCTCAAGATAGGCTCATCAGCTCTAAAAGAAGTCTCCCCAATCTCATAAGTGCTATGTGGTATCTCTTTCTTTCTAATAATGCCTAAGTGAGGATTATTGTTTGTTGGCTGAAAATACTATTTATCTCTACTCTCTTTGTTTTCCATTTGTGTTGCCACAAGCATAAAAATATGAGATTTAAGTTTGTCCAAAGAATCCTTAGTAGAAGAAGCAAACTTTCCAAAAGAATCCTTGGTAGATTGAGCTATATGCTCCATGACTTCCTTGGTCTACATGTTTGATTGAACCACCTTTTCAACCACTTGATCCAATTTAGAAACCAATTCCATGTGTTTGATGGAATGCTAGTCTTATGGTTACAAAGAACCGCATTAAGAGTACTAAAAGTGCCATATTCTTGTGAATCTTCCTCATCTTGACATCCCGCCTCAGGTATTGTCTCACCTGAATCTCTAATTCATTGCTAAACATTATCATTAGGCTTGTTCTTTCCCTTATTTCTAGCCATTTTTGCTCACTAGTACAGTGCAATCCTAGTAGACCCCTATTACAAAAATGGCTATAACTTTTAACCTTGATATTAGATTCAAGAAAATTTTTATGGAAATTGAATCCCACGAATAGCTCTTCAGGATGAGCTATAACACTCAAATTCAGGATTAAAATATAATATTTTGAGAATTTTTTTTGCTTCTGTCTAGAGTAGTCCTACACCTTGTAAAAATATTGTTTTAGTATATCCACCTCTCGCAAGTCAAAGATAAGGTCTTCCAACCCTATGCCACCCTGTGTATGACATGTAAAAGCTGAATACAACTTGCAATATCCTGTAGAGGTCCTAAAAATTATTAGAATTACTTTGTAACACTTGCAACCAAGTAAAAACCCTGTGTAAGACTTGTAATCAATTTGGAATGACCTATAACACTTGTAAATGACTAAAAATTTAGCCAAATGAAGCCCCAAATACCCTATTTCCAATGAATACACTTGATCACTACTTTAGGAGACATAATGACTGAAATTTCTCATGTAGCATATCTGTAATAACCTATATAATCTCTATGACTAATCAATGGAGTCCCAAACAATGCTATCTAGCTAAGATATTTATGTCTTTAAGAATTCCCCTCAATGGTACCTATGGTGAGAGATATAATGGCATGGCAGGCTCCCTACACGAGCTTCGAATCAATGGGAGGTGAGCAACGTTTCCTTGAGTCAGTTGGTCGCACCCCTTTAGGATCTTTCATAGTGGGAGAGGGTCAGCTCTCTATTGTCGTACTATCCCCCCTAGCATCCACCTTTTTCCTTGGTGGGAATATCAACATAGTAGTGGCATTCTAATTAATCAATCAAGGATAAAATGCATAAC